>NC_044984.1:119457147-119757147 GCF_008728515.1 Papio anubis | reverse complement strand
ATGGTTTCAGGATGAAACTGTTCCACGTCATAAGGGGAACACAACCTAGATCCCTCACATGCACAGTTCACAATAGGGTTTGGGCTCCTATGAGTCTCTAACGCTGCCACTGATCTGACCGGAGGCAGAGTTCAGGCAGTAACGCTTGCTAGCCTGCTGCTGGGTGGCCCGGTTCCTAACAGGCCACAGACCAGTACCAGTCCACGGCCGAGAGGTTGAGGAACCCTGCTCTAGGGAGTAAAATTGATAATTTGGCAAAATCTATCCAAAATTAATCTGCACACACCTTTTGATTAATTCTTCTTCTCAGAACTTATCCTATGAATATACCTGCACATGCGTGACATGAGACACCCGCAAGGTTCTTCGTGGAAGCAATAATTCTACCAGCACCTTTCCGGGGCAGACGTGGAAGCAATAATTCTACCAGCACCTTTCCGGGGCAGACCACCTTATTTTGGATCTAACTGTTTGGAAGTAATGACAACATTGGAGAAGTGATGGGCAATTAATCTGTTTGTCAATATATTTATTTACTAGGACTTCAAAGAATTATTTGAACGCACCGATTGTGGCATTTTAAAGTTATTGATCAGAGATTTGACATTTTTGCAGAGAATTCTGGAAACATGAGGCCTTCATTTCTCTGATCTGAAGTTAGCTCATTTTTATGTTAAGAAAGTGTTCACCTCAGGCCGGGCGCGGTGGCTCAAGCCTGTAATCCCAGCACTTTGGGAGGCCGAGACGGGCGGATCACGAGGTCAGGAGATCGAGACCATCCTGGCTAACACGGTGAAACCCCGTCTCTACTAAAAAATACAGAAAACTAGCCGGGCGAGGTGGCGGGCGCCTGTAGTCCCAGCTACTCCGGAGGCTGAGGCAGGAGAATGGCATGAACCCGGGAGGCGGAGCTTGCAGTGAGCTGAGATCCGGCCACTGCACTCCAGCCTGGGTGACAGAGCGAGACTCCGTCTCAAAAAAAAAAAAAAAAAAAAGAAAAAAAAGAAAGTGTTCACCTCTTGCATTCTTTCCCTGCCCCCATTTTGTGTGTGTGCGTGTATGTGTATGTGTATGTGTGTGTGCGTGTTTGTGTGTGTGCGCACACGTGCGTATGTGTGCGTATGTGTATGTGTGTGTGTGTTTGTGTGTGTGCGTGTGCGTGTGTATGTGTATGTGTGTCTGTATGTGTGTGTATGTATGTGTGTGTGTGTGTGTCTGTGTGTGTGCGTGCGTGTGTGCGCGTGCGTGTGTGTGTGTATATATGTGTGTGTGTGTGTATGTTTGTGTGTGTGTGTGTGTGTGTTTCTAAGGAAATTTCACAGTTGTGGGGGTTGTTTCCAACTTTCCGGTTGGAGCTCCCTGGCTTACCGGCTTCTTTCTATAATGCTTACATGATTTTTCTGAGTGCCAGGCCCTGTGAATGCCTTTATATACATGAGCTCCTTTCATCCTTATAACTCTATGAGGTAGGTAGGCACTATCATTTGCTTCATTAAGAAACAAGGAGCCCGGTACGGTGGCTCACGCCTGTAATCCTAACACTTTGGAAGGCGGAGGCGGGCAGACCACCTGAGGTCAGGAGTTGGAGAGCAGCCTGGCCAACGTGGCAAAACCCTGTCTCTACTGAAAATACAGAAATTAGCCAGGCATGGTGGTGTGCACCTGTAATCCCAGCTACTCGGGAGGCTGAGGCAGGAGAATTGCTTGAACCCCGGAGGCAGAGGTTGCGGTGAGCTGAGATCATGCCACTGCACTCCAGCTTGGGCAACAGAACGGGACCCTGTCTCAAAAGAAAAAAAAAAAAAAAAAAAACAAAGTTGCTGAGAGGCAGAGAGAGGGTAGAGAATCTGGCCAGTCTTTTTGTTTTTTGTTTGTTTTGGTTTTGGTTTTTTGAGGCAGAGTCTCGCTTTGTTGCCCAAGCTGGAGTGCAATGATGCAATCTCAGCTCGCTGCAACCTCCGCCTCCCAGGTTCAAGCAATTCTCCTGCCTCAGCCTCCCAAGTAGCTGACACTGCAGGCACCTGCCACCATGCCTGGCTAATTTTTTGTATTTTCAGTAGAGACAGGGTTTCACCATTTTGGCCAGGCTGGTCTTGAACTCCTGACCTCAGGTGATTTGTCTGTGTTGGCCTCCCAAAGTGCTGGGATTACAGTGTGAGGCAGTGCACCCTGGCCAGTCATTTTTGTAGTGGCAAAAGACTAGAACCAAGCCAGTGTCCATCAATCGAGGAGTGACAATACAACCTATGGGCCAGCCACACGATAGAATGTGGAAGGACAGCACTTGAAAAAAACACAGCTCTTTATGTCAGAGAAGGTTCTCCAGACATACTGTGTGTTAAGTGGAAAAAAACAAGGTACCAAACAGTACTCATGGTTTGCTACTGTCTATGAAGGCAAAGCAAATTATACATAGGGAAATACATACAGCATATATATATATATATATATATATATGCATAGAAAAGTACATTTCTATGCTTTTCTATGCATGAAATATCTCTGAACACACTGGAGGGAAATGCTAATCATTTTGACTACCTGTGCAAAAGAAAACTGGATTGCTGAGGGTAAGATGGAATTTTTTAAATTATAATCACTTTTATACTTTTTGAAATTTGAACCATATGAATGCGTTATGTCTTTGAATATTTTAACAGTTTTGTTCAGGTATACTTGGCATCCAATAAAATGTACCCATTTAAAGCGTATGGTTTGATGAGTTTAGCTACAAAGTTGTGCAACCATTGCCACAATTTAGTTTTAGAATACTTCCTATACCCCAAAAGCTCCCTGTGTTCACTGACGGGTAATCCCTCTTCCCACTCACAGCCCTGGCAACTATTAATCCACTTTTGTCTCTGCAGGCTTGAATGATCTTGATATCCATATACATGTGTAGATTTACGTATTAGTCTGTTCTCATGCTACTAATTACCCAAGACTGGGCAATTTATAAAGAAAAAGAGGTTCAATGGACTCCCAGTTCCACATGGCAGGGGAGGCCTCACAATCATGGTGGAAGGTGAAGGAGGAACAAAGGCACACCTTACATGTGGGCAGGCAAGAGAATGTGTGCAGGGGAACTGCCCTTTATAAAACCATCAGATCTCGTGAGACTTATTCACTATCACAAGAACTGCACAGGAAAAACCTGCCCCCATGATTCAATTACCTCCCACCACGTCCCTCCTATGACACATGGGGATTATGAGAGCTACAATTCAAGATGAGATTTGGGTGGGGACACAGTCAAACCATATCAACATACAATATGGAGACCTTTGTGCCCAGCTTCTTTTATTTGGCATAATAATTGATAAGTCACCAATGTTATTATATTTATCAGTAGTTCGTGCCTTTTTATTCCATTGTATGGGTGTCCTAAAGGGTGTTCATGCAGTCACTAGTTGATGGACACTTCGGTTGTTTCCAGTTTGGGGCAATGACGAATAAACGTTTATAAACAGGTCTTTTTTTTTAGGTAGAAATCTAGCAGTGGAATTAATGGGTCATATGGTGGTGTATCTTAACTTTTAAGCAAACTGATGAACCAGGGGAGCTTGGTGGCTCACACCTATAATCCGAACACTTTAGAAGGCCAAGGTGGGTGGATCACCTGAGGTCAGGAGTTTGAGATGAGCCTGGCCGACATAGTGAAATGCTACCTCTACTAAAAATACAAAAACATTATCTGGGCATGGTGGTGCACACCTGGAATCCCAGCTACTTGGGAAGCTGAGGCAGAGGAATCGCTTGAACCTGGGAGGTGGAAGTTGCAGTGAGCCGAGATCACGCCACTGTACTACAGCCTGAGCAACAAGAACAAAACTCCGTCCAAAAAAAAAACTCATTTTCAAAAGTGACTACACCATTTTACATTCCCATCAGTACATAGAGGATTACAGTTTCTCCACATCCTTGCCAAAACTTGGTATCGCCAGGTTTTTCATTTTAGTCATTCCATTGGTTGTGCAGTGGTATCTCATTATGGTATTAATTTGCCTTTTCCTAATGACTAACAGTATTGGGGATATTTTCTGTCTTCAAAACATAAAATGTAAAAGTTTGGCTCGGTAACAAATCAAAATTGAGAGATGTCACATAACAGTTAGGACCTCTGGTTTCTCTCCCCCAAAATCAGAAAAATCTACCACTTCTTTGGTCTACATTGCATGTATCCAGATCCAGCACCTCTTTTCCAGAACTCTCCATTCCTAATTTTTCTGATTTAGACAGGCAAGACCAATGCATATGCTGAATATCAGTAGCACCTTCAGTGGGGCCTGGGGCAGCATCTTTAAATCCACACACCAGTGGTTCCAAGTCAAAGATAAGGGCCTTCCTCTTACGTGGAACAAATGAAGTTATAAACGAGCTCAGGTGAGGTTCTACCACCCGATGAGTCTGCTGAAAATTTACCAAAAACATTTTGGTTTTCAGAGGTTTTGGAATCTGGAATCACAAATAGAAAGATAACGGGCGCACAACATCTGCTCGTCTAGACAGTGTGTTGCTTTCCATATTCCCCGCAGTCCCAATGCCTAAGACCAGCCTGACCTGAGAGCATCTTCCCTTGTCCCTATGGTGCATGGTGTTTCGAGAGCAGGCTCATAGTTCATTTAAATGCATTTGTTTCCATTTATATCAGCCAAAGACTGAGGTCAACTCAGCTCCCGCCTTGTGGCGCCATTTCTGTACTTAAACACAGGCATGGAAACAGGCCTGAGCTCTTTAAAGAGCAAACAAACCTGTCCTTCTCCTAGCCAAGCTCACCCCGGCAATCCCACCGGGACCCCCTAACGTCCTCTCCAGTGCAACAGGCCGGTTCCACATGCTAATAAAAGCTGACTGTTTCAAAGCCTGCTGGCAAATCTTATTAAAGTAATCCCCCTCCCTGAACCCAGATTATTACAGCCACCTTTATGGTAGAATAAAAATTAATTTTCTCAGCTATAATAAGAGCGATAAGAATGAATCACTTGGGACCAAATAAAGATTACAATTAGCTCCAACAGAATAAGTCTAAATTTAACGTAGGCCAGCAATTTATTTGCTCCTATTTTCTCTCTGGTGCCTGCATGAATGAGGCTTCTGGATCAGACCTCCTCGCCAGCTGGGCCATTGTTGATACAGTTACATGAGGGGCTCCAGCAGGACGGTGAGGCTCCAAGCCAGCCCCAAAAAGGCCAAAGCTCAGTGCAGGACCCAGAGACATCACAGGAGAGTCCAGGCAAGGGAGGCCAGTCCTTGTAGAAAAGGTGAATTGTGGTGCCCTAGACGGGTGGCTTCTTTTGTCTTTTTTTTTTTTTTAAGGCAGGGTCTTGCTCTACTGCCCAGGCTGGAGTTCAGTGGCACAGTCAGGGATCACTGCAGCCCTCGACCTCCCAGGTGCAAGTGATCCTCCCACCTCAGTCTCCCAAGTAGCTGGAACTATGGGCACAAGCCATCATGCCCAGCTAATTTTGTTTATATTTTGTAGAGACAGGGTCTCACTATGTTGCCCAGGCTGGTCTTGAACTCCTGGACTCAAGCGATCCTCCCACCTCTGCCTCCCAGAGGGCTGGGATTACAGGTGTGAGCCACTGCACCTGGCCACTGGCTCCCTTCTGATCACTGGACCTATGTGATAATTGAGCCCCTCGGTATCCATCCCCCTCCTGGTAACTGCACCCCAGTTTTTCTTTGGGAACTACCTTCTCCTCCCTCTCTCCCATGTTTCAGGCAGTGGCAATTCCACCCTCATTTACAAGAATGAGTACCTGATCCAAGCCCAGCCAATCAGAGACCCAATGTAGGTCAGCGGGAATAAGGTATAGGACTTCTGCTTGAAACATCTGATGAGAACTCTTTATTGCCACTGGGCTTTACTATGGAGATATCTTATCCCCCATGTGAATGTGTAAAATTAAGCCAATCCTCAGAGGAAGTGCAAGACAAAGAAAGATACTGGATCCTGGTAACACTATTTGAACCCCTGGATCAAGCCATACCTGAAGCTGTAGCTCTCTGCTTTTCAACTACATGAGTCAATAGCATTCCCATTTTCCCTGTTTAATGTTTTCTATCTCTTGAAACCAAAAATGCTCTTACTAATAGAATCTCTTCTCAGGATTTCTAGACAAACCGTCCCATCATCAAACTGTGTCCTGTATGATAATAAAGGGGGTGTCTAGCTTTTTAGAGGGTTGAGAAAACAGGATTCCTGCCAGGACATGATATCCCAGATCTAGTTCTCAGGCAAATGAGAAAGAGGGTGATACACAGAGCATGAAGACTGATACTTCAGTCTTCATGAGCAATGCTGAGATAATGTCCCATCAAGACCGTGGGTGCTCCCTCAGGGTTATCTGGACAAGAAGCTCTCAGCTTCCCATAGTACCTGGGGCTCTCATCTGTAAAGGGAAGAGTGGCCCCAGCCTCAGCTTCCCATTCCCTGAGATCTCCAGGTGTGGGCTGCCGGCTTCCTTAGACAATGTCCATAAATCCAAACTGTCTGGTGTCAAAAGCTTGAGAATTACTCCACCAACAAGGCTGCTTCCTCTCAATCAAAACTCAGGTGAGCCAGGAGTGTATGCATTCCTGTTACACTAATTGTTATGCAAGAGAAATTCTTGCACCCAGCGCATAACAAGTGACCAAGTGGACAGACCCCGCTTTCATGACAAAAAGGAACATAAATGTTCCTGAAAAGGCTCTGCTTTGGGGACATCTCAGCCCAAACAGCTGCAGTATAGCAAGCACCTCCGTCCACTCTCTCTTGGTTTGGACACAGCCCCTGCCCTCTGGGGTCCAGCCTCTCTATCCTCAGAGAGAAAGGCTTACCCCAGATCAGAGGGTGGACAGGCTGCCCCCGACCCCATTCTGAGTCAACAAGAAGGAAGGCAGCCCAGCCCAGCCCAGCCCTGAGGGGAACCAGAGAGTCAGTGCCCATCTCAGCGGGGTGGGGAGGGTAGTCTGAGGTCACCATCAGCTGTGGATCTGTGATGGGTCAGGGTTAGTCTGTAGCCACATGAAGGGCAGCAGGGTGTGTGGCCAGAGCAGAAGAGAGGCTTCCAGTCAGTGTGGCTCAAAACCAACCAGTCCTCCTGGGGTTTGAACATAAGATGGCAGCCTCGTTAACGTGGAGGCATTGGGACCCATACTGGAGAGCCGAGTTCTCATTATTTCTCCCCTCGTCCTCTGCCTGTCCCTCTAACTGTGTGGATGGAACGATTGTTCACTATCATCATTAACAGCATCTACTGTGTGTTGTTCATAGTACACTGCCACCGGCTCTGAGCTAAACACGCTACATGTGCCACCATCTCTGCAAATCCTCCCACCAGCCCCGGGAGCTGTAGTCACAGGGACAAAATTCTCCCCATTTTACAACTGAGGAAATTGACATTCAGAGAGGACACAACTCTTTTTTTTTTTTTTTTTTTTTTTTTTTTTGAGACTGAGTCTGGCTCTGTCGCCCAGGCTGGAGTGCAGTGGCCGGATCTCAGCTCACTGCAAGCTCCGCCTCCCGGGTTTACGCCATTCTCCTGCCTCAGCCTCCGGAGTAGCTGGGACCACAGGCGCCCGCCACCTCGCCCGGCTAGTTTTTTTTTTTTTGTATTTTTTAGTAAAGACGGGGTTTCACCGTGTTAGCCAGGATAGTCTCAATCTCCTGACCTTGTGATCCGCCCGTCTCAGCCTCCCAAAGTGCTGGGATTACAGGCTTGAGCCACCGCGCCCGGCTCGAGGACACAACTCTTATCCAAGGTTCACCAGGACAAAACCAGGACCTAAGCCACCTCCAACTGATGCTCTTACCACCGGGCCACCTGCCCTGAAACCCAGGATTATATCATGGCCTCTGGGGACAACCGGGGGACCGCAGTGGGTCAACACCAGCAAGAGAGGTTAAGGACATCCAGTCCACTAATTTCCAGACTCATTTTTTTTTTTAGCTATACAAACTGTTATTCAAATAACATTTTAATTGATTATGTAATATTTTTTACAAGAGGATTTTTATAATACAACGAATATACCTGGACCAACCATCCAAGTTAAGAAACAGGTCACTGCACATGGAATCAACCCAAATGCACATCAATGGCAGACTGGATAAAGAAAAATGTGGTACACATATACCATGGAATACTATGCAGCCAAGTAAAGGAATGAAATGTCCTTTGCAGGGATATGGATGGAGCTGGAAGCCATCATCCTCAGCAAACTAACACAGGATCAGAAAACCAAACACTGCATGTTCTCACTTATAAGTGGGAGCTGAATGGTGAGAACACACGGATGTGGTGGGTGGGGGATAACACACACTGGGGCCTGTCAGGGGTGGGGGTGGGAAGGGAGAGCATCAGGAAAAATAGCTAATGCATTCTGGGCTTAATACCTAGGTGATGGGCTGATAGGCACAGCAAACCACCATGGCACACATTTACCTATGTAACAAACCTGCACACCCTGCACATGCACCCCAGAACTAAAGATAAAAGTTGAAGAAAAATAAATTCATTAAAAGTTCTATTTGAAAAAAACAAAGAAAGAAAGAAAGAAACAGGTCACTGCCAACGCAGCTGAAGTCCTCTGTGGTCCCCCCCCCCCAACCACAGTTCCCTCCTGACCCCAGAGGTAAACCCTTTCCTCAACTTGGGATTCACCATGCTGTGAGTTTTTTTACTTGTATTGTAGTATATAATGCCTACATAAGGTAAGATACGTTGTATCATTTCTAGATTTTATATACTTAGTATTGTACTCTATGATTCTACAACTTGCATTTTCCACCCAACATTATGTCTACGAAAGTTACATTTATTGACACACATTGCTGTAACCCACTCACTTTGCTACTATTTGGTATCCCATTGTATGGAAATACCATATGGATCCATTCTCCTGCTGGAAGTTTAGGTTGGTTCCAAGTTTCTGTGATTATATACAATGTTTTAAGAAACAATTCTCACACATGTCTTCGTGTTTATATTTGCATTTCCACTTACCTAGGAGTGGAGTTTCTGAGTTGTTTAAGGGGAAAAAACACCCTTACAGAGAAAGCTGATGAAGAGAACCACTGAGAGCTCCCCAGATGCAGTAAGGAGGGCAGGTCGGGGCCCCTCAAAGTCACACTGGCCACCCCTCCTGGCAGCCCCAGAATGTGAAGGCTCCAGGTGGAAGCCCAGCCCTGGAGGTCACTTGCCAACAGGTGGGAGACTCCACTAGGCTGATGATGGAGGAGGATTGAGATGATGAGGGGATCTGTCCCCACGTTGGGAAGGCGCACTATCCTTTGATGATGACCCCCTCACTCAGGCCAGGACTCCTCACCAAAACCCAAAGTCCTGCTCCGAGCCCAGGAAAAGGCAAGGACAAAAGACTGAAGGGGAGCACCCCCACTTCTCAGTTCTGCCCACTGGGAGAGCACAGCGGATCCACGCTCCCGTTGCGTGGTGATCTTGCACAGCAGAGACTGATGGGCAGTGGAGACTCAGCCTTTTACACAGATGCACCTGCAGCAATGTGAAGCTGCAGGTGAACTTAAACAACCATGCCTAATAGTCACACAGTGTGCACTCCGGGCAAGGTGCTTCCAATCACTTTCGGTGTACCAACTCATTCTAATCCTCTCAACAACCCAGGTTCTACGATCAGCTCTATCTAAGAAGGAAACTGAGGCACAGAGAGGGGAAGTCACTTGCCCAAGGTCAACAGATGGGAGTCTCCGCCTGGCTGATGATGGAGAAGGATAGGGATGACAAGGGGATCTGTCCCCAAGTTGGGAAGGCAGCACTATTCTTTGATGGGGAGCCCCCATTATGCTTCCAGCCCTCTCACCACCCTGCCAGGAACAAGAGGTAGGTGGGTTGTGGTGGGTAGGTAAAGAGAAGGCCTGGCCAAAGGCTCTGGCTGAGAAAGAGGAGATGTACTTATTTATGGGGGACCTTAGGGAAGTCACATCAGGCCTCCTGCCCTGCTTCCAATCCTCCCATGGCTCCCATCTGACTCAGAGTAAAAGCCCAAATCCTCACGGTGGCCTGTAGTACGGTCTGTGGGATGGTCCTTCTCGCTGCTCTGTCCCCCTCGCTTACGTCACTGCAGCCCCCCACTTCGTGTCTAGTGGACATCTGGCACCATTCCGCCACAGGACCTTTGCGCTTCCTGCCCCCCATCTCCGGGAATGAGCTGCCCCAGGTCTTTACACAGTCAGTCCCTCCCGGTACTCAGACCTCAGCTGACACATCAACTCCTCAGTGCTGCCTTCTTTGACCACCTTCTAGAAAACAGCTTCATGGAAGCCAGGTTAAAGGTACACAGGACCTCTCTGTACTCTTTCTGCAGCTTTTCTCTACATTTAAAATTGGTTCAAAATAAAGCATTTTAAAAAAGAAAGAAAAGAACTCTTTAGCTTCGTGTATTGAGGAAAAGCAAGGTTAGGATGCCTGACATAGAGCAAAAGAAAGAGTGGAAAGAGACGCTGCTCAGAATCAGGGCAGGGGCAGGCCATGCAGCCGCTGCCCCTAATCCCCACCAGAAGGAGCTTGGATTTTATTCTCAAAGGGGCCTCAAGCAGGGCAGCAATGAAGCACATCAGCGATTGTCCTGTAGAGGACGAATTAGATTTATCCTGTGTAATCCCTGGAATCTAGGATGGACTTGATGGGGAGGCAGGTTTGGATCTGTGTAGAAAGAATGTTCCAACACCTAAAGACAGAAGAGGAGGTAATGAGCCCTCTTCCTCTGAGTTGGG
Source organism: Papio anubis (assembly GCF_008728515.1). NCBI lineage: Eukaryota > Metazoa > Chordata > Mammalia > Primates > Cercopithecidae > Papio > Papio anubis. Next base: position 119,746,409 of record NC_044984.1, on the reverse strand, counting down.
CAACTTGAAGCTAAGGGAGTGCTTGCTGGAGAGAATATTCAGGGAACTCTGTATCCAGGACAAACTCTGCTACTCTAAGACCACCTGTGTCCCCAGAAAAGCCAGCCAGGTGAAGGGGATGCTGATCTTCCATTTCCACGACATCGGGGGGGTGGTGACCCGGGGTCCCCTGCCTGTTCTCCTAAGTACCTCCATTATAACCACCTCCAGAGCATCCTCAGTCTCTGGAGCCACTGCTGGGCAGACGTCAAGGGCTGCAAACTGCTGGTGTGCATGACAACAATTGGCCAAGTAGCAACTGCTATCTTTAGACGGGGAATGGGGTCTCCTGTTCACTCCAAGTCCCATCACCCCTTAACCACCAAGAGGCAAGTGACACAGAATCTGAGGCTCACATCCCAGCTCTACTGCCTTCTAGTTGTGTGACCTTGACCAAGTGATGCCATCGTTCTGTGCCTCAGTTTCCTCATCTGTAAAATAAGGATCATGGTACCCACGGCATCAGGGCTATCGTGAGGATTGCATGAGTTAAGATGCACACAAGCATTCAGAGCAGTGGCTGGAAAATAATAACAGTGTCAACAATTCCTATTATTGGCCAGGCGTGGTGGTTCATGCCTTTAATCCCAGCACTTTGGAAGGCCAAGGCAGGTGGACCACTTGAAGTCAGGAGTTCGAGACCAGCCTGGCCAACATGGTGAAAACCCCATCTCATTAAAAATACAAAATTGGTCACGCCGTGGCTCAAGCCTGTAATCCTGTCTTGGGAGGCCGAGAGCAGGAATCAATGCAGGTCAGGAGATCGAGACTATCCTGGCTGAACACGTGAAAAACCCCTGCCTCTACTAAAAAATACAAAAACTAAGCCGGGCTGGGCGGGCGGTGCCTGTAGTCCCAGCTACTCGGGAGGCTGAGGCGGGAGAATGGCGGAACCTGGGAGGCGGAGCCAGTGAGCTGGAGATCCCGGCCACCGCACTCAGCCTGGGCGGCCAGAGCAAGACCCTGGCTCAAAAAAAAAAAAAAAAAAAAAAAAAAATACAAAAAATTAGCCAGGCATGGTGGTGGGCACCTGTAATCCCAGCTACTTGGGAGGCTGAGGCATGAGAATCACTTGAACCTGGGAGGCGGAGGTTGCTGTGAGCCAAGATTGCACCACTGCACTCCAGCCTGGGTGACAGAGTGAGACTCCGTCTCAAAACAAAACAAAACAAAACAAAATTTCTATTATTATGCACCTTCACATAGACACAGCATCATCAGTTGGATTCACGCCTGTGCTGATTCCCTAACCCCTAACCTACTTCCTTCTGTGCGTACGCTGCCTGGCTCCTGGCACTGGTGGAGTCTGCAAGCCCAGGAGGATGCCTTCTCGAGCCTGCCTAGAGCACACAGGAGAGGAAAAACCCAGAGCAGAGCACTAAATAAACCTGAGCAGCTAACCAGCCCCAACTCTGCCTGCAAGTGTAGACAGGCAAGTGCCCCCGGACTGCCCCCTCCAGCTCCAAGCAGCATCCGCAGACCCCCCCACGGGCAGCCAGTGCTCACCAGAGGCACTGTGCACAAAGAAGACATTTCTCAGCTAATTTTTATTCTAATTTCTGAAAGAACAGGCCAGGCAACCTAGATAGTCATTAGCATTGAAGAAAGAAACATCTCATCCCAGCTCCTAACCCCTCAGACTTAGCTGAAAAATGACAGCAGCCTCTGGCAACTTCACTCATTTGAGCTGGAAGAAAAGATCTTTGTGCCTCCCTGGCGAGGGTTCACGACCTCTCGTGCGGTTCCCAGCTTAGAGAATTTGCCCCGTTCAAGCCCTGCTGGCTCAGTCTCTTCCAGGAAGAAGTAGCTGAGCCCCTCGGAGCCCGGGTGCAGGAAGCACCTCCTCAATGCAGCACAAGAGACCCCGGGAAGCCCAGCACCACCTCTGGGGCCCACAGGACCACTTTTCCCCTGTTCCTCGCCCTCGGGGCAGGAGGCAGCTTTGCCTTCCAAACCAGGCTTCTGAGCAAGGAGGAAAGAAAGAGCCTCCCATCTGCTGCCTAGAGTTGGTACTGAATCTCGGCAAAACCTCCAATTACTCTGGAGGAGCTATCGCTGCTGATCTCCACATCCCAAGAAGGTGAGACCTCGTTACCATTTCCAGACGCCCACGCAGAAGTCAAGGCTGGTTTGCATAGGACTAGAGGCTGGGACGTGGCAGCCTGCACCTCGACTTGGAGCAAGACTTTCAGAGAAACAAAACATAATCAATCCCCTGCACACACTCAGCTAAGCTCTCTGCACACAAGTATACATGAGTTTGCACGCCACCCAGGCAGGTGCTGGATGACAAGAACAGAGGCCAAAAAAGATGCACTGATCCTGGGGATGATGATTTGAGTTCAATCGGCATTTGTTGAGAGCCTATCATGCACCAGAAGACAGAGACACAAAGAGATGTCCTGACAGAGAGGACGTCTGGCCGGACACTTTGGCGACACACAGGACTGGCTACGTCATATGCGGGGCCCTGTGCAAGATGAAAAGGCAGGAGCCTTTCATCAAAAAGTTTTAAGAATTTCAAGAGCATGACACAAAGTTTGGGGTCCTTCTGAGCATAGCATCCCCTGCAACTGCTCCAGTCCCATGTCCGTGAAGCCAGCCTGGGTTGCATGTGGCAGAAAATTAACCCAAACCACTGGAGAGAGGGGAGGGGAGGGAAGGGGGAACAGGATGGGAGGGAGGGAGGGAGGAGGGGAGGGAGGGGAGGGTGGGTGGGGAAAGGAAAAGGGGGGAAGGAGAGGGGAGGGGGAAGGAGGGGAAACGGGAGGGGAGGGAGAATGGGGAGGGGGTGGGAAATGAAGGAAGGGAGGAAGAGAAAGGAGAGAGAAAGGGAAGGAGGATGTAATCCCAGCACTCTGGGAGGCCGAGGTGGACAGATCACGAGGTCAGGAGATCAAGACCATCCTGGCTAACACAGTGAAACACCGTCTCTACTAAAAAATACAAAAAATTAGCTGGGTGTGGTGGCAGGCTCCTGTAGTCCCGGCTACTCGGGAGGCTGAGGCAGGAGAATGGTGTGAACCCAGGAGGCGAACTTTGCAGTGAGCCGAGATTATGCCACTGCAGTCCAGCCTGGGCGACAGATCGAGACTCCGTCTCAAAAAAAAAAAGGGAAGGAGGAAGGGAGGAAGGGAAAAAAAGGAAAAGAGAAAGGAGGGAGGAAGGGAGGGAAGAAGAGGAGAGGAGAGAGAATGGAAAGAAGGAATGAAAGAATTAAAGAGCAAGGAGGCATCAAGAAAGAGAAAGGAAAAGGAAAAGAGAAATATATGGATCATATAACTATCTAGGAATTGCTTCCATCTGACTGGACACAGGTTCAAATCATCCTCAAAACCAAGGTTTACTGACCCTCGCTAGGTGTCAGCCACTGTTCTAAGAGATTTATATGTATTGACTCATTTACTCATCATCATGAGCCCCTGTCCTAGGTATTTCTATGTCCCCATTTTTAAGATGAGGAAACTGAGGCACAGAAAGGTTAGGCAGTTTGCCCAAGATTCCAGATTCAGTACGCAGCCAGGCCAGGATTCAAACCCAGGCACCCTCACTCCCAGCTCACACGAGAGATGTCAAATAAAAATCACGCACACAGCCCACATCCTGAGCACGTGCAGGCTTCCAGAAAAGCAGGCGCTTTGGTAGACACATCCCGCGCCCGCTGTCTGCGGAGGCAGAAGGGTTAAAGGAAGAGCTCCCCGTTGGTTTAGGGTGTATTCATTAGGGACGGCCCATTCTAGACACCCTCACCCCCACCCTCTGTCCTTTCATAACTCCTCAATAGCACAGAAGACAACAGGATGGGGAAATGGCCACAGTATACAGAGCCCACTGTGCCAACTCTGAATCCTGACAGATTTCTGCAAGGTAAAACCTGTAGGAACAGCTCTCAGGGTGAGTGCATTTTAGACATTTCTCAGTGACTGTCCCTGAGTGGAATGCAACCATCCAGATACATTAGCTGTGCCATCCATCAGCCCAGCAGGCTCCAGCAGCAGAGGCCAACCTCCTCAGAGATGGTGGCGCTCAGCCTGGGACTCTCCAGAGGACGCCGGGACATCTACCCACAGGTCCCCAGAGGGCACCCCAGGAACAGTTCTACAGCAGAGCTTTTCATTCTTAACGTGAATTTCTTGCTAACCTTTAAAAATGAGGAGTTCAAGCCCTGGCATCCTGAAGACATGGCTGATCCCACATCCAGAGCAAGACATGCACCAGATGAATCTGGAGGATCTTGTGCCAAGATGTAGGAAAATGCTCTTACTGATGGGGATGCACCAAAAGGACATGCAAGGCAGCTGGAAGGAGCACCTGCTGGGCGACGATGGGATGATTTAGAGCATCCAAACAGCTAATGACTCCGTGGGTTGAAACCCATCAAATATACTAAAATTCATGAGTTCACAGTGATACTAACAAACCAGCATATGGAGAGTCTATCGGGCTGTATTTCTGGTTTCTCTTGAAAACCTGGAAGATCTGAGAGCATTAGACCTACACTCTCATATGATGACAGTTGAATGGAGCTGGGAGCAGCTGTCCCCCTTGCAGGCAGGGCACAGGCTCTCCACTTTGCCACAGTCCTCACCACTCCCTATTACTGCACTGGAGAGAGAGTGCTCATTGTTTGTATATGAGCACCTGCTTCACTCCTTTATGCCATGTACCTGCTACTTCGGTCTAAAATAGCCTTCTGATCTGGAACATCCCTCATCTAGCAGTTCCTGGAGGTCAGATCTGGCCTAGCTTCTCTAGGCTGTTTCCAAAAGACCGATGATCAGAAGGAAATATCATGCTATTGAAAAACGATGGGCCACATTCCCCACCCAACCTCCCTGCGCCCGCCACACATCCTCTGGCCTGCCCGCTCTCTGCCGTTTGGTTGGGGTTCTGTACAGAGGGACAGTGGGCTATGATTTGCATTTTCAAAGGCTCATTCTGGCTCCTTGATGAGAACAGACTGGAAAGAGATAAGCATGAGAGAAGCAAGATGCTAGAAAGAGCTTCAGCAGATTCCAGGCAGGAGATGATGGGGCTTGGATCAGGGTGGAAGAGAGAAGATGGGCCAGAACCCTGGGAATTCAAAGCTAGAGGTGGCAACTCACTGATGGATAGGACGTGGGATGTGAAAGGAAGAGAGAAGCTGGGATGACGTCAAGGTTTTCAACCTGAGCAAACTGGAAGGATGGAATTGCCGTCAGCTGCCACGTGTGTTCTGGGAAAGTATGATTTTCATGTCTACTTAAATTAATTGAAATCCCAATTAACTTTTATTTAAAATCACCATTCCCAAGCAGCTGTTGCCTGCCTCCCCTCATAACCTAGAATGAAAATGGCACTGTCTTGTAACGGTGACCCGGTTCCTCTATGACTAACAAACAGGGATGCCAAACAGGTTGAGTGCCAGTGAGCCAGGAGCATCCATAAGAAAGAATCTCCCTTTAAAGGGCCACTGCTGCAGGATTCTTCTGCAAACCCCAGTACACACCCACCTTTTGTCACGCTCAATTATGTCTAAGAAGATGTGAGCAGTGTCTCAGCCCATCTTCCCAAAATAGCCCAGAAGAGCAAGCAGGAAATATTCCACCCCGAAAGGTCTTTCACTGAAGAGTTGGGAAGCTCTGGAAACAGGTGCTTTAATTGAACAGCCTCGGACACCAGTACCCAGTGATGGGCCACTTGATGTGACATCGTATTTCATTTCTATAATTGCTCAGCCTGTGCCTTGAGTCAAGGAGACATCCTAAAACCGTTTCTCACATCCACACACCCATTAGCAGATGAAAGGGAGGTGCTCTCCCAAAGCCTCTAAATGTACTATGCCTCTCATTGTTCGGTAAGACCCACAACCACCGTGGGGGTGTTGCAGGGGGGGAGGTCAAAGTGTTTCTCTGAGAGGCTGGCTGCTGTTGCCATGGTAACCAGAGGCCTACCAGAGGAAGCGGCCACTGAGAGACAGCCCCACAGGAGACCCGTGGCTGGAAGCTTTCCGAGTAGAGAAGTCTCACCTCCCTGGGGTAGGGGCTGGTTATGTAGACTTGAAGAGGGCAGTCTAACTCACATGCCCGGGCTCAAACCCGAGTTTCCCTGCTGATTAACTGTGTGAACCCTGGAGCTTACTCAAGAGCTCTGCACCTCAGCTTCCTCATCTGTAAAATGGGAGGGACCATGGGTGTAGCAGGGAGCTAAGGAGACAGGCAATGTGCCCAGCAAACAGGAGCCCTCAACAATCCTGCTACAATTCCCAGCCACTGTCCACACCGCCACCTCTGTCCGGGTCTCCCGCAAGCCAGGCCACTGCCCGCCAGGAGATTTGGCTGGACATGGGTGCGGGAAGAGCTGCTTTCCACAGTTTGTGATGGATGGTGTCTTCCAGAGGGTCATACCAGTAGATCCATCTCACATGACATTCCTTCCTACAAGGATGGGCCAACGTCCCTTCCCTTTGAGTCTGGGTGGGCCTGGGACTACAGGGGAAGGGACTCCATGGCCCTTGTGGGGCAGTCATAAAAGGAAATGCAGCTCCTACTTGGGCCTCTTGGGATGCTCACCCTTGCAACAGCTGCCATGCTGCAAGGAAACCAAGCAGCCACAGGAAGGCGGTCATGGAGGTGTTCCAGCCACAGCCCAGCTGTGATCCCAGCAGACAGCAGCATCAACCCCCAGACATTCGAGTGAGCCCTGAGATGACTCCTTTGAGCTGCCACGGATGACGACAGTACGTGGAGCAAAGACAGCTGTTCCTGCCACACCCTGTTCCAATTCTAAACTAGTGAGCAAAATAAATGGCATTGTTCTTTTAAGTCACCAGGTCTTGGGGTAGTTCATTACACTGCAACTGTTCATGAGAACACAACTCTTAGAAATGTTAACTTTGAGCCTCACTCAAACTGCTCACTATAAAATTCCTTGAGGGCTCAGCCAGAGGACAGACTCTGCCAAGGAAGCACGTCTCCATTAGCCCTTCAGTGCTGGACCTGGAGGGAAGCGGAGGTGCTGACTTCTGCCTGTTGTAGTGTCCATTTCCCCCGAGAATGGAAATTCCAAGAGGACAAAGACCACATCTGAGTTTTCCCTGCCTAGGACAGAGCCTGGCATATAGTAGGTGCTCAGAAAATATTGGTCAAATGAATAAGAACATCAGATACAAAAAGAACAGAATAATTAAGATTCTAAAGTGTGGGAATGAACGTTTTCACCTGATGAGAACTAGTAGTAACCGCAATAACTAAACTAATAAAAGCGAGCTGCAAAGATCTAATCTTACTACCCCTAAAAGAACAAACATCTGGCAAGTAGAGGAAGGCAGATAAAGTGATATTTTTCTTTTCAAGGCTGCTTCTGAGTCTATGAAAAGATAAAGAGCATCTTATTCCAAATAGCATATAAAACTGAAGGATTATTAAAATATATAATAAAGAATCTGAATATCTCCTGACCACAATGTTCAGTTTAGGATTAGTCATAATAGCAGAGAACTAGAATCAGTTTTAAAAGCCCATCAGGTGGAGAAGACCTAAATAAATCATGACACGATGGACTATTACACAGCAGGTAAAAAGACTGAGGTAAGTGTAAATGTGCTAACATGATCAGGTCTACAAAATATATTGTTGGCTGGAAAAAAGCAAGTTGCGGAATACTATGTCAATATAACATTTAAATGAAAAAATTAAATGCACAAAAATAATATATTGTTCATGGTTCCATAAATAAGGAAAAATACAAAAACATTAAATTCATGATCGTATTTGCCTCTGGGAGAGGGGATGGAATTGAGGATGGTGCAAAAGAGAACTTCAATGTTTTCTGTAATGTTCGGGTCCTTTTTTACAAAATAATAAAAGACCTGCTGCAAATGTGACAAAATGTGAACAGCTGACATTTCTAGACGCAGAGTACACTGATGTTTGTTATGTTACTCTTTGTAATTTTCACGTTTTTTTAATTCGCGAAATAAAAATTACAATTAAAAAAAAAGAAAGGTTTTTCACAATCCTGCTAGTAGAACTGTAATTAGCAACCACATTTTAAAGTACAGTGTGCGATAATTTATTAAAATGGCAAATGCATAACCCCTTGAGCCCAGCAATTGTATGTCTTAATATTTACCCTGGAGAAAGGCTAAGCACTCAGGCAGATAACAGGATATTAGCCAAGCATTGCTCGTAATGGAACACACTTGGAGACAGCTTAGATGTCCACAAGTGGGGAATAGCTAAGGTGTCCAGAGCAGTTCCATATTCCAGAACAATATACAGCAGCAGCAAAGAACAGAGTGGATGACGTCTGTGAATTGGTGTGAAACCATCTTCAGGATGCACTGTTGAGGGAAAACAGGCAAGTTGCAAAAATATTATGTAAAGTATATCTTTGTTAAAATACTGTATTTTTCTACAGGTGAATATATATACACTCACATATATAACTATATATACTTATACTATAGTATATGTATATACGTATATAAGTATACTTAGTATACTTAGTATAAGTATACTTAGTATACTTAGTATAAGTATACTATAGTATAAGTATATATATAGTTATACATATGTGTGTGTATATATATTCACCTGTAGAAGTATAAGTATATAAGTATATACTACAGTATATATATACTTATGTGTATGTATATACTATAGTATATATATATACTTATGTGTATATATACTTGTAATATACTTGTATTATAAGTATATATACTTGTAATATAAGTATATAAATAAGTATATAACTATATATACTTATATTACAAGTATATATACTTGTATTACAAGTATATATACTTGTATTACAAGTATGTATAAGTATATAAATATAAATATATATGTACTTGTATTACAAGCATATATAAGTATATAAATATAAGTATATATAATATAAGTATATAAATAAGTATATAACAATATATACTTATATTACAAGTATATACACACTTTTATTACAAGTATATATACTTATATTACAAGTATATATATGCTTATATAACATATATACACTTATATTACAAGTATAGACATAGATACGATCTGAAATAAAGAAAATAAAGGTGCAATAACTGTGGTTACTTCTGGAGAGAAAGTAGAGAGAGACGTGGGACTTGGCATGCTGATCACAACAGACTTTAGCCCTATTTGTAATGTTTTCATTTTCACACAGATAAACAGTAATAATAATAGCAAACCCTATCTCATTTTTCTGATTTGCCAGGCACTGTTCTAAGTGCCTTCCATGCATTCATTCAATCAATCCAACAATGGTCCTAAGAGGTTGAATGCTAGTATTATTCCTATTTTACAGGAAGGATCCCAAAGTACAGAGAGGTTAAGAAAATCACTTAAATCAAAAAGAATCACAACCATACAGACTGAAACACATTACTTGTATTTAAATCCATGGGTTTGTCGTGATACTGCACGAAACCTTCCTGAGTGTCTACACCATTCATTCACTTGTTCAAAAATGAGCCCTCTCTATGTGCCAGACAGAATCCCTGGTCTTGTGGAGCTGACAGGTTTGTGGGAAAAAGAAAGACTGCCAATGAAATAAATAATAAAATGCACAGGATTCTAGATAGCTGCAAATGACATGGAGAAAAATGAAGAAGAAGGATAAGAACACTGGAGTGGACTCCAGTGGTTGCAGTGTTAAGTAGGAGGCCAAGAACCTCCTAAGGGCCACCATCATAAAGGTCTAAGGAGGTAGGAGCACAGAAAGGGAAGGGAGGAGGTCCCAAGAAGAGGAAATAAGTGCAAAGTCCCTGAGGCAGGAGCATGCCCAGGGTGTTCCAAGGCTAGCAGGAGGTCGGTGTGGCCAGACTGGGGCAAGTAAACAGACAGGAAGTCATAGAGGTAATGGAAATGACCAATTAGTTAGAGCATTCTGATCCACTTTAAGGACATTGGCTTTTACTTGGAATGAGATGAACACCACTGGGGCATTTTGAGCAGAGGAGGAACATGGTGCAATTGACATTCAGCAAAGTTGCTTTGGTTGTTGTGGGAAGAAAAGGTTGAGAAGGGACAAAGGAGGAGGCCACTGCAATGGTCCAGGCAAGCAACAATAATGGCTGGCAGCAGTGAAGGGAAGGAGGAGGAGTTAATTTCTGGATATATTTGGAAGACAGAGCCACAAGATTTGCTGATGGCTTGGAAGGAATTGAAGGGGAAGAATCAGGGATGCTCTAGGTTTTTTAGCCTGAGCAGCTGGAAGGATGGAATTGTCATAAGAAGTAGGGAAGGCTGTGGGAGGAATAGATTCAGGACAAAGGTGGAAAGTATGGTTTTGGGCCAGGTAAGTATGAGATACCAATGAGACGTCCAGGTAGAGATGTCACGTAGACAGTCAAGAGAGAGACGTCTAGAGCCCAGGGGAGAAGTCCTGGCTGGAGATAGAGTGAATAAGCTTCATCTGCCATCTGCTAAAACCTGAGGCTCCAAGAGCTAAATGTGGCCAGCAGGTGTGTTGTGTTAAACCTGCATAATATTTTTTAATTTAGATTTATTTCCACATTTTTCATAAGAGTCCAGATTTCTAGTCGTGGTTGGAAAATTGGAAAATCTGCCAACTTTAGACTCCAATTCCTAGTTGGAGATGGGCAGTGTCCACCTCCTTGGACCAGGCAGCCAACCAGAGCTTCCAGTTGGCCAGCTAAGCTTATCACTTTACCTGCCTGGCCCCCTGGGGCCTATCAGTGACACTCCTGGCACAAGACTCTAAGAAATGAATCTCCACTTAGACAACGGCTGTAGCACAAAGCTAGCAAAGCCTGGAACTTCTGACTTTTTCTCTTCTCTACCCAAAAAGCTCATTACAAGGATCTCGCAGACAAAACAACCTAGCATGATCTCTAACTTCACTGGAGTACAGAGTTGTTAAACACACCCAGCAATAGAGAAAGATGGAAACTCAATGTCAGCCAGGTGGGAAGCAACACAAACAGTCCATCTGGCTCTCACTTCCCTAAATCAAGATTTCCTTGTCTTTTAAACTTAGAGATCCCCAACAAAACAATAACAAATCATGACAAAGTGTTAGGAGGTTTTCTTTGCCATCCCACAAAGCATATATTTCCATTACCTGTCCCAGATTGGCCAAATGAAGACCAATGCATCTATAAAACGCAATGACATGTTAATACAAACCTTAGAAAAGATAAAATGCCTTTTATCTCTATCTTAGGAAAACCTAATAAAGAATTAACTGTCCACGACGCCATGGAATTTCACTCAAGGCTTTACTTTATGTCAGGACTTCTTAGATCATTAACTTTTAACAGACAGGCTTCCCCCCATACCCTGGGCTTTGGACATGTGGCTGCCATCTCACACTACATTGATAAGCCATTAAAACTGGACTCCTGCTTCCTATCAGAACTTTAGTTACGAGCTCCAGCTGATGCCTCCTCATGACAGCAAATCCCAGCGTGAATCTCATATGTCAAGGTTTGCAGCTAAAAGGTCTCGGCAGTATTTACTTGCACAGGTCTCTTATTGCTGAATGGGAACCCCTGAACCTAAACTGTTGCCCACGTCTGATCTCCATGATGGCAGCTCCCGGAAGAAGGTGGAGGAGATGGGTTGAAAAGTAGAAAACTGATCATTGTAAGGCTTCAGAAGTGTACCAACATATTCAGAGTAGTTGGGGAGTTCTCCAGTCCATGACAAGGAGTGTCCAAACTCCCCTGGGGGAGTTAAAAAGTAACAAGTCTAATATCCTGAAACAGCAAAGCAAATGTCTTACTTCCAACAAGACAATGACTCCAACAGTGATTACCAGAGAGAACAATGATTTCCCTGCACTCAGGAAAAAGCTCATCAGTGCTATGCTAAAAATGTGTCAATACCTGCACTATGAATGTGGAGCAGCATCAAAGAAGAAAAGATTTTTTTTTTAAGAAATGGGGTCTCACTATGTTGCCCAGGCTGGAGTGCAGTGGCTATTCACAAGTGCAGACCTGGTGCACTACAGCCTTGAACTCCCTGCCTCAACAGATTCTCCCTCCTCAGCCCCCTTGCAAGTAGTTGGGACTACAGGCAAGCAGCACCATGCCTTGCTAAAGAAGAAAATGTTTAAACACCAGTTCCTGGTGTTTGGAAAACTGGATATCCACATGCAAAAGAATGAAGCTGGACCTTTATACCTTATACCACACACCAAAACTAACTCAAGATGTATTAGAGACTTAATTAAAAGGGCTAAAACTATACATTCTTAGAAGAAAACCTAAGGGCAAAATCTTCATGATCTGTCAAGGGTGTTACATTTATGAAATCATTGCAAAATCCATGAAGGACAAATCTCAAAGATTTATATAACCAAAAAAATACAAGCAACCAAAATAAATATATTGGACTTCTTAAAAATAAAACTTTTGTGCATTAAAGCAGGGGTCCCCAAACCCTGGAGACTAGCTGTGGACCAGTACCAGTCTGTGACCTGTTAGGAACCAGGCCACAAAGCAGGAGGTGAGCCTGGCGGGTGAGCGAGCAAAGCTTCACCTGTATTTACAGCCGCTCCCCATCGCTCACATTACCACCTGAGCTCTGCCTCCTGTCAGATCATCAGTGGCGGTAGATTCTCATAGGAGCACGAACCCTATCATGAACTGCGCATGCGAGGGATCCAGGTTGCCTGCTCCTTATAAGAATCTAATGCCTGATTTGAAGTGGAACAGTTTTATCCCAAAACAATCCTCCATCACTGTCCATGGAAAAATTATCTTCCATGAAACCAGTCCCTGGTGCCAAAAAATGTTGGGGACTGCTACGTTAAAGGACACTATACCAAGAGAGTGAAAAGACAGCTCACAGAATGGGAAAAATATCTGCAAATTCATATGTGATAAGGGTTTACTATCCAGAGAATAGAAACATCTACAACTTAGCAACAAAAAGACAAACACCCCAATTAAAAAATGAGCAAAAGACTTGAATAGACATTTCTCCACAGAAGATATACAAATGGCAAACAAGCACACAAAAAATTCTCAACGTCATTATTCATTAGGGAAATGCAAATCAAAACCACAATGAGATACCACTTCACACTTACTAGGATAGCTACACTTTTTTAAAGGGAAAATAATAAGTCTGGGAAAATACGTGGAAAAATTGGAACACTTACAGATCGCTGGCGAAAATATAAAATGGTGCAGCTGCTGTAGGAAACAGTTTGGCAGTTGATCAAAAAGTTAAGCATAGAATTACCATATGATCCAGCAATTCCACTCACAGCTATAGACCCTAAAGATCTGAAAACAGATACTCAAAGATACTTGTCCATGAATGCTCACAGCAGCATCACTCATAATATCCAAAAAGTAGAAACAGCCCAAATGTCCATCACCAGATGAAAGAATAAACAAATGTGATCTATCCACACAATGGAATATTACAAAAAGGAATGAAGTTCTGATAGACACTGTAACATGCATGAGCCTGGAAGACATTATGTTAAACACAGGAAGGCAGACACAAAAGGACAAATATTGTGTGACTCCACTTATATATGAAATATCTAGAATAGGCAAAGTTATAGAGACAAAAAGTAGATTCAAGGTTATCAGAGGCTGGGGGGAGGGGAAAAATTAGGAGTTTTTGCTTAATAGATACAGAATTTCCTTCTTTTTTTTTTTTTTCTTTTTTTTTAAATATAGAGTCTCGCTCTGTCCCCAGACTGGAGTGCAGTGGTGTGATCTCAGCTCACTGCAATCTCTGTCTCCTGGGTTCAAGTGATTCTCCTGCCTCAGCCTCCTGAGTAGCTGGGATTACAGGTACCTGCCACCATGCCTAGCTAATTTTAGTTTTTTTAGTAGAGACGGGATTTCACCATGTTGGCCAGGCTGGTCTCGAACTCCCAACCTCAAGTGATCCACCTGCCTCGGCCTTCCAAAGTGCTGGGATTACAGGCATGAGCCACTGCTGCCCAGCCTGCTTAATGGATATAGAGTTTCCATTTCAGAAGATTAAACATTTTGGAACTAGACAGATGATTGTTGCATTTCATGGTGAATGCAAATTAATACTACTGAATTACACTTAAAAATGGTTAAAGTGGCAAATTTTATGTAATTACAAAAAAAAAAATTTAAAGAGGGGAAAAACACTTTTTACCCTCTCTGCAAGCACTGAAAATCCAGAGTCCCATCCCAGACTTTAGATTTGGGCAGGCCTGGGTTCAAATCCAGCTCTGCCAGTTGCAGACTGTGTGTCTATACTGGCTATTCCTTTCCACAATAGTGCTGTATAACGAACAACCCCAAAACTCAGTGGCTTAGAGCAGTAAGCATTTGTCTAACACATCCATCTGCAGGTAGATGACACCTGGGCTCACTGGACAGTTCTTTTAGTCTCAGCTAGGTTGACTTCATTTTTTTAAGAAACGATCTCATTCTTTCACCCAAGCTGGAGTGTGGTGGCATGATCTCAGCTCACTACAGCCTCCATCTCCTGGGATCAGGTGATCCTCCGACCTCAGCCTCCCTAGTAGCTGGGACCACAGGAGAGCACCACCATGCCTGGCTATTTTTTTCTTATTTATTTATTTATTTATTTATTCGCTCTGTCGCCAGGCTGGAGTGCAGTGGCACAATCTCGGCTCACTGCAACCTCAGCCTCCCAGGTTCAAGCGATTCTCCTGCCTCAGCCTCCTGAGTAGCTGGGATTATAGACGCGTGCTACCACGCCTGGCTAATGTTTTATTTTTAGTAGAGACGGGGTTTCACCATGCTGGTCAGGCTAGTCTCGAACTCCTTGACCTCGTAATCTGTCCACCTTGGCCTCCTAAAGTGCTGGCATTACAGGTGTGAGTGAGCCACCGTGCCTGGCCAATTTTTTCTTTTTTTTCTTTTTCTTTTTCTTTTTTTTTTTTTTTGACACAGAGTTTCTCTCTGTCACCCAGGCTGGAGTGCAGTGGCACGATCTTGGCTCACTGCAAGCTCCGCCTCCCAGGTTTACGCCATTCTCCTGACTCACTCTCCCGAGTAGCTGGGACTACAGGTGCCTGCCGCCACGCCCAGCTGATTTTTTGTATTTTTTAGTAGAAACAGGGTTTCACCATGTTAGTGAGGATGGTCTTGATCTCCTGACCTCGTGATCCACCTGCCTCGGCCTCCCAAAGTACTGGAATTACAGGCATGAGCCACCGCGCCCAGCCAGACTCGCTTAAATATCTGGGGGTCTGCTAGCTCTTGGCTCATCTAGACTGGCCTTGGTGGCATGCCTCGGATCTTCTCCACTTGCCTTCCATCCTCCAGTAGTTTGGGTGTGTTCTTCTCATGGCTGCAGAAAGCAAGAGGCAAAGAGGAAACACAGAGGGTCTTCAGAGCTGGGCTCAGGGCTGGTGCATAGGCCATCCCCCTGAATTCTAGTGGTCAAAGCAAGGCACAAACCCTGCTCAGATTCAAGGGGTGGAGAAACAGACCCCACCACTTTAGCAGAGGAATTCAGCCCCGAATGCAATCAAGCTCTGCCAGTGTCCTTTGGCAACTCAGCACCCTCACATAGATCCCTCTATAAAATGAAAAATATAGATCAGTGCGAGGATTCTGAGATAATCCACAGAAAGCAGGTAGCACTGAGCCTGATACATTATAATCCACTAACAAATGTCAGCTTTTATGAGATATTATCAGCCACTTAGGTCAAATGCTCAAAATTTCAACTAAAGAAATTTTTTAAATACCAACATGTATACCATGTTTATATATATATATACACACACACACACACACACACACACACACATATATATACATATATATATCCCAGAGCCACATAGCAATGGAGGCAACCTCATAACATTCTCCTTTTGAACTCTTTGTAGGTTATACGCCATGGGAACCAATCCTCAGAAATCACCGAGAAAGCTGTCATCACAAAAGATCCCCAGTGCAGGCATAGCACAGGTAAGGCTGTTTGCAGGCAGCTCAAGAAACAGGGCTCGCCCAGTGCAGCACCTCAGTGGATGGACTCTGGAGGCACAGTGGCCAGGGTTCAGATCCCAGCCACGCCCTCTGCCAGCTGTGTGGCCTTGGGTACGTTCCATCACCTCTCTGTGTCTTAGCTGCCTTATCTATAAAATGAGCTAATGACGGTTCCTACTACCTCATGGAGTTGCCATGAGGGTTAAATGAGTTAAGTTACCTGATGTGCTCAGAACAGGTCCTGGTATACAGTAAGCCCTCCATAAGTGGTAGTTATTATTACAAAGATGTTTCCCTTTGCTCAGACAGGGCCTTAGTGTTATCTAGGGCTGGGGGCAGAGATGCAGTGACATGATCTCTGGATGTGGGCAGATAGGTAGGTGCCACTTCTCTAGGGCCACACACAGGGGCCAAGGTGCCATCTGATGTCACTTGGGGGTTGGCTCAGCTTCCCTACAGCCTCTGGCTCTGGCAGGGTGTCAGGTGGTCGGGCTGTAACAAGGGATATAAAGAACAAAAGAGGCCAGGTGCAGTGGTTCATGCCTGTAATCCCAATGCTTTGTGAGGCTGAAGTGGGAGGATTGCTTGAGGCCAGGAGTTCGAGACCACCCTGGGCAGCATAGTGAGACCTTATCTCTACACATACCCAAAAAAAGAACAAAAGAGCAGGCTAAGAGGAGGGGTCGTGCCTGGGGTAGGGAGAGGGGTTCCTTTAGGTGGGGTGATCATGAAGAAAGGAAGGGAGAGAGCCAGGCCTGGAGGTATCTGGGAGAAGGTGTTCCAGGCAGCAAGAACAGCCAGTGCAAAGCCCCCAGGACAGCCCATGCAGGGCGAGTGGGAGGAACAGCTGGGAGCCAGACCCTGCAGGGCCTCTGGCCGTGAGCAGGACTTGCATTCTTGCTCTGAGTGAGGCAGGAAGCCAGCAGGGAGTTGAGAGCAGGGAAATGGCATAATCTGATTGACAACTTACAGAACCCCACAAGCTCTGTGTGGAGGACAGACAGCAGGGCAAGTGGGGGACACAGGCGGGTCCAGGAGAGTGAACCAGGGTGGGAGGGGTCACTTAGACCAGGGTGAGAAGAGTTCAGATTCTGGGCATCCTTTGGAGGAAGAGCCAGCAGGATTTGCTGGTGGATCAGACAGGATGTGAACACTGACACTGGCATGGGGACATGCGTCTGGAGAGTGGTGACAAGGGCAGCTCCAGGGCTTTGGGTCTACACACTTGGAACAACAAGGTGCTGTTTCTGGGATGGGGAGACCAAAGGATGCACCGGTTGCAGGGGGCTAGAGGTGGCTCCTGAAGGCTCTAGGGAGCTCCTGAGCAGGTCAGGGAAGGGTGAAGCAGGCACCATCAGGCTAGAGTAGGTCTGGAAGGCCACAGCCTGGAGGCAGCCATCCAAGGTGTTGACATGGGAAGGGCTGCAGGACCAGGTCCTGGGTCACTCGAGATGCCGAAGGTCAGGGAGGTGGATGGGGAGCCACAGCAGGGCTGGGGAGGAGCCGCCAGGGAGGCAGGAAGAAAGCCAGTGAGTGATGAGTCCCAGGGCCCAGGGAAGAGCAGATCCAGGAGGGAGGGAGAAGGGAACAGACCCGAGTGTTGGAGAGACAGTGGGGCGACTTTGACAAAAGCTGCTGCAGAGAACAGTGGGGGCTGGAGCCTGAGAAAAGTGGGTTCAAGAGAGAACAAGGTAAAAGAATGGATGGCAGCAGAGTGCCAGGGTGCACATCTGTATAGTCCCAGCTATGCAGGAGGATCGCTTGAGCCAGGAGTTTGAGGCCAGCCTGGGCAATGCAGCAAGACCTCACCTCTAAAAAATAAATGATGGGAGGGAGTAGATGCAACACACTTTTTTTTCTTTTTTGAGATGGGGTTTCACTCTTGTTGCCCAGGCTGGAGTGCAGTGGCACAACCTCGGCTCACTGCAACCTCCGCCTCCCGGGTTCAAGTGATTCTCCTGCCTCAACCTCCCGAGTAGCTGGGATTACAGGCAACCACCACCATGCCCAGCTAATTTTTGTATTTTTGTTTGAGACGGGGGTTTCACCATGTTGGCCAGGCTGGTCTCGAACTCCTGACCTCAGGTGATCCCCCAACCTCAGCCTCCCAAAGTGCTGGGATTACAAGCGTGAGCCACCACGCCCTACCAATGTAACACTTTTGAGGAAAGTTTCCTACAAAATGGAGAAACTGGCAGTAGCTGCTGGGTGGGTGGGAGGGAGATAGACTGGTCAATGGTACTGGGGTTTGTTTTGTTTTGTTTTTGAGACAGGGTCTCACTCTGTCTCCCAAGCTGGAGTGAAGTGGTGCAATCACGGCCCACTGCAGCCTAGAATCCTCACTCAAGTGATCCACCTCAGCCTCCAGAGTAGCTGGGAACACAGGCTTGCACCATCATGCCCAATTGATTTTTAACTTTTTTGTAGAGATGGGGTCTCACTATGTTGCCCAGACTGGTCTCAAACTCCTGGGCTCAAGTGATCCCCTTGCCTCAGGCTCCAAAAACGCTGGGATTACAAGCATGAGCCACCATGTCACGCCTAAAGGTATTGCTTAGGAGGAGAGCATGCTTGTTTAAACTGTTGGGAATGATCCAGCGGAGAAAGGAGCATGGATAATGTGGGAGAAAGAGAGAGGAGGAAGAACCACAGCAGAGTTAAGGAGTAGGCAGGAGGAAATGGGATGTAACCCATGAGCCACCTCAGGGTTCCCCCTTCATTTATGGGTCCACTCATTCCTAGAAAATCCTGTCCCTATTCCTCCCTGGGCTCATGTTCCCCCAAATCACAGGTGGAGGTCTAGAGCACCAGCAGTCTACTTGGCCAGCACTTGCACTGAACTGGGTGTGAATACTTAGGACCTCACCCTTGAGCATCTCAATTCTTGCTTCCACTTACCTAGCTGCAGGGAAGTGAGGTCCACCTTGTAGCCTCAGTATTGAATGCAATGCATGACACATTGTAGGTGCTCAATAAATGCTGATGAGATGAATCACCAGCAATAGGCGGCCACTGAAGGGTGGTCCTGCTCTGCTTTCTAAAACGTGGAGGATGGATGGTGCTGGGGACAGCACTAAGCCAGAAGGCTGGCCATTTTCCCGAGGGCACCCCACACAGGCCACATCAGAAGGGCTTCTGGTGGCAGTGGGCCAATAACAGTACTCAGAGGCTCATCCACACCTGTCACCCTATCACCTGTCAGGTCTATACCATGCAGCAGGGAGGCTGAAACATGGTGCCACCGTGTGCCTGCTTTG
The DNA here is from genome assembly GCF_008728515.1 of Papio anubis. NCBI lineage: Eukaryota > Metazoa > Chordata > Mammalia > Primates > Cercopithecidae > Papio > Papio anubis. The sequence continues at coordinate 119,727,185 of NC_044984.1, read as the reverse complement.
AGACATGAGACGATCCCCTTCCAAGGGGAAGAAGGCTACCTCCTCCTCCCATCCACCCTGTTGTCTAACTAGGTAGGAAAAGCCATCCCATATTGACCCAAGCAGGACCCCCGCAAGGAAACCCAGAGTCTCTGGACCTGTGACCAGCACAGTGACCTCCAGCTTCACCACCATCCCCTTGGCCTAGAGAACAGAGAGACAGCAAGACCAAGACCATTCTTCCCGCCACTCTGCTCTCTCAGAGGGACGGATGGACAAGCTCACTCACAGCTGCTTGTGCGGACCTTTTAGGGACAAGCATGTGTCTTCCACAGCAGCTGGTAATCTGCAGCCTCCTGTGCACGGTTAAGAGAGTACCAGACCCCGGCTGTCACTTTAACAGCTTTCCCTCAGCTCCTTTTGCTGCAATCCCTAACTTAGCACAAGGAGCCTGAGGAGTCCTCCTGCCCAGACAACCTGGTCCCGGTTCTGTGATTGTTCACACAGTGCTAAAGGAGTGGGAATGGAAAGACACTTTGCAGCCAGTGCTCACTGGAGAATTCATTCACCCAGGGATAGTTAGGAGCCCCTGCCAGGTGCTGGGTTCTACGCTGAGTATTTGCGACACGGCAGAGAAGCCATTCTTGCCCTCGTGGGGTGGATGTTGTTGTTGGGGGAGAACAACAGCAAATCATAAACAGAGCAAGTAAATTATCCGGTTTGTCAGAAGGTGATACAAGCAGTGGGGAACAGGGCAGGCGGTGCCCAACTGGCAGGTCACAGTGTGAAGTAGAGAGGTCGGGAAGGCCATCCTGGGAAGGTGGGATCTGGGCAGAGACTTGAAGGATGTGAGGGTGTTGGCCAAACAGATATCTGGGAAGAGCATTTCTGGCAAGGGAACACTGGGAACAAAAGCCCAGAGGTGGGAGGTGCCCGGTGGGTGTGAAGAAAAGCGAGGAGACAAGTGTGGCCAGAGCAAGGCGTAGGCAGAAGGAAATGGGATCAGGAGAAGCCCAGGGCCAGGCTATATTGGGCCATGGGGCCACCATAAGGACTTCGGAGTGAGATAAGGCGTGCGTGTGGATTCTGAGCAGAGGGAGGAGGGGATGGGACTCGGGTATCAGAAGGCTCCCTCTGACTTGGAGTGGTTGTGAATGTATAGTGCAAACTCAAGGGCAACCTTTTTTTTTTTAAGTATAAAAAGAAGTGTCATTGATATGTGAAGAGAGGAGAAAAAGCATACTCATATAAAGTGTTCAATTAAAATCAGAACCTGTTACTCTAAGTGCTACTATCAGCAACAGCTATTTCACCACAGTGCTACGTGCCGCCTGATTGTGTTATGCATCGTTTTATTTAATCCTGGAGATGAACCAGTGAGTAAGGCATCATTCTTGTTCCCATTCCACAGAAGGCAAAACTAAGGCTCTGTCTTGCCCAAGGCCCAGCCACCAATTCACAGTGGAGTCAGGTCTCAGACTCAAGTCCCGGCTTTAAGCACAACATGGTCTGCCTCCTGTGCTTTGGGCAACATGTGTGATTTTTGCACACTATTGAGAATGAACTCAAAGGAGATGTCTAAGGATATAAGACATCATCACAACACAGCAGCCTGCCCCTGACACCCAAGTCTGTCTGTCTCTGTCTCTGTCTCTGTCTCTCTCTCTCTCTCACACACACACACACACACACACACGTACACACACGCGCACGCGCATGCGCACACACACACAGGCTTCATGGAGGAGAGACAGCCGGCCTGTGTGACCCACACCTTCCCAGAGTCTCTCCTCCAAGCCACCATGTAGTGTGTTTCTGTTCCATCATTCCATGTCCACGATCCCTTCCAGCTCCTGCCCCAACGGGCTGGATCCCTGTGTGAGTGGCCATAGGAGACACTCACAGACCTTCCCTCGAATATCTCATAGATCCCTGGCTGGAAGAAGGGGCCCCACCCAGAGCTCTGTGGTTCTCCCACTCCCAGCCCAGCCACTGAGTGCTCTCCCAGGTGACTTGTCAGAACAGAAGCACAAGATAATTATCACACTAATGAGCTTTTTTTCCTTTTTAACTAACCAGCAACTTTAGTTCTCTTTGGTCATTTTGCTGTTTAATCATGCCTGACTCTTGTTAACTTCTGTTCACTTCCTTTTTGTGTTTTTTTCTTCTGCAGCCTTTGCCTCTAGAAGAACTGAAAATACAGAAAAGCTTAGGGTGGCTCACACATATACAATCCTACCACCCGCTGTTAAGGTTTTACCTTAATCATAAAACCTTGCTTCCTGCATTTTTCTTTATGCATAGTTTCAATAAGTTGATATTTTATCGCATACACCACTTTCATTCTGCATTTTTTCTGCCACTTAGCATAAACACTTTCTCCTATTATTAAAAATTCTTTATACATATTATTTATAAAGACTACCTAATATGCCATGCCATGGCTCTTCCACAGATTTTCTAAATCATTCTCCTGCCTTAAATCAGTATGACGTATATTGTGACTAGCAGGGCTTCGGAGTCAGCAGACTGGCTGCTTACCACCTTGGGCAAGTGACAAGCTTTCTAAGTTTCACTTTCCACGTTTGTATGCTAGGGAACTGAGGTCATAATAACCTCAAAGGTTGTTGGGAAGATTTGTAGATGATATAGAGGCAGCTCTTAGTGCAGTGCCTGGCACTTATGTAGACATTCAGTGGCAGCCATAACTATTTTATCAAGGAACCATATCGCCATCATTGGAAAATTAGGTTGTTTTAAATTTTTTACCATTATAAATGGTTATGTGACGAACATCTCCATGCATAATGTTTAATCCACTTTTCCCATTTGAGATTATTTCCTTTCAATAGATTTCCAGCAGTTGAATTACTAGGTCCAACAGTGCATGAGTAACTCTTAAATCTCTACCAGGCCTGGCTTGTTGCAATGCAAGCATGCCTATTCCAGTTGTCTGCTGCCTAACACACCACCCCAAATGTAGTGGTATGTAGGCAGTTATACAGAACAAAAGCCAGTTTATTACAACTTATAGAATCTTGGAAATGGGAATTCAGATCAGGCGCAGAGGGGATGGGCTGTCTATGCTCACAGTGATGGAGGCCTCAACAAAAGAGACTGCAGTGATGAGGTTGACTCTGAGGCTTCAGACTTTTTTCACCTAGAGGCTTTCTCACTCACAGGTCACCTCTAGGTTTGCTGGCTGCAAGGCTGGGTTCAGCTGTCAAATGGACTGGCTTGGGCTTCCTCACAGCATGGCAGCTGGGTTCCAGGAGGAAAGTATCTCAAGAGGGAACATTCTAAGAGAACCAAACTGCATGGCCTTTAGGGACCTAGCTTTGGAAGCCACATAGTGCCACTCTATAGGTCAGAGTAGTCACAAGCCAGCCCCAATTCAGGGGGAGGGGACATAGACCACCACACCTCTCAAGGGGTGGAATGTCAAAACTGTGTGACCAGTTTCTAAAACTGCTGCAATAAGCACTATTCACAATAGCAAAGACATAGGATCAACCTACTTGCCCATTAGTGGTGGACTGGATAAAGGAAACGTGATACACAAACACCATGGAATATTACGCAGCCATAAAAAAGAACAAAATCATGTCCTCTGCAGCAATATGGATACAGCTAGAGGCCATTATCCTAAGCAAATTAATGCAGAAACAGAAACCAAATACTGCATGTTCTCACTTATAAGTGGGAGCTAAACAGTGGGTAGACATGGACACAAAGATGAAAACAATAGATGCTGGGGCCTATTCAAGGGAGGAAGGAAGGGAACAATGGCTGAAAAACTACCTACTGGGTACTACGCTTACAACCTGGGTGACAAGATCAATCGTACCCCAAACCTTAGCATCACACAATATACCCATGTAACAAACCTGCACAGGTACCCCCTGACTCTAAACATTGAAATAAAAAATAAAGTTAAATAAAACTGCTGCAATACGCTTTACTAAGAATTGACTCAATAAAGTAATACAAGGGCAGCAGGTCCTCTTGTCCACATGAGTAACCACATGTGAACAGGGGGCCTGAGAAGTTGTGCCAATGTCTCAGGGAGAGACTGTACCACATCCCTGGCCATCAATTTATCCCCATGCCTCCATTATGTCAATGACATGTGTTGAAGGGAGCCAGGCCCACAGCACTGAGCTCACCAGCTCCCAAAAGAATCCAACCCACGACCTTGGCTTAAGAACTCCTCGCTCAATTAAATATCCATTGTTCTTGCATATCCAGCAACTATTCCCCATATATTTGTTAACAATACCTCAATTTTCCTTTGAGAAACCACTCTGAGCCCACATGGTTTGGGTGGTCATGTGACCCTGACTTGGCCAATCAGCATTATGCAAACTTCTAGCCTTGGAATGAGTTCAGAGGCAGGTCTATGATCCAAGGAAATCCAGTGAGATTCAGTCTTGTCATTTCTGCTGAATCAACTGAGAAAGAGAAGCCTCCTTTTCATCACCAGCTATACGAATGACATACATTTGGATTGTCACAGGTCACTACTGAAGGGGTAGCCAGAGAAAGAGGCCAACTGGGAAAGAGGCAAGGAATGGGGAGAGACCAAGTCCTAATGTCTTCATTTGAGTCCTGGATTTAGCCATACCTGAAGCTGTCCCTCCCAGATACTGCAGTTTCGCGAGCCAATCTCTTTCTTTGTGCAAGTCAGTTTTAAGTTGAGTTTCTGTCACATGCAAACAGAAGATCTGTAGCTGCTATACTGTCTCATTATAGTCACTTTCTAGACCTTGCTTTCATTACCAAACTCAACCAATGCAGTATAAATTTTTTTTTAATCAAACCAAATCTTCCCTGGCTGCAGGCCACCAGCTCTAAAACCAGAGAAATGGAAACGCTTCACATGTGCTCCAGTTTGTAAAACCTTTCAAGCTAACACCTCCCTTCCATTCTGTCACTGCAATTTTAAAAATAAAATGGGAAGTAAAGGTGTTTCTAAGCAACAAATTATATATGTAATGGGGGAGGGGGAGGAGAATTAGAAGGTTTAATCTAGTTAGAAACTATTCCCATTTCTTTCTGAAGTCACTACCTGCATGAAACCTCCACAGGAGAATGAAATAAAGGTTGAGCTATTTTAATTCTTCTCTGATATGTTGGTAATAAATGTACCCTAGAAATTCTTGAACAGTGATACTCACCATAGGCAAATCAGTGAGACTACTCTGATAAAATGATTTCTGTTAAAAAAAATATATATATATATGGCTTTGGATATTGTGTTAATTTTCTGTTGCTATTTATGGATTACCACAAACTTAGCAACTTAAAACAATGTGAATTTTAATACAGACAGAGTTTCAATTTGAGAAGATGAAAAGGTTCTAGCGATAGACAGTGCTGATGGCTGCACATTCATGTGGATAGACTTAAGACCACTGAACTGTACCTCTACAAATGGCACATTTATGTTATGGATATTTCACCACAATTTTTTTTAAGAAAAACAAATGTGTCTCATGGTTCCCATAGGTCAGAAATCCAGACACATCACATCTGGGTTCTCTGCTCAGATTCTTGCAAGGATGAAGTCAAGGCATGCCCTGGGGTGTGGTCTCATCTGGAGCTCAGGATCCTCTTCCAAGATCACTCAGGTTGCTGGCAGAGTATAGGTCCTTGCGGTTGGAGGACTGACATCCTCATGTTGTTGCTGGCTGTCAGCCAGGGGCTGCTCTCAGCTCTTAGACACCAGCCACATTCCTGGTGACATGCCCCCTCCAACTTCAGAGCCAGCATGGAGAATCTCCCTCCAGCACTTCAAACCCCTCTAACTTCTCAGTCTCTGGCCAGCAGACTTTCATCTAAAGAGCTCCGGTGATTAGATCATGCCCATCTGGATAATCTCACTTTGTTAGTTCAGGTAGCTATAACAAAGTACCATAGACTGGTGGCTCACAGGCAACAGGGACTTATTTCTCACAATTCTGGAGGGTTGAAAGTCTAAGGTTAGGTGTCAGCTTGGCCAGGTTCTGGTGAAGTCCTTCTTCTGGGTTGCAGATGGCCACCTTCTCACTGTGTCCTCACATGGCAGAGGGAGAGTGAGCTAGCCTTCTAACTTCTTCTTATAAAGGCACCAGTCCCATCATGAGGGGTTTACCCGTATGATCTAATCACTTCCTAAGGGCCCCACCTTCCAGTGCCATCGCATTAGGGATTAGGGTTTCAACGTATGAATTGGCTAGGAGGTGGGGAAGGATGACAGTGGTATGGGGACACAATTATCCTGTCTTTAACACTCTCTATCTTAAATTCGACTGTGCCATAAAACACAATCCAGTCTCAGGAGTGATATTCCTCATATTCACAGTCCTGGAGATTACGCAGGGCATGTGTACCTTCCATTCTGTCTACCTTACATGCCTTGAACTCCAGTGATTGCAATCGTTAAGTATACACTCTGGAGGAAGCTTTGCACTAGCACACAAGGAGATGTACAAGGACACTCACTGTAGCACTGTTTACCGTGGAGAGAAACAGCAAACAGCCTAAATGCCCATCAGCAGGAGGACGGATGAATACACCATGATATATTCATATACCAGAATACTATGCAGCAGTGAAATAAACTACAGCAATATAGATCAGCACAGATGAGTCCCACCAACGCGGCAAGATGAACACATTGCAGAAGGATATCTTTAGCAAGATGCCATTTATACACAGTTTTTAAACACGCACAATGCTTCATGTAGTTTATGATTACATATATGGATAGCAAACTTAAGAAAAATTGCTAAATTCAGGCAGTGGTATTCTCTAGAGGGAAAGAGAGAAGGAAGGAAATCTGGGAGGAGTCTACAGGAGCATCTATTGTAACTGTCAGGCTTTATTTCCTCGGTTGGGTGGTGGGTGCACAACATTTATGAAAATATTCTCTATGCCTCTTTGCATGCCTGGAATATTTCACGATTTTGAAGGTAGTAAGGTTTCATAAATCAATAAGAGCAGAGAGTTGAAACTAAAGCTCTGGAATTGCCTGCTGTTCAGAAGCTTCGGCAGTTGGGTGATTCCGATGCATAATGAGCGACTTGAATGAATTACGGCCCAACCTCAGCCAAGATTCACGGACGGCTTTCATTTTGTTCCAGTTTTGGATTTTAAAACATACCGACTCTGTAGACTCTAATGAGGAAACCATCACCACTAGAAAAACACACACAGCATATCCAGGCTTCCTCTTGCCGACGTGGTATATCTTTGATTTAAGGGGGACATAAAGCATGATGGATTATAATTGGGGGATTGAAGAGAACCCAGATATGTCAGCAGCATGACTAGGGGATAAATTGTCCAAAAGCCTTGGAAACTTTCCCAAGGTGAGGATGTCTGAGACCGCTGTTGCATTAGAAACACTGCTTCCCTCTGTCCAGAGACAGTGTGGCCCAATGGTTGAGCCCATGCACCCTGGAGACACTTGGGCTCAGATCCATGTTTGGCCACTTCTTAGCTGTGTGACCTCAGTCAAGTGACTTGATGTCTCTGTGCCTCAGATTCTGTCTGCAAAATGTGGCTGGTGAAAGTATCTACTTATGCATCTGCTCTGAGAAGTAAACCTGCTAACACGTGTAATGCACCTAGAACCAGCCCAGCATGTAGCAGGTGTGTGATCCATGCCGCTATTGTTATTCTCTGTCTGGGTTCCATTGTGACCTGCAAATACAGGGGTGGGTAGAACCCATGCCAGAACTAGACTTCCTGGTTTCAAATCCCAGCTTCACCACTTAAGAGTGATGCAACCTGGAGCAAATCATGTGTACTCCCTGAGCCTCAGTTTTCCCCCCTGTAAAATGGGGATGATGATCAGGGCAGGCGGGTTCTTGTGCAGACTAAAGAAGTCAACACAAGAAAAGCACCAGAAGGGTGCCTTGTGCCACTGCTTTTGAAATACCAATTCTATCTGCATTTTAGGAATAAGAGAAGAACCTTCTTGAAAGGTCAGGTTGTTCAGTGTTTGTGTCAGTTTGTTTATTATAAATATATAAATACTTCAGATTCCTTTGGCAGAGAGTATGAGACTCAGAACCCACCTCAGCCAGGAAGGAGTCAGAACCCCTGAGCCAGAAGTGCAAGACACACATTGCTGAGAACACTCCAGGTCAAGCCCGTCAACGCTTGGACAAATTCTCTTAAGAACAGACAACGTGTGGTAACTGCTTAACTCCTTGCAATAAGGTTTAGGAACTCAGTGTTGCCTACCAGCCAACCCCAAGCTACAGTCCCCTGCCTCTGCATGGACCCGCCTGCCCTTTGAGCTTGGCCACAGCCCACCAGCCAACTGCCATCAGCAGCCTGGCGTAAATTTACAAGAAAACTCCCACCCAGCACCCCACTGTGAGGAATACCCCTAAAACAAAAGTTCTCAACCAGGATGACTGTGCCCCCAGGGGGACATCTGGCAAAATCTGGTTGTCACGAATTTGGGAAGTGAGTGGTACCGCTCTCTAGTGGGAAGAGTCCGGGATGCTGTTGAACATCCCACGATGCACAGAACAGCCCCCTGCAACAACAAAAAAAAATTATTTTGCCCCAAATGCCAAGACAAAAACCTAAAAATACAAGCGTAACATGGTCCTAGATGTGATTCCAAGAATACCCACACAGCATGCCCATAGTAACAAAAAAGCTGGAAACCACCAAAGTAACCAACAATATGGGATGAGTTACAAAAATAAGTGAATAAGTGATGCACCATCCCTACGCAAAGCTGGAGTGCAGTGGCACAATCTTGGCTCACTGCAACCTCTGCCTCAGGGGTTCAAGTGATTCTCCTGCCTCAGCCTCCTGAACAGCTGGGATTACAGGCATGCACCACCACATCCAGCTAATTGTTGTATTTTTTTTTAGTAGAGACAGGGTTTCACCATGTTGGTTAGGCTGGTCTCGAACTCCTGAGCTCGTGATCCACCCACCTCGGCCTCCTAAAGTGCTAGGATTACAGGTGTAGCTGGCAGCTCTTTAAAAGAGAAAGAGGCCGGGTGCAGTGGCTCACTCCTGTAATCCCAGCACTTTGGGAGGCCGAGGCAGGCAGATCACCTGAAGTTCAAGACCAGCCTGGCCAACATGGTGAGACCCCTGTCTCTACTAAAAAATAAAAATAAAAAAATAAAAAAAATTAGCTAAGCATGGTGGTGGCAGGCACCTATAGACCCAGCTACTCAGGAGACTGAAGCAGGAGAATCACTTGAACCCGGGAGGCGGAGGTTGCAGTGAGCCAAGATTGCGCCACTGCACTTCAGCCTGGGTGACAGAGTGAGACCTTTCTCAAAGAAATAAAAAAGAGAGAGAGACAGAGAGAAAGGGATCTCTATGTGATGTGCCGGGACAAAGATCTAAGAGGTATAGAATAATGTGAAAAAGCAAGATGCGTAATAGTGTAAGTAGTATGTTCTCTAGTGTTTTTTAGAAGGGAAGGTATAAATAGATACATTTATTCTAGCATGTGCATTTGTTTGTTCTGGAAGGTATCCTCTGGAACTGTAAAGTGGTTACCTTTGGGGAGAGACTACGCAGGGAGGTTTAATTTTTGTTTTGCATCATTCTGTGATTTGCATTTTTTGTCCTTCTACTAATATTACTTGCATTTTCTGTTTAAATGTCAAAACAGAAGAAATTCATCCCTTGGGGTTATTTGGGCAAGGAGATGAAGGCCCTTTCTTGTTTTCATCTGAGTATTGATCTACATATGCTTTAAAAGTTTGGAAATGGTACCTTTAAAAAGAGTTACATAGGTGCTAGATAATGAAATAATTTAAATTATGTGTACTGTAGTAGACAGATTTAAATGCCTCCCTCAAAAGATGCCCACGTCCCAATTCCCAGAACGTGTGAAGATGTTACCTTACATGGTAAAAGGGACAGATACGATTAAATTAAGGATCTTGAGATGGGAGATGATCCTGTATTGTCCAGGTGGGCATGATGTCATCACAAGGGTTCTTATAAGAGGGTGGCAGGAGGTCCTAATCAGAGGAGGAGACAGGACCACAGAAGCAGAGGAGGGAGGGAGGATAGGGTCGAGGCAAGGCTGGGGAGATAGAGAGGGATGGAGAGGGAGGCTGATTTGAAGATGCTACCCTGCTGGCCTCAACAATGGAGGAAGGAACCTTGAGCCAAGGAATGCAAGCAGCCTCTAGAAAGCTGGGGGGGGGGGGGGAAAAGAGGAATTTTGGCCAGACCTGGTGGCTCACGCCTATAATCCCAGCACTTTGGGAGGCCGAGGTGGGTGGATCACCTGAGCTCAGAAGTGCGAGACCAGCCTGGCCAACATGGTGAAACCTCGTCTCTACTAAAAGTAAAAGTAAAAAATTAGTGTTGTGGCACCCACCTGTAGTCCCAGCTACTCGGTAGGCTGAGGCAGGAGAAGCACTTGAACCCAGGAGGTGGAGGTTGCAGTGAGCCAAGATTGTCCCACTGCACTCCAGCCTGGGTGACAGAGTGAGACCCCATGTCAAACAAAAAAAAAAAGGAATTCTCTCCTAGTGCCTCAGAAGGAACACAGTCCTGCTGACACCTTTATTTTAGCCCAGTGAAACTGACTGCAGGCTTCTGACCTCTAGAACTATTATATAAAATAATTTATCTCTGTTGTTTTAATTCACTAAATTCGTGGTAACTTATTATAGTAGCAACAGAAAACTAATATGTGTTATTTTATTATATTTTCCCACCTAAAGGTGTTCCTGCCAAATACTTCACCGGATCCTTGAAAAACCCAGAGTCAGGCTGGTATCCCATTCTCTATATGTGGAAACTGAGGCACGGCACTATTCAATGATGGTTGCCCATGATCATTCAGCTACTTGGTGTCAGAGCAAGCAGCAGGGCTTAGTTCTGTGCCAGTGCTCTCCCTGACACACAGAGGCAGAAGAAGGCTGTACCTAAGAGCATGAGTTCCAGAGGCAGAGTGCCTGGGGTTAAGTGCTGGCTCTCCCGCTACTGGCTGTGTGATCTTGGGCAAATGAATTAACTTCTCTGTGCTTCTCTTTTCTCATCTGCCAAAGATAAAATAATCCCTACCTCAGAAGGCTGTAGTAAGGATGAAATGTATACATGTAAAGTACCTGGCACTAGGTAATGTATACATGTAAAGTACCTGGCACTAGGGTGACCTCGATAAACACATGTGCCCCGACCACGCAGCTCTGGCTTCCTCTCTGCCTTCTTGCTCTTCCCTGTAGTTCTTTTTTGCTCTGACTCTATCCACCATTGTAGCTAACATTAGTGCCAGCCAGGAAATCTTCACTCTTTATTTTTGAGGAAATCCCTCACTCAACCTCGGTCCACGTGGTTCCTAGGAAGACTGACTCCACTCTCTGGTTCCAGAGGCCCTGGCCTGACCAATCAATTTACTGTACCCCTGCCCTCAGCCAAAACGATTGGGTCAGAGATTGTCACATGACACAAGTTGGTCCAATGAGATCCAATCCAGAGACTTGTTACTATGAGGAGGAAGGAGGTTTTCTTTTTCCACTCCCATCTGGGAGAATATAAACCTTTGACTGATGGTGTGGGGTATCTTACAATGTCAGCTCCATGCGGGCCAGGATTTGGGTGTGTTTTCTTCCTGCTATATCTCCAGCATCTAAGGCTTGCAGCACATTGTAGGTGTGTAGTTAATACAATAGAATAAGGACTTAATAAGCCTTCTTATCTCTGAAAATAAAGCCAACACAGAGCAAAGCAGGACTCAGAGATCAAGTCCAAATGACATGGTTTGTGCACCTGAATATGGCCCTGCCTGTCCATTTCTCTGGACATTTTAGCTACATTGGCCAATAAATTGTCAGATCTACTCTCACAAGTGCAAAAGGAAATGTATACAAGAACATTGCAACATTGCTTATAACAGCAAATTTAAAAAACCCAGAAGCAATTTTAATGTCTATCCATCAGATACTGGCTAAAGAAACTACGGTATATCCACGTGATGAAATGCAACACCATCATTAAAAAGAGACAATGCTATGCAAACTGGTATGGAAGACCCTTGAAGATATAAGGTTCGGGTTTAATAAAAGCACAGAACTGGGGGTATGAGAAGGGAGCAGGGAGAGGACAAGAGATCTTTGTGGTCTAACCCCAGCTCCATGGCGGTGGGGTCTTTGTTCTGTCCACTGCTACAGCTCTGTGCCTACCGCAGAGCCCAGAACATGCACAGTGCACAACAAATAGTTGCCAAATGAGTGAATGAATCAAAAATAGGTGATTGCTCATACATGCATAGAAAAATCTCTGCAAACATACATGTAACACCGGTTGCATCTGGGAAGGAGGTGAGGGACACTGGGGAACAGGTGTAGGAGGAAGAGAGACTGAATTTTCAATGTATCCCTTTTGAATTTTGAGCCATGTACATGTACATCTATGCAGAAAAATTCACTGAACATATAATAAGACAAAAAAAAATCATCTACCATACAAGGAAAAATCTCTTACCTCTACCTAGACCGTGACATCCCCTAGAAAACAGGGCTGTGAGTCAAGCCTGGTCCCCTTTGGCCATCCTGGGGTAGAACTGAGTGGGGTAGCAAAGGTAAACCAAGTCAAATGATGGAAGTTCAAGTAATGACCATGGCTACTGACTCACTTGGAGGCTTTAGTAATTCTACTCCCCTTCCTGGGCCTTGATTCCTTTATCTGTAAAATGAGAGGGTTGATCTCAAAGTCTGTCCTGGAAATCTAAAATTCTGTAACAAGCAAACACTACTCAAACTCCTAGCATCTCTCCAGAGGGAGTGGCAGACAGACCAGCAGTCTCACTTGACTCCTTCCATGCTCATCTCCCTTTGAGGTGGAATGCACTGGAATGCATCTGTCTTGGTCTGCACCAAACAAGACGCATTACAGGACAGCTGCCGGAAGCTACTCGGAGGCTAAATGGTTGGACGCGACATCTTTCCTTGCCCCTTTCCCTGGTAATTTATGCTCTGGACTTTGCCCTATCAATGCTTCATTACAGAGACTGGCACTAGTGGTAATTATGTGTTTCCCAGGCCAGATTACCCGTTCTCAGCATCTTCCTGGCTTTTAGCACTCCTGTTCCTTTATCAAGGACAGCTGAGCATCTGCCAGGACCGCCAGCGAGAGTCGGGTACATAGCAGGAACAGAAGATGAACCCTGGTAACTCTAGTTTTCTCACTTAATTTTCATGACTTGAAAATAGCTTTTGGAATATAATACATATTCAAAGGATTTAAATAAATAGCAATTTTGACTACCGAAGCTCAAAAACTTGGCTAGAATATAAGGAGGTTTCACTGCTAAAATAGTACCTACTTTAAGAAAACCTAATATATATGAATCCAGAACCACAAAGCAGAACAATTTGGTGACTCTGCATTTTACAAAAATATTTGCCAAACACAGCTTTAATTGGCAAGTTCCCTGGGACTTGTAAAAGGGGGCTCATGTTAAAGCTAATCAAATTGAAATTGCACATAGTTGTGCACGAACACAGCTGCTGCCTAAAGGGCTGCCTTTGATGCTGGGGTTCCCATGAACTTTGGGTCTTTCCATGAGTGAATAAATATCCTCTTTCTCCTGCACCAAGCTCTCAGGCTGTACCACTTGGACTCCCAATAAATACTTGAGGACCATCCCAAAGAAAGATGTAAGGACCACACTGGAATCATTGTTCAAGGAATCAGGGCCAGGAAGGAAAGGAGGAAGCCACTACCAGGTATTAAGCAAGTGCTTACTATGCACCCAAAGCTCAGAATGCACCAGGCACACACATCCCCCTGCATGCTCCCAGTGACTCTGCATTATTAGAAGAGGAATCTGAGGCTCAGAGAGGTCAAAAGATTTAGGGACAGTCACACATCCCCAAGTGGCAGCACTGGGGGCCCCAGCTAGGATCTCTGATTGCCACATCCAAGCTCTGCCAATTAAATCATCCAAATCATATTCCCTTTGTCCCCAACAAAGGGGAGGGGACAACATAGCTGCCCTTGGGGCTCACAGTCACTAAGAGGCCAGCAATGGGCATGAGGAAAAGACACCAGTACCTACATGAGGTGCTGTGAGATGTGTGTGCAGGCCATGGAATACGGGGAGAATGTTATGAGAATTCAGAAACAGATGGCATCCTTCGGTTGTGGAATGGTTAGGGCAGGGGTGGGTTAGAGGAGCTTCCCTGCAGGGCAATCTGACCTGATCCTTGCAGAAGAGGACAAGCCTGGATGACCTAAGGAGTGAGGGAGAGTTCCCCAGGCCGGGGAAGGCAGGGGCACCAGGGCACCAGGGCACAGAGGCAGGCAGGCAGCACACGGCATCCAGCATCGCAGGGGCCAGGGAGCCGGGCAGTGTGAGTGCAGCAAAGGATTTACAGAAGGGTATAGTAAAAAGTAAAGCTCGAATGGGAAAGACAGGCCAAACCAAGGATGGCATGCACACAACACCACTTCCATGTCCATGACAGACATCAGTAAACAACTGGAGCACACTCTCACCGAGCTTCAAAAGTCTTTTTTTTTTTCCTCCGAGACGGAGTCTTGCTCTGTCGCCCAGGCTGGAGTGCAGTGGTGCGATCTCAGCTCACTGCAAGCTCCGCCTCCCGGGTTCACGCCATTCTCCTGCCTCAGCCTCCCGAGTAGCTGGGACTAGAGGCACCCACCACCACACCCAGCTAATTTTTTGTATATTTAGTAGAAATGGGGTTTCACCGTATTAGCCAGGATGGTCTCGATCTCCTGACATCATGATCTGCCCGCCTCGGCCTCCCAAGTGCTGGGATTGCAGGCGTGAGCCACCGCGCCCGGCCTCAGAAGTCTTCTTAACACAGGTCCCAGGGAGCCATTGCTGAAGCTTCAGAGTTTGCACCTGAGATGAAATCGCTTTGCCCTCATCCCTAATCCAAGGGAGGGGAGTAGAGGTACATTGTAGAGAGCACCTACTGTGTGCCGAATATTACACTACGTGATGCAGTGCTCACCATCGCTCTGCTAACTGGCAAACTGAGCTCTGTTTTATAGTCAAAAAAAATTGAGGCTCAGGGAACTTAAAGCTCAAACACAGAAAGCAAGGGGAGAAAACTGATTCAAAGCCGCCAGGGTGGGCTTTCGAAGCCTCATTGTTTTCCACCACATCCTGTGGCCTCCTTCCCACTTTCCCCTGCCACCACCCATGTCTGGATTTTAATTCTGTGGGGAAACATTTCAACATCTATTCTCCAACCCTACCAAGCAACCTACATCCCAAGCCACCCCACCTCAGAAGCAAAGCAAAACACAGGTGCCTCAATGGCCCGCCCCAGTCCCTGGCCTTCCCTGCCTCCCCTGGCCCGTTCCTGCTCATACCTGCTGCGCATTTGCTTATTTCTGCCAACCTCTTCCCTCCTCCCTCCCCTGGGTGCTGGAAGAGGTGACTCTTCCCACTAGGGAGGCGTGCCCTGCATCCAGGAACCGCTGTGGGTCCCCCGCTGGGGCCTTTCTCGCCCCTCTCCACCCCAAGGCCAAAATGCTCAGGGTTCATTGTGTGATAATTCCCCAGAGTTCCCTCACACAGAGAACTTCATGTCGCTTTCTAATTGAATTGTTGTCATGGAAATCACTTTCATTTGCTCTGAAAGGACTTAACTATCAGCCCCCTGTTTTCTCACTTCTGCCTTTGACAATAATCAGCTCACTCCCACCCCCTCCTCTCAACTCCCAAATCTTCCTTCAATGAGCATTCTTCTCGCAAAGTCTGGAGTCAGGGAAATCAAAAGTCTGGTTTCCTTCCTAATCCTCGCATGCTGACCGAAGAGTTGTACTATCTGCCCTGGGGACACACGCTAGGACTCACTTCCTGCCTTCCTAGTGCCTGGGTGGGGTCATGTGACTACTCTGGCCAATGAGACATGAGCTGGCCCAGTGCACGGGAGCAGCAGCTGCAGATCCCAGCGCCCTGACATCCCACAGCAAGGGAAGATGGGCTGCTCCTCTGGCAGCCTGGGTCCAAGGGAGGGGGGCACAGAGCAGAGCCCACAGTCAGGTGGAATGGGCACTCAGATTGGGCAATGAATAAACCCTGTTATTTTAAGCCACTGGCATTTTGACATGCTTTGTTATCCCAGCTTATTCTCACTGATACACCCTCCATCAAAAAGCGAAGACCAATTGAGTTAGCCTCTTTATAAAAAATACTTTTATTTATATTTTAATTGTCATATAATAATTGCACATATTTATGGGGTACATAGTGATGTTTTGATACAAATAATGCATGGTGATCAGATCAGGGTAACTGGCATATCCATCATCTCAAACATTTCTTTCTTTGTGTTGGGAACATGCAATATCCTCCTTATTTAACTTCTTTAGACTAAAGCTAGTTTCCAAGAAGGCAGTGGCTCCCATCACCAATTCAAGGAGAGTCCTACATTTCTGGAGGATCACAAATGTCTGCCATTCGCAGCCTGGGAGTTTCATCCTCAGCTCTACCACCTATGAGCTGGGTGCGAAGGACAGGTCACTTACTCTCTCTCTCTCTCTCAGTTTTATCATCTGTAAACTGAGGGTAGAAGTACCTACCTCTAAGGATGGTTGTGAGGATGAAATGAGTCAATCTATGTAGAGTGTTTAAACAGCACCTGGCACATTGTGTAATTTAAGTGTTAGTTATTAATATAATCACTGATACATTTATCATTATCATCTTCATCAAGGCAGGGACTCTGAATTGTTTAATTGTTTTAATGTTGGAATTGAGTTTACAATGAACCATCCTGTTACAAGGTTTCTCAAGACCACTCTCATATGTTTAGTGATTCAGTAGAAGAGCTCATGGAACTCAGCATTTGGTTGGACTTATGGCTAAGGCTTATTACAGCAAAAAGATATACAACAGGATCAACAAGGGAAAAGACACAGGCAGATTCTGTAGAAATCCATGCACCAGCTTCCTTATACTCTCTCTTCCTCCCATGAGGGTCACACAGAGCACACTCTTCTTCCAGCAAGAAAAACACAGCAACATATGCGTGCTGTTTCTATCCAGGGAAGCCCATCAGAGACTCAGTGCCCAGCATTTGTACTGGGGACTAGTCACATAGACTCCCCTGCCTAGCATGTACTCATATTCCAGATTCCCAGAGGGAAAGCAAGTGTTCACCATAAGTCACATGGTTTGTACAGTCTAGGAACCATGACACACACTTATTCAGGGAACAGTCCAAGTGCCAACTCCCAAACACCAGCCAAAGGTCAATCTTGTAAGCAGACCTCTCCAGGAATAACAGTCTCAGGCCTGCTGCATTTATTCTTCCATGCATACCCTTCAAACAGCCCTATAGCCTGGGATGGACCTATCTGGCAATGGCCTTGTATAGACTAATGGAGTCAGCCAATTACAGATGAGGACCCTGGAGCTCAGAAGGACATGTGATAGGCTGACCCAGCTCTTGGTCTCTAATCCAGGGATGGCAAAGGTATGGTTAAATGCCCAAATACCTCCACTACCAATGATCCCTGTCTGTATCCAGCACGGCACTTCTTCCTGTTGGGCAAGGTAGACACAAAAGCTTTCTCGGTGCTGGGGTAGAGGGAGCCATTGTGCTGGAGCAGAGGTGGCCAAACAGACCTTCCCTCGCTGGGTTGCATCCAACCTGGGCAGAGTTGTTGCCTCTTAGAGGGTCTTCAGAGAGGGAAATTCAAGAGTTTCTTCAGCCACTCTTTCCAGGGTTCACCACCTTGAGCAACAAAAGCTACCTCCTTACAACCAAAACAATTCTTTTCTGCTGCATTTTTAAGTTCTGTTTTTTCTTACAGAGCCTTCTGTGGACAGGGAAGGCCGGTGTTTCATATCTTGCCTTTAAAAATCCAACATGAACATTTGATAAAAATAATGGCATAGTCTGCTGGCTTTCTAAACTCTAGGTTAAACACCCCACTCGCTCATTTCCGCCCCATCCCCAAAAAGAAGTTCAATGCTCAATACCTAGCCAGTCTTCACTAGTTTATATAAACTTTTAACCAACTGCTTGCATACCCATTAATAAAAAATTGGTTAAATGACTCATATTACTCCATTTCTTTAAAAAAAAAAAAAAAAAAAAAAAGATGGAGAGTCCCATTTATTGACATGGAAAGATGACCTTGATTGATGGTTAAATTTTTGAAATTAAAAACCAATATGAGTTTTTGCCCTCACTTAAAAACAAGGAGAGCTCACATAAAAATCTGGATTTCTTGATTCTCCAGAATAAGGGTCAGCACAGTCTTTCTGTAAAGGGCTAGAGAGTATATGTTTTCCACCTTGCAGGCCAAATGGTTTCTATTGAAGCTTCTCAACCCTGGTGTTATGGTGTGAAAGCAACCGGAGACAATATGTATATGATAGGCATGGCTGCTTTTCAACAAAACTTTGTCTATCAAAACACACAGAGTGCCACATTTGACCCACTGGCTGTAGTTTGCCAACCTCTGCTCTAGAAACCAGAAAGCCAGAGACAGGCTCTTTCCAACCCTTCCATCCCAGATCTATCATGAAAGAAGGGGCTGCAAACTTAGAAACCTAGAGAGTCTTGATGCAAAACACAACTGGGAGAAGCAGGCTGGTTTTAGGACAACTGGAAGTGGTGGTGACTCGGGCACACCGCACAGTTCCAGACTTTTCCCATCGGAGAATGTTGGCCTCTCTGAACAGATCTGATTTTTCCAGAGATGCCAAAAATCCAGACTTTTACACAAAATTTCTGTTTTTAAACAGTAGCCATTTGTCCAACTTTTTTTTAACATCGTTGTTAGTTCCCCAGAGCTGCCATAACAAATTAGCACAAATGGGATGGCTTATAACAACAGAAATTTATTCTCTCATAGTCCTGGGGGCCGGAAGTCCCAGACCAAGGTGTAGGTAGGACCATGTTCCCTCCAAAGGCTCTGGAGAGGTTCCATGCCTTTCTCTTTGCTTCTGGTGTCGCTGGTAACCCTTGGTGTTCCCTGGCATCATGTAGGCACGTCACTCCAATCTCTGCTGCATCTTCACATGGCCTTCGTGTGTGTGTGTGTGTGTGTGTGTGTGTGTGTGTGTGTGTGTGTGTTCTCCTCTTTTTTTTCTTTCTTTTTTTTTTTTTTTTTTTGAGACAGTCTTGCTCTTGTTGCCCACACTGGAGTGCAGTGGCACAACCTTGGCTCACTGCAACCTCCGCCTCCCGGGTTCAAGCAATTCTCCTGCCTCAGCCTCCTGAGTAGCTGGGATTACAGGCGCCCGCCACCACACCAAGCTAATTTTAGTAGAGATGGGGTTTCACCATGTCGGCTAGGCTGGTCTTGAGCTCCTGACCTTGTGATCCACCTGCCTCAGCCTCCCAAAGTGCTGGGACTACAGGCATGAGCCATCATGCCCAGCCTGTTCTCCCTCTTCATCTAAGGACACCAGTCATATTGGATTAGGGCCCACCATAATGACCATATCTTAACTTGACCACATATGCAAAGACCATCTTTCCCAATCAGGTCATGTTCACAAGTATTAGTGGTTAGGACTTGGACATATGTTCTGGGGGACACAATTCAACCCACAGTACCCACAAATCCAGCTCATGGCCTTCTGACTTGTAACCTCTACATTAAAATCACATGTGGTAAGACAGCATGATGAAAGACCGTTTGATTAGAATCCAAAGTTATACCCAAATTGGATTACCAGGAAGGGCTGCACCTCTCTCTGCCTACCTTTCAACAGTCCAAACCCTCAATCAATTCCTCTCTTCAGACTTAAACATTACGCATGCCTCTTGGAAAGCAAGCTGACTTCACTGGCACTGACAGTTGTTACTGCACCAGCTGTCAGGGGAGACGCCAGCGCTTCTGCCACCTGACTGACAGCCGCACCAACAAGGGTCAGGTCAAGGCCAAGGGCGTAGGCAAGCACTGCTTAACAGACAGGCAGCCCCCAAAGGTACGAGGGACTCACACCCACACAAATGCACTCTCAAGGTTTCCCCAGGGAGAAAAAGCATCCTCTCATTCCCAACTCCACTCCAGCCATTCGGCCTTGACGGACACCCCCAGACAGCATTGAGACGCCTGAAATCAAGCATAGCCCACGGCCTGCTCATCAGAAATCTCATCTAATGATTATTAGAACAAAGTCGGGGATGGATAGTTCATTTCACCTGATGAGGTTTTGTTCTAATTAGCCAACTGCCCAAAACAACTCTGCAATTCTGGTCACTGTGATCAGACCCACGGTCTGATCTAAATGGCTGAAAAATGCTCAGAGACGCACCTCTGTGGTGCAGAGACCAGCTGCTGTCACCAGCTGGAGTCATCTGACCGCTTCGAGGTCAGAACAGAAGCCAGGGCAGTCACGGTTCTAAGAATAGGGATTGTTCTGTTTTTCCTTATCCTTGATCCAAATATCCAACAGACGTAAACTATATATTTAAATAAACAAAGGAATGCATAAAAGGCACCACTGGCACTGATTTCCCAACTAATTTCTAATGCTCTAGTGGCCAGTCAAACACCCATGGATACCGAGAAGATGTTTGTCAATTTTCATTAGTATTTACCTTTAAAAGTAATTTTAGACTGGACACAGTGGCTCACACCTGTAATCCCAACACTTTGAGAGGCTGAGGCAAGAGGATTGCTCAAGTGCAGGAGTTCAAGAACAGACTGCACAACATAGGGAGACCCCATTTCTACAAAAACTTTAAAAATTAGCCAGGCGTGGTGGCACATACCTGTAGTCCCAGCTATTCAGGAGGCTGAGATGGGAAGATTACTTGAGCCCAGGAGGTCAAGGCTGCAGTGAACTGTGATCACACTACTGCACTCCTGCCCGGGCGACAGAGTGAGACCACTCTGTTTTTTTCTCCCAAAAAAAAAAAACCACATCAGCCAAAGGTTTTCAAGGATGCAAGATAACAAAATTACAATAATCTCCAAAGCTAGGAAGGTGGGACATGGTTAACTTACCATCTGTTCAACTCCCACTCACCTTTCAAAACCCACTTCAGAATTATCTTTTGTTTGAGCAGCTTTACCCAATTTCCTCATTCAAAGACACTCTCCTTAATAATCTGGATATTCCTCCCATCAAAGCCACATCACGTCACTCTCATTTATTTCTTGCATTTCTCCTGAAAAGCATGTCTCCATCAAGGGCGAGGGACTCAGTGTCTTTGATTCCTCAGCCATGATCATCAGGTCTGACACGTAATGGGTGCTACCAACAACTTCCTGAAAGAATGAGCTATGGCAAAACTCTGCACTGACCGGATGAAGAAGAAAACCTAAGATGACCTCAAATTAAGAAAGCCAGACGTACACTCCACAATGGGCTAACAGAATATGATTAAATAACAAAAAAGCTGAATCCACAAACTAATCCTAGGAATTCAGAATCTGGAGTGAGCTGTGAGCTGGGGTGATCACAGAGCTCCGTGGAAGGAGAGAAAAAGTCCAGCCCAAGTTCCAGGTTAGCTGGGTTTGGGACTGGGCTTTGAATGAGGAAGTTGGGTAAAGTTGCTCAGATAAAAGATAATGCTGAAGTGGATTTTGAAAGATGAGTGGGAGTTGAACAGATGGTAAGTTAACCATGTCCCACCTTCCTAGCTTTGGGGATTTTTGTAATTTTTTTATTTTGCATCCTTGGAATTCTTGGGCTAATTTTTTTATTTTTTGAGAGACAGGGTCTGATCTCACTCCATCACTCAGGCTGGAGCGCATTAGCGTCATCACAGCTCACTGCAACCTTGACCTCTTGGGCTCAAGTAATCTTCCCATCTCAGATGAATGAGAGGTTGTGGGCATTTAAGTTATCAGAGACGGTATAGTTAGTGATCTTTAGGTTACCCTTAGGAGGCACCCAAGTTCTCAACCAACTAAAACAGACAAAGATGTAAGGCAGATGTAGATCAAAATGTCAGCTGTATTACCACAAAGTTAATATTGCAGAATACAGCCTGTTCTCTTCTTTGGGGTTCTTCCCCATAGGAACCCGAGTTGGGCACTGAGTGATAGTCCCAGGCAGCACTCAAAGTCTGAATAGTCTGGCAACGAGCATTGACAACAATGCACCATGGTCGGAACACCTCTATGTCGCCAGAGGGTGGATCAACCTGGACAACCACTTTGGAAAACAGTTTGTCACCATTTGGCAAAGTTGAAGATGCAGTGAACACATGATCCAGCCATTGTAGACAATGAACCTGGAGGATTTGGGCCTGTCTGTGTTGTGACACAAGTACGAAAATGTTCACAGCAGCCTTGTTCATTGGAGCAAAGGACAGGTAACCACCCAAATGTCAGCTGTAAAAGAGATGAATCCTGCAACATTCCTAGAATGGAATAGCATAGAGCTGCTACACATTTCAATGTGAAAGAATCTCCCAAATGCAATGTTTAGTGAAAGAGGGGCAGCACCAAAGGACACCCAGAGTACAACTTCACTTACACAAAGCTCACAAAGAGACCCAAAATAATAATGTATTATTTAGGGAGCAAACAGAGCAGCAAGAGAATGATGAACACATAATTCAGGAGAGGTTCTTTATAAGGGGAGAGGGAAAGAGATTGGGGAAGAGCACAGAGGGGGCTTAAAAGTAGAGGCACACTGACTCAAGCCTGTAATCCCAGCACTTTGGGAGGCCAAGGTGGGTGGATCACCTGAGGTCAGAAGTTCAAGACCAGCCTGACCAATATAGTGAAACCCTGCCTCTACAAAAATACAAAAACTAGCCAGTGTGGTGGTGGGTGCCTGTAATCCCAGCTATTCGGGAGGCTGAGGCAGGAGAATCACTTGAACTCAGGAGACAGAGCTCGCAGTGAGCCAATATCACACCATTGCACTCGAGCCTTAGTTATCTTAGTGACAACAAGAGAAAATTGGGATGTCAGGGGAAATCGAGATACACTGTTACTGTATGTATATCACTCTTTTACCCTATGTAAAAGAAATAATCTTTTCTTTTCTGTTTTTGAGACAGGGTCTCACTCTGTCACCCAGGCTGTGTGCAGTGGTTTTGATCACAGCTCACTGCATCCTCAACCTCCCAGGCTCAAGAGATCCTCCCACCTCAGCCTCCCAAGTAGCTGGGACTGTAGGCATGAGCAACCATGCCCAGCTAATTTTTGTAATTTTTGTACAGATGAGGTTTCACTGTGTTGCCCAGGTTGGTTTCAAACTCCTGGATTCAAGAGATCCTCCCACCTCAGCCACCCAAAGTGCTGGGATTACAGGCGTGAACCACCACACTTGGCCTATTTTTCTTAACTAAGTAGTAGGTACATGGGTATTCACTGTACGATTTTATTCCTTAAATGTAATTTATAAAGATGATTTTATATCTATTCAAGTTAGTATAAAAACAGAATTATATGTATAGAGAGATAAATAGAGATAGAGGTGCTTGTGTGTTCAAAAGGGCACCGTGAATAGGTTCCTGAGTGTTCTATGTGGAGAGCATCTCCTGATGAGGTCACCAGTGGCCCTCCTGACCCTTGGCATCTGACTGTTTGAGTGAAGAATGACATTGAAATGCAGAAAGATGAGCCATGCTCTGCGCAGAACGCTCTGGAAGTGGAAGTGCCAACATCTGTAGCAGGGATGGGTAATGACCTGCCAGGCAAGGCCACAGCATTAAATTAATCCCTGATGTGTTGGAGGGTTTTTATTCTTTCATTGGGTCATTTAATAATGTGACGACTCCCTCCTTCCCTCCGCCTTTAGCTCCCCCATTGCCATGGAGACGATTGTGAATCAGCTATCATAAATAAAAATAATCCAACTGCACACGCCCGCTCCACATGCCACTTGGATGTGGTGCCAACTCGAGTTATTATTATTTTTTTTTATCCAAGAGCTCTCAGGAGCTCGAGCAATGCAGGACATCTCCTGAGAAATGGATGCTATTCGGTGTCTGTTCAAAAACAGGCCTGGGCCTAGGGGATCAGAGGCTCATGTCTGCCTCTCGCCAATCGCTGGACCAAAGAGGGAGTTTTTGCCTAAATGGGAATTTCCTACCCACTGGAGGACAGGGATGCCCTATTCATCAATATATTCTGCTGCAGAAACTAACTAC
This sequence comes from Papio anubis, assembly GCF_008728515.1. Classification (NCBI taxonomy): domain Eukaryota; kingdom Metazoa; phylum Chordata; class Mammalia; order Primates; family Cercopithecidae; genus Papio; species Papio anubis. The sequence goes on along the minus strand of NC_044984.1, from coordinate 119,703,159 downwards.
TCCTGTACCCCCAAATAATCCCCTGAAACGTATCCCAAGAGCTTTTCTGCAAATGCAACAAATGCAACAATCCCTTTAGCTCGGCATTCAAAGCCCTTCCCAGCCTTTTCCCAAGTCCTCCCAGCAATGTGGAAGACCATTTACAAAAAGGTTTTCAGGAACGTGGAATCCCACCATTAGAAGGCTATTCCTTTCTTAATTCTCCTGCAGTCCTTCTCATAAAGACAGGAAGCCCTCGTCTCTGCTAATGAGTCTCTAACATTTGGCTAATGGCCCTTGTTAGACGGGAGACAGCAGGTCTCTGTCTGAGAGGCTTTGGCAAGCCGCAGTTTCTAGCTGGAATTTAAGATCATCGCTTTGTTTTCATTGTCTTTATTTCGAAGGTTTCTGGCTATTTATGGCAAGTGATACTGGCTTTCTATTTGTGGTAGTGATAGAGTCTGCTTTTAAAATAAACATATTTAAGTAAAAACAGTGAGTTGATTTTTTAAAGTATATATTAGATTTTTTAAAATAGCCAGAGAATACTGTAGCTATGGTCAAATATATATAACATATATTATATATAATATGTTATATGTTATATATGATATATATTATACATTATATATTACATAAATTATATATTATATATAATATATATGAAGGTAATATATTAAAAAACCCAAAGTTTGGGAAACATGACCTCTTCATTGTAGCCTTTCTTCCTACCAATGCACTTGCCAGCTGTGCACATAGTAGGTTTGCAATTCGAGACTTCTGAAAATAGAAAGGACATAGAGAGAGCAGCAGAGGTAAGCATAGCTCAGGACGAGCCAAGTACCACCATCAGATGGGTCTTATCCCATTTCACTCTGACTAATTTTGAAATTTTTTTTACTCAACCCTCATGAATTGTGAGTGCTACAAATACCAAGGGTAAGGAATAGCAGACTCTCAACACAAAACCTTCCACCTCTCCACCACCACACCATGGCAGACACTGTCAAACAACTGTGGAATTCCTTCCCATGATCAATCATAATGAATGGGTGGAATGAAGATCATGGTGTGCCAGTGTCTGCCATTTGTTCTCCAACATCCTTGCAACAATAATCGACTCCTTGTATTTTGCCAAGCTCGTGGCCACTGTGAATAAGAACCATATTTCCATCCCAGCACTTTAGGAAGCTGAGGCAGGAGGATCTCTTGAGGCCAGGAGTTTGAGACCAGCATAGGCAACATAGCAAGACTCCATCTCTACAAAAATAAAGATTAAAAATTAAAAATTAGCAGGGTATGGTGCATGGTGGTGCACACCTGTAGTCCCAGCTACTCGGGAGGCTGAGGTGGGAGGATCACTTGAGCCCAGGAGTTGGAAGCTGCAGTAAGCTAGGCTTGCACCCCTGCACTCCAGCCTAGGTAATAAAGCAAGACCCTATCTCTTTTGGAAAAAACTGTTTCCCAGGTTCCTTTGCAGGTAAGCATGGCCATAAAGCTAATGCTCCATCTCTCTTTCAGTCCATCTTTTTGCTCTGGCTCTTGCTGTAAGAAGCTGGGCACATGTAGAACCCCCAAGCACCTCCACTGCACCTCCTATCCGCTCCCCGCCGCAGAATCTCTGCAGGAGCCTGTTCAGCTGTCCCGTACATGCTCAAAACCGTGAGTACAAGGGATTCAACATCCTGAAGAGCAACTCTTGACCAATGGGGTTTGGCAGACGGAGAAAATACTCCCCTCATCGTGTCTCTGGTGAACAGTCCTGAAGCATGTTTCACTCTGCTCCTGGAAGCAGTTTCAGCAGGAGGGAACCCCAAGGCCTACAGTGGTAACTACCTGGGTCATGCAGCCTTGGATTCAATCTTCCCTCCTCTCCTGTTTCCTCTTCCCAGCTGTCCCATTCCACTTCCTTTGAATACATTTCCAAAGTAAATTACCTGCATACAAGCCTTTATATCAGCTTCCGCTTTTAGAGGGAACCCAAGTTAACGTAATAAGGTCAGGAAATGGGACACTGTGGGGTACTACATGCAACTTCTTGGAAAGTGGCCTTAGGGAGCAAAAGGATCATATGCTAACAAGAGAGAAAATAAAAATTAGCAGGGTGGGATGCATCGTGGTGCACCCTGAGGTTCCAGGTACTCAGGAGGCTGAGGTGGGAGGATGGCTTGAGCATAGGAGTTCGAGGCTGCAGTGAGCTGTGATTGCACCACTGCGCTCCAGCCTGGGTAACAGAGCAAGACCTCGTCTCTTAAAACACACACACACACACACACACACACAAAGATATGAGATGTGGCATTAGCTTTCTGGCCATGCTTAGCTGCAAAGGAACCTGGGAAGCGTAGCTTTTTTTTTTAAGACGCAGGGTCATGTTCTGTTGCCCAGACTAGAGTATAATGGGGCAATCCTAACTAACTGCAGCCTCGAACTCCTGGGCTCAAGTGATCCCCTTGCTCTTTTCCATTTCCTGCTACCTGGAATGTGGGAGGCACATCTGGAGCTCTATCTTGGACCATGAAGAGAGACCCACACCTTAGGAATGATGGTGAGCTGGAAGGAACTGGAAACAGAGAGGCTTTTCCTGCAAGCAGCTGCCATCCCAGTTCTGGAAACTTATTTCTGCGCGTGTATATGAGAGGGAAATACACTTCCGTCTCGCTTAAATCGTTGTTACTTGAGGTCTCAGTTCTCTGCAGCTAACCTAACACATAGGATTTAAGTGATCAATCACGCTCCGTGCTGGATCCTACTGAACTAGGGAGATATAAGGTGACAGGACAATCCCCGGACACCTGGATTTCTCGTTTTGTTTAAACAAGGAGAAGGTTCTAATTCATCCTGGGTGAGAACACAGTACATCCTCTCTTGACAAGCTACTGTGCTGAGAAACCTCAGGACACAGGTAAAGAGCTAATTACCAGGCTCGAGTCCCAAGGCAGCTCTCAACAGCTCTCTAATCTTCAAGAAAAATGTCATTTAAACGGCACCTCTGCCAGGGAACCAGAAAGGCTGCCTGCCTCGCTCGACAAAGGGCCTGCATTTGTTACCCTGCTTTCTGCAGCCAAGGAATCATTATTTTTCCTGGCACCACTAGGGGAAGGTGAAGTAGCAAGGAGACCCTCCAAGTCCCTGGAATTCCAACAGCACTCAGGGCAGCGCCTGGTCCCTGAGTCACAGGCCAGGTTACAAATGCTTAGGTGATGAAGTAAACATAAGGGAAACCAGCCCAGGTCTGCTCCATGAACTGCAAAGTAACTGTAAATATAATCAGAGGTGTATCTGGGAACCCAAGATCCTCCAGAAGAAGGTGTTGCCTCGGGGCCATTATTATTGAGGCCAAGAAAAACAGCAGCTCCCGCAAGAAACCCAATTAACTGTATCAGTTGGTAAAATAAATTCCAGCTTGCTAGTTAACAAGGTAGAAGTTCTTCTGAACAGCCTCTAAGAGCAAAAACTAGCAGCATGGTAAGATTGCTGGGGTAACATGATGCGGTGCTGGGAGGCGCAAACAGGGACGCTGATTCTAGCCCCCAGCTGCTATGTGATGCCTGGGAAACCCATGTCCTCTCACAGCCTCGCTAGTCTTTCTTGTCTTTTATCTTAATTTTATTTATGTTTTGAATGGGTAAAACGTGTCTCAAACTTCAAAAGATACGTGATTCTAGAATAAAATGTCTCCCTTCTGTCTTACACTCAACGCCCCAGAAGCAACCAACATTACCAGTTTCTCATGAATCTTGCAAAAATATTGTGTGTATATAAAAGTGCACATATACACACATACTATATTACTTTTTCTTTTTAACACCGTCACATACTATACACACTGTTCTGCACCTGGTTTTGTTTTTCACTTAGCAATCTTTTATGGAGATGGTTACAGCCAATATATACACTGTCTTCATTTTCCTCACGCTGTATAGCATTCCACTGTATGGCTATGCACCGACATTTATTTACCCATGCCCCTCCTGGTGGACATTCAGATTGCTTCTAGCCTTATGCTACTGCAGGGCTGCAATGAATAACCTCATGCATGGGTTAATCTGCACAGGTACAATCTCTCTGAATGATAAATTCTCAGAAGTAAACTGGATGAGTCAAAGTGTGTGCATTTGTAATTTTAACTGATAATGCCAAATTCCCCTCTAGAGAAGGTGAGCCAACACTGCCAACATAGTGTACAAAAGCCAAGTCCCAATTTCCTCATTTATGAAGTTGATAGATCCCTGAGCTCTGCCAGTGAGAGGATAACACCATCTCACCTTGGCATAGCAGCCTTTATTTGTCATAGTTTCTTTTTCTTTCTGTAGAGATGGAGTCTTGCTAAGTTGCTCAGGCTGGTCTTGACTTCCTGGGCTCAAGCCATCCTCCTGCCTCAGTTTCCTAAAGTGCAGGGATCACAGGCATGCACTACCTCACCTGGCTCATAGCAGCCTTTACAGTAGAGATCACCAACCAAAGGTCCACAGGCCAAATGCAACTTGCACGCCAATATTGATTGGTCCACACTGCATTTCTTACACTGAGCCAAGATTGAAAAAATCAAGACACTTCTCATTTAAAAATATACATATAGATTTCTAGCTTCTCTCGAGAAATCACATCTGTTAACTCTAAGTTCATATTCTCACAGAATAGTAAGTGGCAGTCACAGATTAGGAGCCACTGCCCCCACCAACTCATGCTCAGGCTCTGTAACGAGCCACAGTCCCCAACACTCCCTATTGCATGCCCCAACCATGAGTGCGAGTTTCAGTTACCTCTTATCATCCCAACTGCAGTGTTACTTTCTGTATAGCAGAGAAATATTTCTGTATGACAATGTGCTTATCAGAAGAATTAACCAAAAAGAGAGAGGATGTGACAGAAAATGGCTAATTCTAGTTTCCTTTCTCCCCTTCTTCCTTTTATTCATGGAACCCCCCAACGCACAAGGTTGGAGATTACCTTTCCCAGTCTTCTCGCAGCTGATGGTGTCTGTGTGGCTCATTTCCAGACTTTGGGACATGAGCCAAAGTGAGACATGCAATTCCCAAGCCACACCCTTTAAAAAGGAAATTCCCGGCCCTGCACTTCCTCACTCCTTCCCCATCCAGCCTGGAATGCACCTATGGAGATGAGGTAACCTCAATCATGAAACAGACACCAGCCTAGGAAGTGACAGAGCAAAGAGATAGAAACCCCTGGGTCCCAGGATGACCTCAGAGATCACAGCATCTCCTACATGGGTATGGTTAAACGAGAAGAGAAAAAATGGTCTTGTCTGAGCCACTGCACATTGAGGCCTCCATGATACAGCAGCTTGCCACATCCCCAAAAATGGAGAGAAAGCATGGTTCTTTGTGAACAAGAAGAATATTCCCAAGGGTTTAACATTCAAATGCCTGGCCTGCTTGACCAGCAAGGCCCACCATCCTGAGTTCACCAAGGCTCACTATCCTGGGTCCAATACAGTGATTTGCTCACCACTGTGGTCTCACTGGACAGCCCAGCCCAGAGGGCCGTGGGACATATTCACTTTCAAATTAAATGATTTCAAGGCAGTCAGAAAACACGGACTTGATTGATAACTCACATCCAGACAATTTCATGAGCTACTGGGACTTGGATAAGAAGCCCAAATTCACCCTGATGGTAAAATAAATTCCAAATATCAAATACTTTCAAAAGAAATCACTGAAGTGCCAGAAGAAAGCCTGGGTAACATTTCTTACAAGTGTGGTGTGGAGAAGGCCTAACCCAACCCAAACCTGACCCTCAGCCCCAACCATGACAAAATGGAAAAATCTCCAAAACAGAAAATGCTGTCAGCAATTACTTGATCTCTGTGAGCGGGCCTGGCCTGAGCAGCTAGATGTGCTTCCATGCCATTCGGTGTGTTTCCATTTTGATCATGTGCATATATCACTCTTAAGATTTTAATTATAATTATGCTCAGTTATAATAAATTTATTTTAAAGGGAAAGTAATACCCAGTGCCCATTGGCAATAGAATGGGTAAGCGGTAATAGATTCACATAAGTCAATGCTCAACAGCAGACCTTGGCCAATGTTTTCCATAAAAGGCCAGAGAGTAAATATTTTAGGTTGTACTGGCCATTTAGTCTTTGCTGCATATTCTTCTTTGTTTGGGGTTTAATTTTTTAATTTTGGGTGTTTTTTTTTTTTTGAGGGTCTCTCTCTGTCACCCAGGCTGGAGTGCAGTGGAGCGATCTCAGATCACCCATGAACTCTGCCTCCAGGGTTCAAGCAATTCTCCTGCCTCAGCCTCCCTAGTAGCTGGGATTACAGGTGCCCGCCACCACGCCTCGCTAATTTTTGTATTTTTAGTAGAGACAGGGTTTCATCATGTTGGCCAGGCTGGTCTTGAACTCCTGACCTCAGGTGATCCACCCACCTCATCCTCCCAAAGTGCTGGGATTACGGGCGTGAGCCACCACGCCTGGCCTGGGTCTTTTTTTTTTTTTTTAAATATATAATCCTTTAAGCTTAAAAACTATTCTTAGCTCACAAGCTCAATTTGGCCCACAGGTTACAGTCTGCCAACCTCTCTATTCTACAGCAATGAGTATGAATGAGAAGTCACTACTTGTAATGATGTTACAAGTATAATTGTGCTATTTTGTTATTGTCATTAATCTCTTACTATGTCTAATTGATAAACTGAGCTTTATCATAGGTACGTATGTATAGAAAAAACAGTCTAGTATAAGATTTAGTACCATCTGTGATTTCAGGCGTCCACTGGGGATCTTGAAACATATCCCCTGAAGACAAGCGGGGAATACTATATATACAGTCACGCACCACAAAATGACATTTCTGTCGACAACAGACCATGCATATAATAGTGGTCCTGTAAACTATAATACCGTATTTTTACTATACATGTTTAGAGATGCTTACACACACAAATGCTTATCCCTGGGCTGCAGTTGCCTACAGCATTCAGTACAGTAACAAGCTGTACAGGTTAGTAGCCTAGGTGTGTAGTAGGCTCTACCACCTGGGTCTGTGTAAATATACTTTGTGATGTTCGCACAAGGACAAAATCGCCCAACAGCAAATTTCTGAGAAGGCATCCCTGTCATTAAGTAACGCATGACTATATATTATAATTCAATGAAAAATTCAAAAAATAAATGAATTTCATAAGGAAAGATGGGCTGAGTGTCTATGCACATGCGTGTGGGTGTTTGCATTCATGCAAGGGGAAAAGAATGCAGATGGACTTATAATCTGGGAGGTGAGGGAGAAGCAGACCAGAAAACAAATTAGGCCACTTTAAATTGTGTTTGAGAACAAGGTGTGTCATTTTATTACAGGGAACTGCATGCTTGGCATGCAACAGTTGTGCACCAGCTGTGAGCTGCTCCACTCTCCCAGACCCAACTGCTTCTGAGACCCCTAAAGACCTGAGCTGGGAACAACTGGTAATGTTCCTCTGCCCGAAACAGTCCATCCCCATCAACACTCCAGCACCTGGGCCCCAGGCCCTATCTGCCCAGAATGGCCCACCTTGTTTTGCCTGGGCCCCTCCAGGCTGCCAAAGCTCAACCAGAACACCCTACCTTTTCTGACTTCCCGGGACCCTCAAAAGCTTAGCAGAGTGATGGCCTCCAAAATGTCCACATCCTAAACGCCAGAACCTGTCAATATGTTACTTTATAAGACAAATGGGACTCTACAGATGTGATTAGGTTAAGGATCTTGAGATGGGGTGGATATCCTGGATTGCCATGATGGGTCCAACATCATCTCATAGGCACTTATCAGAGGGAGGCAGGAGAGGCGGAGCCAGGAGAGGCAGAACCAGAGGAGGCAATGTGATGACGGAGACAAGTTGAATGCATGCTTTGAAGATGGAGGAAGGGGCCACAAGCCAAGGAATGCAAGTAGCCTCTAGAAGCTGGAAAAAGCAAGGAAACATATTTTCCTCTAGAGCTTCCAGAAGGAACACAGCCCTGCCTTGATTCCATTCCTTGTCATTTCAGACTTCCAACCTCTAGACAGTAAGATAATAGATTTGTGTTGTGTAAGCCACTAAATTTCCAATAATGTGTTACAGGAGCAATAGAAAATTAATACATGGAACACCACAAGTTTTCCCAAACAGCCAGTACCCAGTACTATGCCTGGGGCAAACTTACTCCACAATTCCCTCAGATGGTTGTGACTTTCTACGTCTGGTTGCATTTCACCCATAAACCATTAACACAGCTACAAACACCAACAGTTCACATCTAATCACATCTCCCAGGCCACCTCTTGCATCAAAACCCTTAGTTATACCACACATCTGACTTCTGGTTTGTAGAACATGTTTTTATACCCATATCTCAGATGCACACCAACCTCAAAAAAACATTTTGAAACCCTTCGTTCATTCTTGATACATTTATTGACTACCAAGGGCCTGGAACTGTCCTGGGTGCTGAAGATACAGCTGAAAACAACAAATATGCGTGAAGACCTCAAATGTGCTAGGCACTACTCCAAGTCTGGGGTATGGAGAAGGGAACAAAAACACAATGTCCTCGCCAAGTGCCAGGCACCAAGGACTTTACACGTCAGAGCTTATCAAGAATCGCAGCACCCTGATGAGAACGTGTTATTATTCTGCCTAGTCTACAAGTGAGGAAACTGAGGTCAGACAGCTTGTACAATGCCACAGGCAGTCTGGCTTCCAGTATGATGCTTTGAGGCACCTACCTCTCCATACTGTCCAGCAGAAAAACAGTTGCTCCCATCAAATGTTCATTCCACTCTGAGCTGCATCCGGTGTTACGTGAAGTGGAGGATACAGACACATTATATAAGAAAAATCTGACCTCAAAGTGGGGAGTTCATTGTCCCCACAGATGTAAAACCACCGCCGCCAATACCACAGGGTAATAGACAATAGCAAACTCAGTTGATTACTTGAGAAGGAATGAGTAGTTCTAAGTGGAAAACTGCTGGGTAAAAGCTTCCCCTGCTGTGAGCTATTCAATTCATTCATTAAGGATGAAACAGACTCCAATCCACTCCATGCTCAAGGGGCCTGGGAGGCTGGTTTACTGCATCTGGGGGCACAAGGCTCTGCAAGGTGCTCCCCAATAGTCGGTCTGCCTTGAAGAGGCCCTTCCTGGCCTCTTAGCTGAATTCAAGGGTCAGAAAGTCAAATGCCTGCAGGGATCTGACAGCAACAGTAAATGAACAGAGGCAGCCAACACACTTTGCTTGAATATTAAATACATGAGAATGATCTTCACTTCCACAAAGATGTTCTCTCCTATTGTTCTCAAAACACACAGCCCTCTGGAAGCCTCTAATTTCTGACAGAGTCTGGCAAAGAGAGAGATATTTGTTTCCCATAAGAAAAACTATAGTTCAAGAATGATTATAAATGGTAACTGACAGCCTCAATGTAGGGTAGACAAGAGGGGGTGGTGGTGACTGTGGCAAAGTGGCAACCCACGCCTTATCTAAAGGGGGCACACACTCATCAGCACCATTCCAATGTTGCCAGCACTTCCTCTGTTTCAAGATAGACCAAAAATACAGCTATTTATGAGCAAGAGTCCATTTTTTTTATGTTGGCCCCTATTTTTTCAGACATCCTTAAGCAAAACAAAACATATCTGTTGGTTAGATTCAGTCTTTGGACTGAATCCAAGCGGGGACCAAAGGTACATACCACCAGGTCTGGCTAAGGCTTGCTTTTTTTTTTCCCCCCCCTGTAGAAACGGGGTCTTGTTATGTTGCCCAGGCTGATCTCAAACTCCTGCCATTAAGCAATCCTTCTGCCTCAGCTTCCCAAAGTTCTGGGATTACAGATGTGAGCCACTGTGCCCGGTCAATATTTATCTTTAAATTGCCCCACTTGTTTTTAAACTTAATGCCAAGTTTAGCCTTGTCCTGAGGTATAAGTATTACTGGTTTGTTGTGCTGGTTATATTTCTTTCTAACTCATACTCAAATAAATATAGGCTGGGCATGGTGGCTCATCCTGTAACCCCAAGCACTTTGGGAGGCCAATGTTGGAGGATCACATAAGCCCGGGAGGTCGAGGATGCAGTAAGCTATGATTTCACCGCTGCACTCCAGCCTGGGCGTTAGAGCAAGACCCTGTCAGAGCAAGTGGGCATCATTTTTCATATCCTGCTCAGGGGAAATAAGGGCCATTGATTATGGAAGCAAATGCCAGTGTCCAGAGACACATATAACCCCTTTTCTGGCCTTCCTCTGGTTAAATAAATCTTCCGGCCGAGTGCGGTGGCTCAAGCCTGTAATCCCAGCACTTTGGGAGGCCGAGACGGGCAGATCACAAGGTCACAAGATCAAGACCATCCTGGTTTACATGGTGAAACCCCGTCTCTACTAAAAAATACAAAAAACTAGCCAGGCGAGGTGGCGGGCGCCTGTAGTCCCAGCTACTCGGGAGGCTGAGGCAGGAGAATGGCGTGAACCCGGGAGGTGGAGCTTGCAGTGAGCCGAGATCTGGCCACTGCACTCCAGCCTGGGCGACAGAGCGAGACTCTGTCTCAAAAAAATAAATAAATAAATAAATAAATCTTCCATTCAGCCTCTACACACTCCAGATATTCTGAAACCATTATATTTTCATGTAATGTTATTCTTTCAATAAAATCCATTGGTTAATCACATAGCTACTAATAACTATTCGAATTTTCTGCACTCGTGGATCATTGAATTAATAAGTTTCAGACAACACATTCTGATTTGGGGCATAAGAAATATGGCCACGTTATACCTGAGTTCACCTCTCATCAAATATCACCAGCGTGCGGAACTCCTCTCTCTTTCGGCTGAGCATTAAAATCAATCCCACTGGATCTTTAAGTCAGACGATGATACTAGAGCAACGAAGGCCACCTGGTTCACAGTCCCATCCCAGGCGCTAGGATAAAGCCAGAGAATATAATAGCACATTTCAGGTCCATGAAAAGTAACCTCTGAGGAGACTCACTCTGAATGTTCTGGAAGTCAATGAACAGTGATCTGAGAGAGTCTTTCTTGTACAAGCCCTTACATCATTTTGCAGGAAACGAAAGAAAAAATGGGCACTGAAAACAGTCACAGAATTTAAGACAGGATGTATCTTTGCCCTAAAATACCTGGACCGGAAACCTCTCACTGGGAGGACAAATGGGTGGAAGCTGCAAGTTCATTGCACTGGAAAAGTAGGTACGCTATTCAGCCAGCCTACCTACCAGTGAGGCAGAAGATGACTGGATGGCACACACATTCTTTGGTTATTTGGGGTGGTAGACAAGGGAAATGATTTTGTATTAATCACACACATACACACACACACACACACACGCACACACACACAATCTTTAGAGACAGGGTCTCGCTCTGATGCCCAGGCTGGAGTGCAGCAGTGAAATCTCCGACCTCCCAGGCTTATGTGATCCTCCAACATCAGCCTCCCAGAGTGCTTAGGGTTACAGGAGTGAGCCACCATGCCCAGCCTATATTTATTTGAATATGAGTTAGAAAGAAATATCACTAGCACAACAAACCAGTAATACTTATACCTTAGGACAAGGCTAAACTTGGCATTAAGTTTAAAAACAAGAGGGGCAATTTAAAGATAAACATTGACTGGGTACAGTGGCTCACATCTGTAATCCCAGAACCTTGGGAAGCTGAGGCAGAAGGCCAGAAGTTTGAGACCAGCCTGGGCAACATAACAAGACCCTGTTTCTCAAAAAAAAAAAAAAAAAGCAAACCTTAGCCAGACCTGGTAGTGTATACCTGTGGTCCCAGCTACTTGTAAGACTGAGGCAGGAGGATCACTTGAGCCTACGAGTTAGAGGCTACAGTGAGCTATGATCATACCATCGTTGACACAGCAAGACTCTATCTCTAAAAAATAAAAAAATACATGAGTAAGTCATAATAGAGTTTGTACACAGTTAAATGGTGGTTAGGAAATAGTGGCAGTTTGGCAAACCCTGGAACTATTTCAAGTAGTGATGTACTCCAGAGACCAAGACTCATTTTGCCAAAACTGCAAGCTCTAGCCCAAGGCAGGAGCTCCAAAGCTCCACAAACGTTGACCAAGCATGTAAGTGAATGGCGGCAAAATGACAGAACAAAATACATCTCTGCGCACCAACATTCACTTCAATCTCTCTCTCAAAGCTCCAACCTGGCTGGCACAATTTCTTCAGTGTGGATACCAGCAGTTTCTACCAAGTTAGCATGCATCCATGGGCTCATCCACAGCAAAACATAATTTCTACAGTTGGGAGAAACTCTTCCCTAGGATGATGGCTGCCAAATCCGCAAATGAGTGAAGAGACCCCACTGGGCAAACACGTTCACCAAGAACCGATTGGAAGACTCTGCAGTGAGCTCAGCCCAAAGCCACAAGGGTGGCGGCCACACCCATCCTCTCTTTTAACCTTGATTCTAAATCTCAGCTCTTACCAGTATGTGCGTTCTCATAAATCCAACAAAACCTTAACCACAGCATTAAGTCCTCGTGTGCTGCCTTCCCCCATAAACAAGCAAGATTTATACCTTCCCAGGGCTATTATCCAGACATATTTATCTTTATTTCTATGCGTAAGTAATGAGCGGGATGCCACTGCCGACGAGTCCCGGGGGATTAATTACAGAAACCATTTACGAAGGGTTCCCTCCCGATTCTCGGAGCATTTTTCAAACCCAGGAAAGAGAATTTCATTTAAAAGACCCAATGGCCCATACGAGTAGCATCATTACTGGGTTCCAACTCAACTTGGTGACAAATTTCAAGCATCCAGAAGGCTGATGACATTCCTGGGCTTTTCTCTAATTACTTAAATCTTGTGACAATTACTGAAGTGACAGACATCACACTCAAGGAGAAACCCTCTGCCAGGCAGCCCTGTGGCTAAGAGGTAGACCTAGTCAAGCATGCGTCATTCATTCAACGAATTTTATCGGATGCCTATAGATGCCGGGCATCCTGTTACACACTGAGAAGGCTGGTTTTCAAGACAAAGTTCCTGTTCTCATGGGATTTTAATCTAGTAGGTGAGACAAGGCATCAAGAAGTAGACAAATAATTTCAGAAAGTGGCTACATGCAAAAGAGACCAAAAAACAGGGTGATGGGGTGATAAGATAGGTTGACCAGGAAAGCTAAACTCATTCCCACCCAGAGACTTTTCCCTCATTTTTTCCCTCTTCCTGGAGCATCACTGGCACGGTCACCCTCACAGTTCACAGCTGACGCCCATCCCAACTGGCCATGGTGTTGTGGCTGATTGGTCAATGCCGTACCCTATGTCTACGAAGGATACAAATGCCTCCCCCCTGCCTGGATCACTCTTTCTCTGGATCTTCCCAAGCATGGCTCCTTCTCCTCACTCAGCGTTCAGATTAACTGACACCTTGCAGAGAGGCCTTTGCTGATCATCCAATCTAAAACAGCCCCCACATCCCAGCCACTCCTGATCCCGTCATCCTGTTTTATCGTTTTTCTGCATGTGGCACGTTGCATTTTTTAAAGATAGCAGCATACCGTGTCCCATGCCACAAGCTGTTCTACGATGTCATCTTGTCATTCTTCCCACCAAGAAGTGGGGTCTATGTCCCTTCCCATTCAATCTGGATGGACTTGTGAGGGTTTTGACCAACAGAGTACCATACAAGTGATACTATGTGACTGGAGACAGGATCCTCAAAGGCCATGCAGCTTGCCTTGCACTTGGAGTCTGGAGGCCACCATGTTGTAAGGAAACCCAATCACACACAGAAGCCACATGAAGATACTCAGACTGGCAGCTCTAATCTTCAAGCCATCCCAGCCCAGGAGCCAGACATATGAATGAGGAAGTCATTGGTGCTCCCTGCCCCTAGCTATTGAGTCACCACTAGCCTTGGAGCCTTCCCAGCTGAAGCCCAGACACTATGGAGCAGAAACAAGTCATCTCCACTGTACTCTGTCCAAATCCCCAGCTCACAGATCTGGGAACATAATAAAATGGTGGTTGTAAGACACTAAGTTTGGGGTAATTTCTTATGCAGCAATAGTACCTGGAACACAGCACTTACTGCTTCATGAAATCATCTCATTTCTCTGCCTTGTCCAAGGCAGGAACCATGCCTGCTTCGTAAACAGCCCTTAAACAGTGCCTATACACAAAAGGCTCCCTGTAAATATTTCCTGAACAAATATAGAGGGAAATAATACTAAAAACTTGCATAGTTTAAAAACCATAGCATCAGTGTCTTATAGCTGCTGTAACAAATTGTGCTGGAATGAACTCACTGGCTTAAGACAATACACATTTATTCTCTTTGTTCTGGAAGCCAGAAGTCCAAAATCAGCAACACTGGGCTGAATTCAAGGTGTAGCCAGGGCCTCACTTCCTCCAGAGGCCCTAGGGAAGAATTCATTCCTTGTCTCTCCAGCTGCTGATGGCTGCAGGCATTCCTTGGCTTGTGGCCACATTATCCCAGTCTCTGCCTCCGTGGCCACATCACCTTCTCTTCTGTCTGTGTCACATCTCTATCTGCCCACCTTTGACACGTTGACTACATTTAGGGCCCACCCAGAAAAATCCAGGATAACCTCCCCATCTCAAAATCCTTAACATAATCACATCTATAAAGTTTTTGGCGTATAAAGTGATATTCACAGGCTCCAGGAATGGGGGTCACCCCGGGTGGAAAGGAGGATTATTCAGCCTACTACACCATCCAAGAAAGGAGTTCCAGTTCCTGGGCAAGAGAGCAGCCCCCACACACCACCCACACATGCGCAGGGTTCAGCCAGTGCCACATCTAGTGACAGAAGCCAGAACTAGAAACGTAGAATCTGTTTGAAGGAGCAACAGCAGAGATTCAACAGCATGCAGAAAAGCCTGCTTGGTCATTCATTCTCCCTGCACTGACCAACAAGAGAAAGAGGAAGCCTCCAGGTGAAATTGCTACTTGACTTTTTTTTCAGACAGGGTCTTTCTCTGTTGCCCAGCCTGAAGTGCAGTGGCATGATTATAGCTCACAGCAGCCTTGAACTCCTGGGCTCAAGTGATCATCTCACCTTGACCTCCCAAGTAGCTGGGACTATAGGCGAACACTCCCACACCTGACTTTTTTTTTCCTGAGAGTTGGAATCTTGCTATATTTCCCAGGTGGGTCTCAAGCTCCTGGCCTCAAGTGATCCTCCCGCCTCAGCCTCCCAAAGTGCTGGGATTACAGGCATAAGCCACCATGCCAGCCTTGACCATCTTTTTTACCTACAAAAACTGCAATTTCTAATAAATCCCAGGCCTGATGAAGATAAGGATCTCCAACTCCTCTCTGAAAAGCCTTCTTGTTGGAACTGCTGCTGAGAAGCAGAAATCTTTGTGTAAAGAGCCCCCTGTTCTTTCAACTGCTCACCCTTAGATGAACAGAAAAGTTACCCAGAAGAGGTGAAGTGAAGGTCAATGGACAGTCCTCAACAGCCCTGAACTGACTGCGCAATTTGGTTGCCTCATCCTTTCACTTTTATAATACTAGGTTGGTGCAAAAGCAATTGCGGTTTTTGCAATTGAAAGTAATTGTAAAAACTGCTATTACTTCTGCACCAACCTAATACAAAGCTTAAAAGGCAGAAGAACCTTCTAACAGAAGTGTGGGCAAATGTTTTCTGTAAAGGGCCAGACAGCGAATATTTTAGGCTTTGCAGGTCACATCTATTCGTCTCTGCTTTTGTAGCTCCAAAAACAGCTGCAGATAATATGTAAATGAACGGGTGTGGCTGTGTTCCAATAAAACTTTATTTACAACAAACAGGCTGGGGACCAGATTTGACCTGAAGACCCTAGTTTGCAAATCTCAGCTCCAAGTTAAAGTTTTGCCTTCCAACACAACCACCAACAAACCTGAAAGCAAGTTTACAGGTTCCCCTGGCCACCCCTAAATGCCTGACCTTCCTCGCAGCACGGCCGATGTTCTTAAGTTGCCTTCAGCGAGGCTGTATTAAAAATATGTGAATCCTGTGATGTGGCACACTCCCGTTTTTAGAGACTGTATTGCAATTTCCAAACACCTCCCTGTTTTCCAGCAGGGCTGTCAGAGAAGAAAGTGCAGCAGATTCCTGAAGCTGGCCTCTGTCTCTTTCCAGCAGAAGCTCATCATTTTCAGCTTCAGCAAGATCTTCAGGGTTTGATGACAGGGGCCAGGACATGAACACACTGACTGACCCAGAATTGCTTCTGTGAAATCCATGAGATGAGAAATTCAAATGTTTTTCTTTTTAAAAGAAAAAAAAAAGCGACACACAAAACCAGATGACTTAAAACTCAGTGATTAGGGTTGACAACAGAAGCATAAAACAGGGCCCAGGTGAATTTACTAATTGTTTCTCGGCATCAGATACCAGTTTCATCAAACCCACGATCGGTCGCTGTGACAACTTCAACCAGAACATGTCCTTCCAGAGCCATCTTTCATCTCTACTTGTTGAAAGATGTTGTTTTCCCTCAGACACATCCACTCTCAAGAACATCTCATTTCACCTGTATTTGAACCACCCCTGTGAGATAAAAATAAATAAATAAATAAAATTTTAAAAGAGAGGAAGGAAAAGGGCAGAGACCTCGCTCCAAGATCCCCGGTCCCTGCCCAGCACTCTCCAAGGACCAGGCTCAAGCAGGTGAACTAGGTGGACTGTTCTGACTAATTGTTGAACAAGAAAAGATCCTTTAATATGGCGGAGCTGAACCTAAGGGAGCAATTTTTAGGAGATAAAAAGAAAAGGCATCTGTATGCAGCAGGATACATTTGCACACTTTTCCATTTCATTAGGAAAGTCTTCTGTGGATTTTTGACAGTCACCTTGAACAGAATTAAAGAGAGAACTGATAATTGCCTAAAGCCTACAGCACAGCCATGCCGCCCCCATGGGCAACTGTGGCTCCACTACCCCCACCCCCTCGTGCCCACATACAGAGAGAGAGAGAGAGAGGAGAAGAGAGAGAAGAGAAGAGAAGAGAGAGAGGAGAGAGGAGAGAGAGAGAGGAGAGAGAGAGAGAATTTGCTCCCCAAGCTGCTACCCTCTCCTCCCAGCAAGCCCCTACCTTGGTTCTGAGCTAGGGATGGAGGGTGGCAAAGGTGAGGACAAGTCATGTGGATTTCCGCAACCCCCACTGAAATGCAAAGCAACGCCCTCCCTCAGCTGCTCCCCACATTTCCACACATTTCATCAATCAAAGAGGATGAGAGCTCCCTGTCAACCTCCTTGTCACAGTCCCCACCGTTTAAAGTAGGAAGAGGCGTCCAGGCGCAGTGGATCACACCTGTAATCCCAGCACTTTGGGAGGCTAAGGCGGGTGGATCACCTGAGGTCAGGAGTTCGAGACCAGCCCACCCAACATGGCAAAACCCCATCTCTACTAAAAATACAAAATATTAGCCGGGTGTGGGGGCAGGCACCTGTAATTCCAGCTACTCGGGAGGCTGAGGCAGGAGAATCTCTTGAATTCGGGAGGCGGAGGTTGCAGTGAGCTGAGATTGCACCACTGCACTCCGGCCTGAGTGACAAGAGCGAAACTCCATCTAAAAAAAAAAAAAGTAGGAAGAGGCTCTTAGGCCCATTCCTCAGTCCCAGGAGAGAGGACCTTGCACTTAAACAAAAACGTGATTCCATCTCTAAACCAGGTGTCTCTGGAGGGGTACAGGCAATCTCACAGGGTCTTTGTGGAGGTGATGGATAAGGAGGCTCCCCAGGCAAAGCTGCAGCTCTCTTGGTTGATGGACAGAAAACTAACCAACTTACAAGCAAAACCTCACGGAAACATGTGCTGCTGCTTCCTCAAGTCCCCAGTCTAAGGGGGCTGATGAAGGCAAACAGAACCTCACCCAAGCTCCTTTCTTGAGTTCTCCTGATCAGGATGCCACCAGGTCTTGTCTACAATTTTGTGGTTTTGCTCTTCTTCTCCAAGTTAGTTTTGCTCTTTTTCTTTTCTTTTCTTTTTTGGAGGCAAGATCTCACTCTGTGACCCAGGCTGGAGTGCAATGGCACAAATGTGGCTCACTGCAGCCTCCGCCTCCCAGGTTCACGCCATTCTCCTGCCCCAGCCTCCCAAGTAGCTGGGACTACAGGCGCCCGCCACCACGTCCGCCTAATTTTTTGTATTTTTAGTGGAGACAGGGTTTCACCGTGTCAGCCAGGGTGGTCTCTATCTCCTGACCTCGTGATCCGCCCGCCTCAGCCTCCCAAAGTGCTGGGATTACAGGCGTGAGCCACCACGCCCAGCCCAGTTTGGCTTTTCTTGCTCCTCTCCTTCGCCCATTTATTTCAAGCTCTATGCAAAAGCCAAGCTCCACAGAAACAACGACAAACACAACATTGTTCAAGAGAGTGATGCCACATGCAAATGCCAAAGTCAGACCCAGGTTCAGAACCTGACCCTCTGCTTCTTAGCCAGGTGACCTTGAGCACATTATTGTAACTAACTTTCTTGGGCTCTGGAATAGAGATGATAACAGTACAGCCTCATGGGGTTATTATGAAGATAAAAAATGAAGGGATGGGCCAGGCACAGTGGTTCATGCCTGTAATCCCAGCGTTTGGGAAGCCTGAGGCAGGAGAACCACTTGAGCTCAGGAGTTTGAGACCAGCCTGGGAAATATGGTGAATACCCATCTCTGCCCAAAATACAAAGATTAGCTGGGCGTGGTGGTACACACCTGTAGTCTCAGCTACTAAGAAGGTTGAGGTGGGAGGATTGCTTGAGCCTGGGAGGTCAAGGCAGCAGGGAGCCATGATTACACCACTGCACTCCAGCCTCGGCGACAGAGTGAGACCCTGTCTCAAAAAAGAAAAAAGAGTCGGGGAGAAAGAAAAAAGAAAATGAAGAGATGTGTGAAAAGTTCTGGGCACTGTGCTCAATAAATAGGCTTTGCTATTATTACTGTTTCATTAGCAGATTTTGCACAGACGAGTAACAGGCTAGTCCTTGTTAATGGACTTAACGCAGTGCCTGGCACATGGTGAAGCTTCCATAAATATGAACCAACGGCAACACTCAGAGACCCAGCTCTCATGACAAGGCGGATAAAGTGCTGAGAAAATGCAGAGATGAGAGGGTTTAATTCTGCGTGGGGAGGAGGGGGTCAGAGGCAGCCTCCACGAGGGGGTCATTTCCTCTGCCAAGCTGCTTTGCAATGACAGATGAATTTCTTACAACAAGACAGCTCACATTCCCATCTCAGCATCTCTTGAGGAGGAAGGCTATTCCCTCCCAGCTCCACGGGGCTCCAGACACAGAGCAAATAGATTTTTTAAAGTTGTTTTTGTCTTACAGGCAACCCCTTTGAGTTCTTAGAAATGCCACTATTTTTGCAACTGTCCCAGAGGGCTGGGATGAGGTCAGGTACCACGTTTCAAGAAAATGTTGACCAAGTTGAGCTTTTCCCCAGGGAGTGCACAGAACGGAGAATGACTTTGGAACCTAATCAGCTGGGAAACGGGGAGGAACTGTGGGTACTGAGCCAGAAGATCCACCCTCAGGGGAGACAGCCATCCTCAGTCATGGGGCAGGGACCCTGGGCTTGTCTGTGTGGTTCTGCAGGAGGCAGGATTAGAAGCCACAGTAGAAGACTTCCCTGAGAGAAAGATCCACGCCAACAGAATCACAGGGACACCTTCTGGGAGTTCCAGGTGAATTGTGGGAGTCACACGACATTTCCCACCCGTGGAGTTGGCCAGGTTTGTTCAGAAGCCATCTTTGTTCTGTGTGATCTCACCCCCTGGCCATAGCTGATTGGACCAGGGCACGACACCTGCTTGTAGGTGAGCCAATCAGATTCTCTCTCCTGGACCCTTGGAAATGAGAACCAGAGACAGCGAGTGCAGGCCTCTGTGGGAGGCTGGAACAGACATGCCTAATGGAAGAAGCTGTGAGGCCACCACATGCCACCATAGGAACCGGAGGCCTGAAGAAAGGCACTCACTAGAGAGAAGGGAGAGGGAAAGCAAGATGCAGAAGGCAGCAGAGCCCAGGGAAGGGGAATTCTGGTGGCTTCCCATTGCCTACTCCGGGCCCTTCCTGAGGCCCACTGGCTGCATTCCGCCCTGAGCTTCTTTTTGGCTTGTCTTGGTTGTCATTATTTATCACCCAAGAGAATTTCTTACAACTCTTGCTGGGAAACAGTGGCAATCCCATCTCGTTAGGTAGTGAGTGCACCAGTGTCAGTGTATACTAGAGGAAGAATGCCTCTTTGTAAGAAGGCTTGACATATAACTCTCCTCAGTTAGGTAGGAGGTTGAAACTGGTGCACCCTAGAAATCCTTCCAGCTCCAACTTCTAGATAACTGCAGATCGTGCATAAAGGCCTTCAGGCCAGACGTGGCACCTAACTGTGCTGTTATTGTTCTTTTGTTTTGCTTTGACCACACAGTATTTTTTAAATTATGATTATTAACGTTATAAACTTGGGAAATTTCACATGAAAATCCAAATGAATGGCCTTTCTAGGAAAATCAGCTCTGGCAACAGTGGGCTTGTTATTTCCAAATGGAACCAACAAGCTAGAACTGAGTTACCACTGTCCCCTTCATCTGGGGCACACAGTCTCTCCAGTTTGCCACAGTCCACACCATTCCCTATTGTCTCAGCAACCCTACGCCTGGGTATTAGTTGCCTCGTTTAGTTTATAATGTTATTTTTCTTATGGTAGAGAAAGATTTCTTTATAATCAAGTGCCTATCAAAAGAGTTCAAAGATAGGCAGAGAGCAGCGAATTTCTTAAACCCAGACTTCTTCCCTCTCATACATTTCCTGCGTTAGCCCTGCAGGTATTTCAGTTTGCAATCCCTGGTTTAAAGGCTCATATAACTGAACCTAAGTATGACTGCATCTTAAGCCCCATCCTTGAAGAAAAATCTCAAGACACAAAATACATTTCCATCCAGTTTTTTTCTAAAATGCTATTTCATGGTATTTAATATTGAATGTTTAAAACTAGCTGGTTCAGCCCAAATTAAAGATAGTTTTTGATATTTTCAAAAATAATCTCACTTTCTGAGCTAAATGCCCCATGTATGGAGAAGCAAATCCCTTCTCCATGCCATTAAATCCTCAATCTCTCAGGCCAGCCCAGAAAGACACCTCTGCCCTGTTGAAGGATGATGTCCTCCTGAAGAAATCAAAGGGGATGCCACTCACTCCTAAGTACTGCTTTTCCGCTTATTGTTAAATTAGCAATAGCTGGAAATGATCTCTTCTTTTTAGAGAAACCTCATTAAATGTAACAACAAAATCAAATAAGGAGAACGGGGCACTGAAGCAGAGGAAATGCTGAAAGGTCACCTTGGCAGCTGTGCGCACATTGTGCTGGGTTTTTTAAGGGAACAGAGGGAGACTCAGATTTCCAGGAGGTAAAGATGGGGACAGCCACTTCCTTTTTCCCAGCAGACCATGGGCAGGGGCCTGCAGGCTCCTGAGTATGGATGGGATATTTTTGAAACATAAATTGCTGTGCTTGCTGAGCCCTGTGATTCCTTCTCACTTGCAGCCCCCTCCTACTCAGTCCACTGGGTCTTCTGGGCTCACTGCTTCAGGGAAAGGGGAACCCAGAGGGAGCCAAGGAAAGCAGAGGGGATGCTCGATTTTTGAGTTTCAAAAGCCTGCACCTCTTGGAGCACACTAAGTGCTCCTGTGTTTAGACAAAAGATTGGATGGAATTGGTGAGAAGCGTAAGCAAAAGTTCCATGCTGGAGACGGCACAGGATCCTGGACTGGGGGCAGTGGGAGCAAGAGCAGAAGGGGATACACTGAGGATGAAAGGTCAGCAGGGTCAGGACGAGGGTCCCAGAGGCATGAGGACCACAGACACGAGGGCATCAAAGAATCCGGAGAAGGTCTGATATGTGCAAGACGGAACAGCAAGGTAACTCCTTCTGCCAAGAGCAAAGTGATTTGACATTTTCTTTATGCAATGGGGACTTATTGCAGGTAAATGAGCCAGTTTTGCACAGGCTTCTGAAATACCATGAGGAGCTCACCAGGGACCTTGTCTGCGGCGCTCACATTTTCCCGCTTGCTGTGCTGGGCACTGGGGTGTACCGCCCAGATCCCCCCACAATGTGGGCCTTGTTGCCCAGCTGCTGTGATGCTGCTGTGGGTGGTCTCAGCTGTCAGCTGACCTGCCCATGCCCAGAGCCAACAACTGAGTCAGTCAGGGGTATAAAAACACAGGCATTTCTGCTTAATGGGGGGTTCTCCCAATAAAATGCCCTGCACTCCAACCTCCACCTCAGAGTCTTCCTCCTGGGAACTCAGCCTTGTAACCACTGGCCTGGCCCCCAGACTGGTAACCACTGATTCAGGGCAAAGGTGAGCTCTAGGTGCCACTGAGTTTCTTATGAGCTGTGTGGCCCAATGGGGGACTTTCTGAACCTGTTTTTCTAACTGTGACATGAGATTAAAGATACTTGTCCCACCCTTCCCACTGTCACACCACGAGCTCTGAAAGGGTCTTACAGATCCCCTCATCTAATCAGTCACCCAGTGCTTGATGATAGCTTGATGACAACTGTCAAATTGCTTCAAAACCTGCCCGACATTGCCAGTAATTACCATCTTGGTATGAATTTCAGTGATGCAGAACCCCTGTCAGAGACAGCTGCGTTTGTAAAAGCAAGTCTGGACGACACAGTGATGATTACATCATCTCCATCTTCATCGCCATCTCATAGTAAAGTTAACCCACTGTGGCAACTGGCTGATGGTTTTGTGGGAGAGGATTCTATGTCCCACCGCAAACTAATCACCACTAATAGATCAACTTTCTAGATAATTCCTCGGCAATGTGGTTCAAAGAAAGACCTAATGGCTCCTGCCCTTGTGTGAATTTTCCTTTTGTTTCCTCGGTGGTTCTCAGAGCGTGGCTCTCAACCCGGCAGCACCTGCAGCGTCTGGGAACCTGCTAGCAATGCAAATCCTCAGGCCCCACCACAGGTCTACTGACCAAAACTCTGGGATGGAGCCCAGCAGATGCTGTTTAACAAATCCCCCAGGTGATCTGATGCTCACTCAAGGGTGAGAATCACTGGGCTAATTTAAGCCTCTGAGCTGTCACTTGTCTGAAAGATTGTTTCAGGTCCTGTGGTCCAAGCATTAGAAAAATTAGGACAAGTCTTACGGATCCCACGTCACCATGAGAAACACAAGTCCAGAGAGGTACGTGAAGCCCTGCCCCACTCCACCTGGAGGTCACATGCTCATAAGGGGCTCAGTGGCACCTAGACCTGACCTCTGCCCTAAACCAGGGGTTACCAGTGTGGGTGACTGGCCGGTGGTTAACAAAAGGGAGGTGTCATAGGTTGGGCTCCCCAGAAAGAAGACTGATGGAGATGACAGCAGGACGTGTTGGTGCAGGCCCTCAGACCAGCGCCTGCAGCAGGGGAAAAAGCAGCCACAGTGGGCAGAGGGAGAAGGGGAACCGTGGTGCAGGGCCAAAACTGACTACAACTTCTGGGCAGACATCCTCACATGCTCCCCAAACCCCACTCCCCTGACCCAGTCTCCTTCCCACAAAAAAAACCAGCCTAAAGCATAAGCCAACACATAAATAAAGCAGCCAGAATCAACTACACTTATGCCTTTAAGTGGAATAGATAGATTATTTTATAATATATTAGGCTTCCATGGGGCACACTCAGACACAACGCTATGGGCACATTCAGATGGTTTTCTACACATCTAGCGATATAAACTCCATCAAACGCTATATAAATCCAGATAAAGATAATAAAGTTAGTGTAGTAAAAAACCAATGGCAACGCAATCACTGATGCCCCCTGGTAACCTATCTAAAATATTACAATAACTCAAGTCTCCATATGGAGATTTCATTTTCTTTTTCTCCTCTGAGAAAAGCCTGTTGTGAGTTTTAAGATATTTAAATAAGGATAGATTGAATTAATATGGTTTACACTCATAAAGATGCTTTTTCCGGTGTTCCTGAGGTTCTCTTTTCTTGGCTATATCCCCTGCTAGCTCCTAATTTTTCCTCCTGAAGAAAGACAAGATCAGGGACCTCAGAATTGCAGAGCCGTTGCTTTAAACTACTAGCTGTGGGTATTAGAATGCCTGCAGGTGACAGATACAGCCTCTTTTCAGACTCTCTTTCCTGGTCACCACCTCCAAGATCTGCTTCTGGGAATAAAAATCATGCTGGCTGGGATTTTATGTAAAGTCTTCTGCCATGCAACCTGGCTGCATAGAATATATGCGCTAATCCAAAGTCACGCTGAAGGCTGTGCCCCGAAGCAGTAAGTGTCTCAAGGTATTTTTTAGCTGCAAATCACAGAAAACCAACTCAAAGTAGCTCAAGCGAAAAGCGAGTTAATTGGCTGGAAAATTAAAAAAAAAAAAAAGAGAGAGAGACAGCAAGGAGTAGTCCCTACTTCATGCCATCTGGTGGTGGGGGTGGCACATTCCCACACTGTCCCAGTAAGAGTTCTGAAATGAAGTCTAATAGGTCAGGCCTATCCCAGAGCCGGTGACATCGGCTAAGGGAAATGCTATGCTCTGATTGGCCAGGGGGATACTATTCTCTAACTGGTCAAGGGGCTGCTGTGCTCTGATTGGCCAGGGGGCTGCTATGTTCTGATTGGCCAATAGGAAGGCTATGCTCTGATTGACCAGGATGTTATCTCTGATTGGTCACTTGTCTCCCTGGGCCAAGGTATGTCAGCCACCCCTACACCAAACGTGATCACTGGGATGGAAACATGGACATCAAGCCTGAAGAATCAACTAGGAATGCCTTTCAACAGGGTGCAGACAGGAGGGGGATGGCAGGGGCATCAAAGATGGGTTCACGTCGCATCATCTGTGAATAGGCAGAATCTTGGGGGAACCTCCAAAGATCCCCCAGAACCTATCTCCTATGAGGTTTTAAACTAGATAGAGCCTGTTATATGAAACTGTCTCATGCAAGTTGCCATCAAACTAAAAGCAGACAGAATGGAGCTTTTTCATCCTGAAGATGGGGTGTGATATTTGTGTCTCATTCAAGGAAGAAGACTTCTAGGATTGTTCTGAACAACTCCAGAAGTTCAAAGCGGTAGGTGATTATGGACACAAAGAAAGGAGAAAATAAGGCGTAACAGTCAGATCTGAACTTTGATGGAATGGGTTACCTTACAGGTAGTGAGTGTCTCATTACTGGAAGCAACCAAAACAGCACACAGAAGGAATATTCCTGCATAGGGGAGGGTCCCCGCTCAGATTCCTTTCATTTGATTTAATGTCTTCTAAAAAGACTATCCCAAGCCTGAAACAGTAATAACTTAAGTGGAAAATCCTGACTGTGCCCCTTCCCCCACCACCTCCCCCACCAACCCAAGGCTCTCCCGGTGGGAAATGTGATGAAATGCTGAAACCCCAAATGGTGTCACATCAGACACACTGGAAGTGCCTAACAAGCAGATGGATTCAAAATGACAGATGCCTCCAGACTGCAAAATCCATCACTTCTGTCCACAGGAACAAAGGGTGAGAAGACAGGTGCCTGAAAGCCGCCTCCGATTTAAGAATCAAAGCACTTCACAAAAGAGCCCGAAATGGAAAAATCAGTATTTGTTTGTACTCTGAAGCCAACACTGGAACCAGGGCTTCCTCTTTAAATGGCACTGTGTCTGCTGGAGACGCTGAACTTGTCCTGAAGTCTCGCACGTTGTGCATTCATGCCGAAGCAAATGGGAATCACTTAATAAGGGCTTCCAAATGCCGCTGCACAAATAATAATAGTAATCACAATCATAACACCGGCACGCTGTTTCGAAACACGGCATCTAAGTGGGGACGGCATGTTAATAAACAGGATGACAGACGCAGACCAGGAAGCTGACTTCCTCAGAACCGAATGAGTCCCCTATTCATATTCATAATCCTATGCATTATTTACATGGATCAACTTGCTCCCTAACCCAAAACCGGCTTGAGTTCCCTGTGGCAGGGAAGGCGGGGAAAGGAGGAGCCACCAGCCAAGCTCACACTGACAGCAAGCCGGTTTTTATGATCTAACAGGCTTGACATTCTCCTCAGCACAGGGCGACCTCCAGTCCAGTCAATACTGAGAGCTATCGTTGTCATGAAGCAGAAAGCCAGCAGGATCACAGGAGAGGCAGCGCCAGTCACTGCCAGGGCCCAGATTGATCCCCACTGGTCAGTGGAATGCCTCTGCCCATCCTGCCAGTGGAAGAAGCACACGAGGGTCCCGTTTTGTGTTAAAATGGGCCGTGTTATTGTCACTATCCCAGCCTGCATCTGGCTGCAGAGATGCCGGGTGGCCTGATCCCAAAGGAGGCCCGACCTGGGAGCTCATGACCCCATTTCAGAGCCTGGACCTTGAAGGACTGCTGGGGTATGGGGTAGTGGGACAAGCATGGGACACCTGCAAGGATGTGATGTGGGACAAGCCAGAGACTGGAAGGGTCTGGGGCATCTGCCCAGCACTCCCCCAGCACTGCCTGGGCTATCTGCCCCCCTGGCAGAAGAACCAACGCTGCCAGGCCTGTTTCCAGGGCTAAGTCCCCCCATCCCCCGACATTCTGTATGAGCAAGGGGCTGGGTACTAGAACTCATCAAACACTTCACAGATGAAAACAGCTAGGGCTGACACTGGGTCCTGTGGGAGGAGCAGCTGCTGCCCCTCCAAGTCTAGCTACACAGAACTGCATCGAAGCTCCCCATCCTGGGTCCTGCCTGTCCCAGGAGTCAGAGGGCAACGTGCTCTTCACAGACTACCCTGGTTGTGACCTTCCAGGGTCAGAATTCCAACCTGATCCCAACAGTTCCCACCTCGGCCACCTGTGACCAGAATCGACGCAGGGGGTGGACGGGAGGGGCAAGAGTTGCCTGGTTGTGGGGTGTCTTTTCCTGGCAGGCATGGTGGGGGTGAGAGTAGCAAGTCATTTTTCTCCCTCCTGAACTGCAGCGGGGGGCTGGCTGGGGGTGGGTCTGGGAACAAGGAAGTGTTCTTGATTTTCAACATTGCCCTTTTTTTTATAAAATGATTCTGAAAAGAAACCAAGTGAAAGGAAAAATAACAACCAATAAAACGAAAGGAAACCAACAAAAGTACTTTTGTTGTTGCCTTAGAATTATTTCAAGGGATACAGGCTTTCCACTGGTGCTAGTAATTCAGAATTGCTGTCGTCCTGGGTAAATACTTTTAAGTGAAAAACTAGCAGAGATGGTCGGTGCTTACTGATGTCTGGGAAACAGTTGCCCAGCTCCATCCCCCCATTGCACAAATGGGGAAACTGAGGGAGGAGCCAAGAGAGGGAAGTGAATTCATGCAGATGGTGGGGGCAGGGCTGGCCTAAAGGCCCCTGGCCAGACTTTTCCACCCCACCATGCTTCTTTCAGTGGCTCAGGAGCTGCCACCAGCACTCTAATCTAGGAGGGAATTTTCATTTTAAAGCCATCCTGCAACGGCTGCTTAGATGAGAACAAGCCAACGTCCCTTCACGTGGCTTTGAAGGTTTTGTTCAAGGGGATCTCGCTGTCATATGAATGAGCTGACCTTTCTCTGGGGAGGGGAGGAAGGTCTCCTAACCACAAGCCAGCCCAGTCAGAACCACTTCACTGCGAGTTGGCTGGTAATATTTTTGTCCAGACACCGACCTTCAGTTCCC
This sequence comes from Papio anubis, assembly GCF_008728515.1. NCBI lineage: Eukaryota > Metazoa > Chordata > Mammalia > Primates > Cercopithecidae > Papio > Papio anubis. Next base: position 119,675,526 of record NC_044984.1, on the reverse strand, counting down.
TTGGGTGCATACCCGTGACAGTGGCCAAGAGGAGGTGTTGGACAGGGAACACTGGGAAAGATGCAGCCTGGGAAAGCGAGGCCCCATGTCAGCGGGGTCTGGGCCCTGGGTCCCCAGGCCAGAAGCTGGTTTGGCAGAAGCAGCTCCCTGAGGGGCCAGCACTGCACAGGGCTGTGCCATCCTCTCCCCATAGCATGGTCATGCCTCACGCCCACCTCTGCTCTCACTCCAGAAGCACTGAGGCTCCCCAATAAGTTGAAGATGGAGCTTCCCTGTCACCCAGCAATTCCACTCCTGAGCATAGACCCAAGGGAACTGAAAATGGGTGGTCAGGCAAAAAATGTACACACTCATGTTCATGGCAACATTATTTACAATAGCCAAAAAATCAAACAACCCACATGTCCATCAACCAATGAATACACAAAACGTATCATATTCATACAATAGAATGTGATTCACCCATAAAAAGAATGACATTCCGACACAGGCTACAACGTGGGTGAACCTCAAAAACGTCATGCTAAGTGAAAGAAGCCAGACGCAAAAGGTTGCATTGTGTGTGAATTCATTGACGAGAAATGTCCCGAATAGGCAAACTCAGAGAGACAGGAAGGAGGTTGGTGGTGGGCAGGGGCTGGGGGGAAAGGGAAGGTTGGGGGTGACTGCTAATAGGTATGGAGCTTCCATTCAGGGTGAGGCAAATATTCTAGCTACATTTGCAGGTCTGCATTCGTTCAGGCCTGCAGAAACAGAAAACCAAATACTGCATGGTTACACTTACAAGTGGGAGCTAAACGGGTACTCACAGACACAAAGATGGGAACAACAGACACTGGGGACTGACGGGAAAGGGATGGGGGAAAGGGCTGGAAAAACTACCCATTGGGTATTACGCTCCCTACCTGGGTAATAGACTCATTTGTACTCAAAACCTCAACACCACTCAATATACTTTTGTGGCTGGGCATGGTGGCTCACGCCTGTAATCCCAACACTTTGAGAGGCTGAGGCGGGCGGATCATTTGAGGTCAGGAGTTTGCAACTCCACCTAGAGTGAGTTTAGTTCTGGAGTGGTTCCAACTAGGCTCAAGGCCAAGTTCTGCCACTGATACGCTATTTGATTTGGAACAAATCACTCAACCTCTCTGGGCCTCAGTTTCCTCGAGGATAAAATGGGAATGATATTGGGAGAATGAGGTGGGAGGATTGCTTGAGTTCAGGAGTTCAAGATCAGCCTGGAAAACATAGCAAGACCTTATCTCTACTAAAAATAAAACAAATTAGCTGGGCAGGGTGGTGCATACCTCTAGTCTTAGCTACTCAGAAGGCTGAGGCAGGAGGATTGCTTGAGCCCAGGAGGTTGAGGCTACAGTGAACTATGATCACACCACTAAACTCTAGCCTGGACAACAAAGTGAGACCCTGTCTCAAAATTTTTTAAAATGGGGGTGACACTGGGACTGGGTTCATGGCATTGATGTGAGGATTAAAAAGGGAGCCCTCGGCCGGGCGCGGTGGCTCAAGCCTGTAATCCCAGCACTTTGGGAGGCTGAGACGGGCGGATCACAAGGTCAGGAGATCGAGACCATCCTGGCTAACACGGTGAAACCCCGTCTCTACTAAAAAAATACAAAAAAACTAGCCGGGCGAGGTGCGGGCGCCTGTAGTCCCAGCTACTCGGGAGGCTGAGGCAGGAGAATGGCGTGAACCTGGGAGGCGGAGCAAGACTCTGTCTCAAAAAAAAAAAAAAAAGGAGCCCTCCTATGGTATTTTAGAACAGGACTTGGCTTATAGTTAAGTATCTCAGAAAATATTCGTTGTTATTCTATTCATTCACAACAAATCTTTGGAGGACCTGCTACATGCTGGGACAGAACTTCAAAACAGAACTGAGTAGACCTGCCATGCTCCCCACACGTCTGCCTTCTAGTCCGATTTCATTTGCAGGAAGGAGACCTCCCTTGAACAGGTGGACCATAGATACACCAAGTGTGGCCAATGCTAAGAAGACTTATACATGTTGGTCATCAAACTTTACTCATACATCTGTAGCAAGGAGAGCTTTAGAAACTGTGTTAGTTTCCTAGGGGTGCCATGACAAATTGCCATGGACTGGATGGCTTCTAGCAGCAGAAACATATTCTCTCATGGCCCTGGAGACCAGAAGTCCAAAACCCAGGTGCCAGCAGAACCACGCTTCCTCTGAAGGCTCAACAAGGTGCCAGCGGAACCATGCTTCCTCTGAAGGCTCAACAAGGTGCCAGCGGAACCACGCTTCCTCTGAAGGCTCAACAGAAGGCGATACTGGAAACCCACTGTCGTAGAGAAAGGAGAGTGAGAGGGAAGAGGGAATCTCGAGCCATGAGTCACATCCAGATGAGTCCAGACAACATTCCTTTAAACAGGGGGTCCAGGGCCTGGGGTGAGTGAACAGAATTCAGGGGTCCATGAATATGCATGGAAAACACTCACATCATGAAACCCCAGCTGAAATAGAGCATCACAAACTGAAGCAGCAAACCTATGTGTGTCAGCAGGACCTGTGATCTTGCCTCCAAGAGAATCACAGGTATTTTTATATCCCATTCCCATTTTTTCAGATCTCAAAATATCATTTACGCTCACCATGACCTCAGAATGATGCCTATTTTATCCCCCACTGTTTCTTGGTATTTAAGCACGTTGGAAAAGCAAATTACCATATCTCAAATTTCTTTTTCCTCATATTTCAATACCTGGAGTTCAACAAAATTGGTTTCTTTTGTCATCCTCTGTATTTTTTGATATGCATTTAAAAGACGTTTTTCTGAGACAACTTCATCTAACTCCTAAAAGGACCCGTGGCACAAAATGGGTTAAGAATCTTTGTTTTAAAGGAGGTACTCGCCCTACCCCGGCCCACCACCGTTCACTCACTTCTGGAGCTCTGGAGACTTTCACGCCCACCCATTCACTCACTGATCACTCATTCAACAACTGTACATCGAGCACGTGCTCTCCGTCAGGCGTGGGACGAGGGCCTGGCATTTTGGAGCTTCCAGCCTAGCAGCCTAGTAAAAGCAGCAGACATTTACCAACTAATCCCACCGTACAGTCCATAATCACACACTGCAGTGAGCTCCATGAACACAAAACGTAGGGGACACAGGGAGCTCACACCCGGAAACCAGACGCAGTCCAGAAGAGAGATGGGGGTCCAGAAAGTAGCGCTGGAGCTGAAATGCTCTGCATTCCCTTCCCTAGGGGCATGCCTGTCTAAGAGTAAGGTGCATGTCTTTTTTAAGAAGTTCTACTTGAAGCAAGAGGTCAATGTTGGGGTACCTGGGACTCATTCCTACCCTCTGACTCCACGCCATCTAAGGCCAGAAGTTTTGCTCATGTGGGTTTGTCTTTGTTTCTGCTTTTTCAAACTGCCCAGAGATCAGGCCTTACTTGCAAGGCAGCTTAGCAGGGTCCATAAAACGCACTACAGCCCCAGTAAGATGTCAGCTCTAATAACAGACCTGTCAAAAGGAAGGAGATAGCTAGGAACATGCCATTAACCCAAATAGCACTTCTGTGAGGGCTGTTCTACCACGGATGTCATGGAAATGACAGGGACTTGGGCCAAAACCAGCCCCAGTTTCACTCCCTCACCCCAGGGTGACAGCCATAGCCCAGAGACACTCAGTGTGTCAGGCAGGGTTTTGTTGCAGAGAACAGAATCCACTCCAGTTTGGTGAAGCACAGCTGTTTTTCCCAGGGGCGAAGTCCTTACAGAATCACCAGAAGGTGCAAGGAATGAGCTCTATAGGTCAACGTTCCGGAAACGACCCTGCAAGTCACATGGCAGATCCAGGGCACCAAGGGAGCTGTTTTCTCTTGTAAGATGAGGATGCCACCAGCTGAATTGGGATGTTGTCACCACAGCTGCTAGCTCCAAAATCATGCCACCACCACCACCACCCTCTGGAAGCCACTGCAATAAGGAAGCCACTACTATCAAGAAAAAGCCATAATCTACAGACCACTCCTACTGCAGCAATGCCTGTGGCATCCTACCCCTTGAAGCCAGTACCACATGACCTGCTCTCCACCTCCCCCCAACAAACCATGAGCAGGCAGTGGGGCCTCGGTAACACCATCTCGTGAAAGCCGGGCACCTCCACAGCAGTGCTCGCCAGGAGGATGAGCAGAGGGTGGCCCTGCCTTACCTCTACCTTCCGCATTCACATGAGTGTCCCTGGGCTGCCACACTCAATTCTGGGACACTAGTGCCATCAGGGAAGACGCATACCATCCTATTGGGCCTATGGAAAGGCAAGGATGTTGGCTGAAACAAAAGACAGTCATCTAATCACTATGAGAAGACCACCTGAGAACACACACAGACAAATACAGAGCCAAGAGATAGAAAGAAAGAGACGAGGATCCAGTGGAACTCTCTGAGTTCCAGGATCCAACCATTCCTGAAGCCAAAAACCCTACACTTTTCCTTTATAGAAACCAAATGGGAATTTTTTTTCTTAAAGCCGTTTGACTTGTTTCTGTTTCCTGCAACCAAAAGAATCCTGACTATGACTATAGTTCAATCCCAAAGGCCAGAGCGCCTTAGCCCTATCCTTGGGAACACATGCCAGAACAAATCAGAACATCACAGAACCCCCTGGCCTGGCTACTCATCCACACCACAAAATCTCACACTCTTCCCTAACAGTTTCTAAGCCTGGGACTTCATCTCATCTTTCTTTCTTTCTCTCTCTCTCTCCCCATCCCAAAACTGAATTGTCCACCCATCAACTCCTCCAGGAAGCCTTCCTTGACCTTCCCATACCAAGCATCTCATTCTGCCCCACCCACCCCCCACCATGCTCTCCCTGAACACGTTGTTACCATAATAGTTCCCATATTGGACTGAAATTCAGTTTCCCTCTAGAGAATGTAAATCTTTTGAGGACATCTTTCATCTTCTATTCCAGGCGCCACGTCAGAGACTGGGATGGTGTGGGGTTCTGCTGATCTTTTCTTAACAAAGGAATAAATGCATCTCCTTCAGGCTTCCCATCTGCTTCACCTCCCCTGTCGCTTAACAATACCCTGATTCCCTTCTTTCTCATTATTCTCAACACTTTTAAATACAAACAGCTAGGGTTTTGAGAGGAAATAAATCAATACAGGTCTGTGAAACGTCCCCTGTGGGTGAAACGTCTGTGTTGATCATCCCACCTGTCACTGATCAACTTTTCTCATCCTTTTCTTCCGTGCATTTATCTGGCCTTCGGACCTTTCTGAACAAAATGTTTCTCAAAAATTGAGCCCAGAAAACAGAAGCACCAGACTTATCAAAATAGCCATTTCAATGCACTGCAATAAACGAGCAAATACAAAATCAACACCTAATGCTCCCAGGAATTAACTTCAGCAGGCAAGCCCAAAGCTTAAAGAAAAAGGAACAGGGAAAGAAAACCAAATTACACACAGCAGAGAAAGCAAAGCCCACATCTGAGACTGTTTTGACAAACAGAGGCGACCGCTTGAGAGAAAATATGCAATAACCTCCCAGAAATTCCCCCAACATCTTTGTGCTCAGAAGTCAGGCCCTTTAGAAAAAAAAAAAAAAGAGAGGAGAAGAGAAAGAACTACAAAATCCAAATACAACCAAGTCTGGTTTCGAAAAATAAATGAGCGCAGATGCTCTATGCTCCCTGGATCTTGGCCTTGTGTGACATTCTCGGGTGACATACACTAAAGACTTTGTCGTGGGACATCGAGTCTGCTCCTGAAGTCACGGCCCCTCTGAGGAACCAGGGAGGAGGCCATGACAGCAGAGGAGCCCTGGTCTGTTCATTCAACACCATCAACCAAGCATCCACCATGTACCACAACAGCACCAAGCACAAGGGATGCTGCTGCCTGCAAATATCATGCTGTTGCTGTGAAGTTCACCACCCAGGAGACAAATGCAACTTTAAGTATGCCAACGTGGCTGGGCATGGTGGCTCACACCTGTAATCCCAGCACTTTGGGAGGGTGAGACAGGCAGATCACCTGAGGTCAGGAGTTCGAGACCAGCCTGGCTAACATGGTGAAACCCCGTCTCTACTAAAAATACAAAAATTAGCTGGGCGTGGTGGCAGGTGCTGGTAATCCCCGCTACCCGGGAGATTGAGGCAGGAGAATCGCTGGAACCCGGAAAGCAGAGGTTGCAGTGAGCCAAGATTGTACCACTGCACTCCAGCCCGGGCAACAGAGTGAGACTCTGTCTCAAAAAAAAGAAAAAAAAAAAAAATTAGCCGGGCATGGTGGCGGGCGCCTGTAATCCCAGCTACTCAAGAGGCTGAGGCACGAGAATTACTTAAACCCAGGAGGCAGAGGTTGCAGTGAGCAGAGATCACGCCACTGCACTCCAGCCTGGGCAACAGAGTGAGGTCCTTCTCAAAAAATAAAAATAAAAAAGTTTGTCAACGTATCCTGGCAAGCTATCACATCTAGGAAGGAGAGGAACAGGGTGGCAGGAAAGAGAACAGGAACAGGGGAGGCCTGCTTGGGCTGGGGCGGTGCAGGAAGGCCTGTCTGAAGTGAGAACACTGACGTCACAGCTGAAGGATCCGGGTGAGCCAGCGGCAGGAGCAAAGGCACGGCCCCTTGGTGCCCCCTGGAGGTCACCTTCGGCACTGGTGACGGCCCAGGATGCTGACAACCTCTTACCTGGAACACCTGTACCTCTCTCTACCTGGGCTCGCTCTCTGGCCGCATGCTGGGCATTCTCAGCCTGATGCTGGCAGTGCCAGCGAGTCGACACCTCTGGGTAGCACCCAAAGAGAGAAGCGGGGAGGGTCAGTGGATCAATATCCCAGCTCCTTCTTGCCTCTGTAGGACACTCAGTGGGGCCTGAGCCCCAGCTGCCCACAGCAGTGACCTGCTCACTCACTCACACACCTGTGCTTGTCTTTCCTCCCTGTCCTGTCTCCACTCCTGCTCCCTCACCATCATGTCTGCAATGCACTACAGGTACCCAAATCTTTGTCTTGGGGTCTGCTTTTGGAAAGACCCAAGTTCAGACAGCCATGAAAATATGGAAAAGGAAAGAGCCTATCTAAGGCCCTGAGGGCAAAGAGCTCGGCTTTTCAAAAGACAGAGAAGCCAGGGTAAGTGGCCAGGAAGGGTGGAGTTGACAGCTTGAAGCGGTGCAGGATACATCAGGTGGGGCCAGGCTGGATGGGCTTCTGCAGCTGGCCTGGGGAACCAGGACTGGAGGCTCTAAGGTAGCACCATACACAGACAAGAGACATGATGCAACAGCCTCTGTAAAGGACTCCGCCGGTCTCATGTGTCCATTAACGGATGGCAGATAAGCTCATAACTAATAAGCAGAATGTGGTCTACCCCGACAATGGAATAGGGTTAAACTATAAAAAGGAACTGACTGGGAGCGGTGGCTCACACCTGTAATCCCAACACTTTGGGAGGCCAAGGCACGTGGATCACTTGAGGTCAGGAGTTTGAGACCAGCCTGGCTAACATGGCAAAATCCTGTCTCCACTGGAAAAAAAAAAAAAAAAATAGCTGGATGTGGTAGTGTGCACCTGTAATCCCAGCTACTTAGGAGGTTGAGGTACAAGAATCACTTGAACCTGGGAAGAGGGGGTTGCAGTGAGCCAAGATCGCACCACTGCACTCTATCCTGGGCAACAGAGACTCTGTCTCAAAAAAAAAAAAAAATCAACTATTAAAAGGAATGAAGTGCTGGCCTGGCACGGTGGCTCATGCCTGTAATTCCAGCATTTTGGAAGGCTAAGGTGGGCAGATCACTTGAGGTCAGGAGTTTGAGACCAGCCTGGCCAACATGATGAAATCCTGTCTCTACTAAAAATATAAAATTTGCCGGGCATGGTGGTGGACGCCTGTGGCCCCAGCTAGTCGGGAGGCTGAGGCAGGAGGATCGCTTGAACCCAGGAGACAGAGATTGCAGTGAGCCAAGACTGTGCCACCGCACTCCAGCCTGGGCAACAGGGCAAGACTCTGTCTCAAAAAAAGAAAAAAAAAAAAAGGACTGAAGTGCTGATAAACATTACAACATAGATAGGCCTCAAAACCGTTATGTTATGTGAAAGAAGCCAGATACAAAGGGTCACATATTTGTACGATTTCCTTTACATAAAATACCCAAACTTGGCCAGACCATAAAGACAGACAGCAGATCAGTGATTGCTGGGGCTGGGGAAGAGGATTAGGGAGTGGCTGCTCAATGGGTATGGGGTTTCCTTTTAGGGGATGAAAGTGTTTTGGAAGTAGGTAGAGATGGTGGTTGCACAGTGTTGTGAATGTATTAAGTAACACTGAATGGTTTGGTTTAAAGCAGTTAATTTTATGTTATGTAAATTTCACTTCAGCTTAAAAAAAAATCCAGCAGCAAGAGCCTCCATGGACCCACAGGTAGATAATGGGTCAGCTGGGAGGAAGAGGGAGGGATGACAGTAGCTGGGACAAAGGTGGGATTCATGGAGGTGAAGAGAAGTGCAACAGTTAAAATATAGTTTCCAAGTCACAATTTGGCACCCTCAGGCTAGTCCCAGCTTTGGCAGGACATCATGTGAGAGTTTGTGGACTCTGTCTTTATTTGCTGCCTGACCTGGGTTGAACTTCCCACAAGCCCCTAACTGTATAGGTGAGAAATGCAAATGTAGCCTCTCCCAGGGGCCCACCATCCAGAGCCCACCATGACCACCCGTGAGTGGCAGCTATAGCACAGCTCCCTGGAATTGGGGGATCATAGTTAAGAAGGAAGCCAAACTAGCATGTAGAGGCTTAGGAATATTCATCAATCCCATGATGCTACAGGCTCTAGGAGCAGGATCAGCTGCAAAGAATACACTGGAAAGAGATCTGTCAGTTCAACCCCTTCCTCACCACCACATTGTTCACAATGCCCCCTCAGCTCTTCCCACACGCTGTTTATCCCCACACAGCCTGCACCCTAAGATAAAGCAATTGGAATATTAGACAAGGGAAGAGATAGGGCATGGAAGAAGAGCCTTGTCTCCCAGTGGGCAGAGAACTCCATCTGGAGGTGTTATCATTTTAGGTGCATCTTGGTATCTGGTGACACACAGAACCTTCTCATGAACAGCGCAAGGCCCTATCTGATCCCGTCTTGAACAGAGGACATCTCTTGGATTGTGGCTCCTGAACCCCCTTCATCAGAATCACTTGTATTGCTTGCTGAAAATACAGATTCCTGAGCAAGGCTCAGAATCTGAAGGGACCCGGGGGGTTGGTACAACACGATCATTGGGTCCCACCTGACTCGGTAGGTGGGGCCTGAGAATGTGCATTTCTAACAGGCCTCCGGGAAGTGCTGATGCGGCCAATGCAGGACCCCACATGGAGAACCACTGTGCAGTCTATCATGAGTTGGTTTCAGCGGAAGGTGATGGGGAAAACCTCACCTTCTCTAGTTCACAGGGCTGAGTCACTAGGTTGGGAGGAAGTGCCATGGAAAATATTGGGTTGGGTCCTTTGCAGTGGAGTCACAGGATGGGACATTTTCAACTGGAGCAACAAGAATTGTGTGATCAGGAAAAGCAAAGAGTCAGGAAGTGGGGAAAGGCAAAGATACAAAAGGAGGATGCAAAAAATATGAATTTCATCACATCACACACAGCCCAGCACTATCCGCGGCCACAGCCACTTGCCCCCAGACAGAATATAATCCAGGAAATATTTACAGAGACCAACTGCCTGCCAGGAGCTGTGCTACGAGAGTCCCAGGAAAAATATCTACATCCCTGACTACAGCAATCTTTTGGTGTCTAGTGGGAAAGATAAACCCTTATACACATCTTCATAAGAAGAAGCCATAAGAGAAATTCCTATCCCCTTTAAAATCAGCAAAAAATGCCATGATCAGACCACAGGAGCTCACGAAATGGCTGCTATGGGCCAGCACCATGCCAGGTTCTATGGCGAGGCAGTTGAATAAGACAGAATCCGCTGACCTGGAGATTCAGGCTCCAGGAAGAGGATCCTTAGCATAAAACATTATCAGTTCAGCAGTGACTGAGAAGCTCCGCATCCCCGAACCCAATCAACGGGAGAAGTCCCAAGCCTATTAGTGGAAAAGTCTGTTTTGATTCAGACTAAATGGCCAAATCTTGGTCCTAAAAGATACTTTCAATTGCCTATGCCAACATCCATCCACCCCTTCCTTGTTAAGAAGGGAACCCCAAGTTCATCTGAGGCAGCTGAAAATTCCTTTTTCTGTCTTTCCCTGCAGCTAAGTGTGGCCACTGACTATGTTCTGGTCAATGAGATATAAGTAAGAGCATGGGATATAAGTCTCACGGGGTGGGACTTCTCAGAGGATAGCTTGAAGACAGTCAAAACAGCTATTGGGACATCTGCTTCCTCCAAGGCCTGCCTGGAAGGTGGAGATGATGGCCAGAACTCTGGGAGCCATCACCAGGTGACCATGAGGATGGAAGCCACAAGCCAAAGATGGCAAAGCAGAAACTAGAAGGATCTTGGGTCTTTTTGACATCATGGAGCCACCACATTAGTAGTGAGAGATGGAAATTAACTTCTATCCTGTATAATCCGTTATTATTTTGGTTTTCTCTGCTACACACATCCAAACCTACTTCTACATGACTGCTGAGGGCCCAGCAATCACTTTGTTTCAGACATTGGGGTGAGTTAAAAAATCCTAGTCCTGGCCTGGATAATTAACACACTGACCTACCTAGGGGGAAAAAAACCCCAAGCCAGGGACATCAGAGACACATATACAGGCCACTGTGACACTCAAAGAGGTATGGAATCGCTGAACTGGAATCAGAGGTATGGAATCATCTGATCCGACCAACCCACTTCACAGATTAGGAAGTTGAGACTCGGGAGAAAAATGATTTTCCCAACTTCTCCAGGCTAGAGCTTTTTATACCAAAGTAACTTTCATCAGGAAGATCTTCTCATTAGCTAGAAGAGTCCATAATAATGCTTTTGCCAGAGCTAAAAACAGAAAAGAACAACATAGCCATTTCATCGAACACCTCAGTTAATTAATTGCCCAAACAAGTCAAGCTTGGGTCCTTAGGAACAACATGGGGGCTATTTATACATTTATGAGACAGAAAAAAATGCACAATGTGACTTTGCACATTTAACCCTGTCCCAATATTTACAGCACATCCTTGTCTGTCTGGCGAGCCGGTGTCAACTCTATATTTGTGCCTAGGACTTTCTCCCAATGCCAATTTATAATTCAACTAATCAGGAGATGTTTATTGGCTGGGAATTCATCAGGAAAATTCCATGATCAGGAATTCTCTATTACAGATACTTGTCTCAAAAAAAAGGTAAGTGAAAAGTGATAAAAGCAAAAAGTTTTTTTTTTCAAGAAGATATTCTTAGAAGAGGATATTTAAGAAATCAACTGACTGTAATATGGGACTGCCACCTCACTTTCAAACTTCCGTCTTCTTCAAATGGACACACTCTACTGGAGAGCTCCAAAAAGAATTAAACAAAAGAATCTAAGCAAAGAACCATGAGATGGTGATAACACAAAGGAAAGGCAAAGATGCTCACATCAGCGTTGTTTATAATGAGGAAAAAAACTAGAAACAACATAAACACCCGTCAATGGAGAGATTTTCTAAATAAATTATAATATATGAAGACAATGACTATTACACAGCTATTACAAAGGACAAGGTAGATCTATATGTGCGTACGTGTGGAAAGTTCTAGAATATAAACTAAATATTTTATATCAAAGTGCAAAAAAGTATGTATACTGTGCCTTTCTTCACATAGATTTGACAAACACACACCCATACGCAGACTGGTTTGTACATATATTTTTCTAGAATTATGGAGAGGTGGTATTTTCAGAGTGAAAGACTGAGTTCTGGTGGGGGTGGACACAAAAGAAGTTTTATTTTGTAACTTTACTATTTTAACTGTTTTTACCATGTACAAGCATTTTTTAAAGTATTAACAGGGATCGGTACGAAGATTGTAAGCCTTTGGGGGTTTTTTTAATTTAAAGAAAAAGATGTATAAGCAATTGCTTTCAAACTCTGTTCTGTGAAATCTTAGAATTTAAAAAATATGCCTTAGCAAGTTTCTACCCCGGTTCCAATCAGAGTGGCTGTGTTTTCTAGCCTATGTTCCTGCATAATATTTCTTAGGGGGAGAAAAGAGTTCCACCACTAAAAAATATGTTTCAAAAACCACTGGGACATGGGCAATATAAATGTGCCAGATTATTCATATCATTTTTATTAAGAAAAATGTGCTCAAGTTTTCCTGTGTGGACCAAAGCTTGCTCTGGAATTCCAGTTCTTAGCGCTCAGTGTAGTCCAAAAACCCCAGATTTCTTGGACCATGGAAGGTCACTCATGCAGTAGGTTGCACAGTGGCCCTTTCCCCTCAAAACTCATGTCCGCCCAGAAAATAGAGCCTTGGCAGATGTCATTAGCTCAGATGAGGTCATGCTGCATTGGTCAGTTGATTTCTTAAATATCCTCTTCTAAGAATATCTTCTTGAAAAAAAATAACTTTTTGCTTTTATCACTTTTCCCTTACCTTTTTTTTTTTGAGACAAATATCTGTAATAGAGAATTCCTGATCATGGAATTTTCCTGATGAATTCCCAGCCAATAAACATTAAATTCAATGACTGGGGTCCTTATGAGAAGAGGAGCGGGACACAGATACACACGCGCACACACACACACACACACACACACACACACACACGGAAAACAGCCATGTGACGGCAGAGGCGGAGACAGGAGTGAGGCAACTGCAAGCCAATGAAGGCCAAGGATTGCCAGAAGCCACCAGGAGCTGGAAGAGGCAAGGAAGGAGCCTCCCCTAGAGCCTCTGGAGGGAGCGTGGCCCTACCAAAAACTTGGTTTCTGAATTCCGGCCTCCAGAATCGCAAAATAATAAATTTCTGTTTTGTTAAGCCACCAGATTTGTGGCAATTTGATATGGCAGCCATAGAAATTAGCATAACTCACCAAAGGGACAGGTAGGGTAAACAACAGTATGGACAGGCCATGAACCAACAACCAGACCAACTGAGGTTCACCTTTATCTTCACCGTTGCAGTGGTTCTCAAACTCCAGCGTGCTCAGCATCACCTGGAGGGCTTGTTAAAACACAGACGCCTGGGCCCCACCTGCAGAGTTTCTAGTTGCATGGGTCCAGGGAGGGGCCTGAGGACCTGCATTTCTAACGGGTTTCCAGATGCTGTTGCTGCAGTCCAGGGGCCACACACGAAGCAGCACTGCTCCACCGCTCCACACAGAGGAGACGCCACCACACCCCTTCCCGCAGCGCCAACCTGAGAAGCAGCACCTCCTTCTCCTTAACATGTTAGCCTCACGTAAGGTTTTTTGGTTTTGTTTTTTTTTGTTTTTTTTTGAGATGGAGTTCGGCTCTCACGCCTCAGGCTGGAGGCAGTGGCTCGGATCTCAGCTCACTGCAAGCTCCGCTTCTCCCGAAGCCCACGCCATTCTCCTTGCCTCAGCCTCCAGAGGTAGCTGACTACAGGCGCCTCGCCACCTCAGCCTCGGCTAGTTTTGTATTTTTTAGTAGACGGGTTTCACCGTGTTCGCCAGAATGGTCTCGATCTCCTGACCTCGTGATCCGCCCGTCTCGGCCTCCCAAAGTGCTGGGATTACAGGCTTGAGCCACCGCGCCCGGCCACGTGTAAGGTTTTTTAACAAAAGTTTCTACAACTAGCAATTAAAAAAAGAAACTAGAGGAAATCTGCAGTGTCTCCTCTCCTCCCAAAATACCTTAGACTGTGAGGAGACATCTGTTGTTTTTGCCTGCCTGGGCTCCAGTTCTCCTTCTTCTGTTCATCTTGCCCAGCTTTCCTTTGAGGAACCATCCTCCGCCCTGTTCCCGGCCCTAGGCGTTCGGGGAGATTGGCTGCCACACCAGCATGTGACCTAAGGTTGCTCCTGCCTCGGCATTTTCTATCCTCCTGAGCACAATAATAAGTGGTTCTGGGATGGCCACATGCCCTTAGGTGGACCCCTTAGACGAAATTAGGAGAGGAATGATTAATCTATTGAGCAACAGCTGTTCTCTTTCCACTGGGAGTGCACAGCTGGGCGACTGGGAGCATGCAAGGCTGGGAACATCAGCAGCCATCCTGATAGCTCATGAGGAAAACCTGTGCCGAAACACGGCCAACAGACGCCAGCAAAGCCTGGAGCCAGAGAGGACATTCCCAGTGTTATTGTTTGAGCCCCTGGATTCAGCTATGCCTGAAGCTGCAACACGAGAAGATTTGTGCCTTGATTTTTTCATTGCTGAGTCAATAAATTGACTGTTTTTCTATAGACAGATGATAAACGATAGATGATAGATAGATGCACTGATACATAGATAGGTAGATAGAATTTACTTATGTATTTAGCCAGTTGCGGTGGGTTTCTCTTAATGACAACCACAAGATTTTGAACTAGTACAGATTAAAACGTTGTGTGGTAAGAGGCAGGTAATGGAGGAGGAACGAACCTAGTGCCAGTAAGGACCTTTGAGGCCAGGGCTCACTGCACTGACTGAATCACAGGCACAAAATATAAGTATGCTCTAAGGTAGTAAAGTGCCGAGAGTTAAAAAGCAAGTCCTGGATCAAGTGTTAAAATATTAAAGAATTCCCCAGAAAGACTTCTCGAGAATAGTGACCTTATCCATCAGCACGCATTTGGCTGAAATAACAGAAAAACCCACTAAAAGCGGCTTAAGCCATAAGGACATGTGTTATTTACTTAACGAGAAACTCGGAGGTGGGCGGTGGCCAGGCTGCTGAAGAGACTCAATTGCGTCATGAGGGACCTGGGATTCCTTCCAGCTCCCCGTCTGCCCTCCTCGGCGTGCTGGCAAGGTCTCCCTCGCCCGCGGCACCATAGCTATACAGCTCTAGTTGGTCAGGTCCTCAGGGTCTGCATCCAAACAGGAAAGATGGGAACACAAGAGGATTTTCTCCTCCTAGACTCCTCCCTTAGGGAGAGAATTAGTCAAACCCGCCCCAGTACACAGGCTCGGTTCTATCTCATGGGCCAGCACCTGGTCACGTGGCCACTTCTAAACCAATCACTGGAAAAGAGGGACGTGAGTGATACATCAGTTTGGACCAATCAGGATCCCTCTCTGGAGGTGGGCCCATCACCTCCTAAACAAAACATTATTCTAGCAGTCAACAGGGGGTCACGGCCATGGGTAGGCGCCAGTGACGTCTGCTGCAGAGAGCATTTGATCCAACCCTCCATGCACCATGTCCCCACACGTGCCAACCACAGAATTGATCCTAACAAGCCTGAACAGGTCCAGCTCTGCCCATCAGCCCTGTGGCAGAAGCATCTGAGTTTTATCCTCCCTGTGTTTTCCAATCAATCTGGTCAAAACAGAAGCACGGCAGAAATGCTGCGGTCGGGAGAGCATCACAGCCCAAACTGTTCGACTCTTCCCCCAGATCTTTTCTGGGTCAGCGGCCAAGAGGGTTGCCGCTGCCTTCCCATCCCAGAGGTGCTGACCTCCACAGCTCTCCATTAATCAAGAGCCCAGGGCCAAATTCCTCCTCACTCACCCACCATCTGCAATTGTTCACACACACGTGGTCCTGGAGCCTCAGGGTGCTAACCAGGGCAGCAGGGTGAAGAGCCAGAGGCCAAGGGAATTCTGTCCAGTCCGAGCTCAGTGACGCCTCACAGTCCATCTTCTGAGGCTCAGAAACTGAGAGGAGGAAAGGGGGGGTCTTCCATGTCACTGGCTCCCAGGAACTTTGCTAATGAGGTGGCAGATTCCAGCTACTCTTGATGTCTCAATTTGGGATCCCCCAGAAGCAGCTCTGAGACAATAATTAGAGTACAGGTGTTTCATTTGGAGATGATTCCAGGAAGCATCGTGGGAGGAATGGAGAAATACAAAGAGAGAAGAAAGAAGTCAACAAAGGGTACGTTATCAAGCCAGGACAGTGCTGTGGCACTGCAGGCAACTAGTGCCCAGTCCTGCTGGGCAAAGCTGGGCAACACTGGGAGACAGTGTGGAGATTCACTTTGGAGTTATCCCACCCCACGGAGCTGGTCTCCTAGAGGTCATTCATTCCTGGTACTTTTGTTCAGCCCTACACACAACCAGAGCAGCACTGATGGCCACACTGAAACTCACAGGTGTCAACCATGGAATGCTGGACCTGCATAAGAATGGCAAGGGGGTGAGGGCAGGGAGGGAGAGCATGCTGAATCTGTCTTGGTCTCTAAGCTGCTGATTCTGTGCAATCCTTAGAGAGGGGAGACACTGAGATCAAGAGGGAACCATCCTAATAGATCTCCAAAGCACCTGCAACCCCACCCCTCTTGGACTCCAGGGAGTCTGCCCTTTGCTGCCTGGCAGGCATTTCCAACCCTACCCAGTATCCAGATCCAGTCACAAGAGCCCACATAGCACAGTAATTAAAATGACAGGTTATGGAGCCAGACCACCTGGGTCTGAATCCCAGCTCTGCCACTCTGGAGCTGTGTGGCCTTGACTAAGTTCCTCAACCACTCTGTGCCTCATTTTCCCCATCTATAAAATGCGGATAATGAAGTGCCTTTCTCATGGGGTTTTGTGAGGATTAAATGAGTTAATACATGTGAAGTGCTTCCTCCCACAAGTAAGACCTCGACAAATTCAGCCAGTATTAAATCCCCATGGAACTTGGCTCTCACTGTCCCCTTTTAAGCCAGGACAGTGTGTGGCACAGAACACTGCAGGCAACTGGGCCCCAGTCCCACTGGGCGATGCTGGGAGACAGTGCAGAAAGTCACGGTGGAGTCATCCCACCCCAAGGAGCTGGTCTCCTGGAAGTCATTCATTCCTGGCACTTTTCTTCATCACTGCCTCACATATCGGGGACACCCTTAAGTGAAAATAGAATTTTCAATATTATTGCTACCTAACACCGTTACAGCACTTAACAGTTTACAACACATGTAATCATCCACTATTATAATAACCAGTCCCCAAGGGCCTAGAAAGCACTAGGCACAGCTAGGCGTTAAACATGCATCACCTCTAATCCTAGAGAACTCTCCCTCTAGAATGTGACATCTAAGACCTGGTCAGATTGATTCTCCCCCAAGTGCCGGCGTAGCACTGGCTGAATGAATACATGAAGGAATGACCAATCCAATAAACCCTGATGCATAGATTTTACCCCCACTTTACAGATGAGAAAACTGAGGACCTAAGAAGAGTGGACTTTCCCAAGGGAACCAGCAATACCCAGATTTGAATCTATACCAATCCCTGATTCTAAAGCTAGCCTCTTACCACTGTGCCCATGAGGCCTTCTTAATGGACTCTCCTAATTCCTCTGTCTGGAAGGGAGTATACATGAGAACCGCATAATCTTAGGCATTTGCTGACCATTTTGGTGCCTCAGTTTCCTCGTCTACAAAACAGGACAGACAATAGTGCCTTCCTCAGAAGGATTGCCGTGTGAGGATTAAATGTGGGAATGTGTGTATAGAGCTTAGGACACTGCTCAAGAAATGTTAGCAAGGAGAAAAGTGTCACAGCCAGTGCTCAAGAAATGTAAACTAATATTATCATCAGCCCCAAACCCTTAACGAAGAGGGTAGGTAGCAGGGCCAAGGTGGAGGTGGGGCTGGAAGCTGGGGTACTAACTCCCACTCAGGCCCCTTTATTTGGTCTGTCACAACCTTGTGTGACTCTGTCGTATGCAAGTTCCACACCCTTAGCTGAGAGCAAGCTACTACATGGATGGGGAGTTGATGGTGCTGCTGCATTTAAATGAAAACCAAACAGGTATATTTGAAACTAGCCCACAGAGAGGTACACATAAGGACACTATCGATATTCTTTTTCCTTTGCATAAGGCAAAGACTAGAAATAGTGCAAATGTCCATCAGAGGGTAAAATGGAATTTGTAGATTGATAGGAAGCTAAGAGCAGAATTATTGTGCTAGAAAACCTAGATCCTGTCTGCTTACTCCCCTAGGATGGTGATTTGACCATACTGTTTGTCCTGGGCCCACAGGTGGACTACATTTCCCAGTCACCCTTGCAGCTAAGAGTGGTCATGTGACTGAGCCTGAATTAATGGATTGCAAGTAAGAAGGAGGTACACTACTTCCAGACGTGGCCCATATGTGGGAATGTGCAAATTTGTTTTCCTCCATGCAGAGACCCAGCACAGAATTGCAAGCCCTGCGGCGGGTAAGTGAGCCACAACATGGAAGAATCCTGAGTCACCATGTGGAAGGCTTGCCTCACACTCTGATTGAACTGTTCCATGGAAAAGAAACAAACTTCTATTGGACTAAACCACTGAGATGTGGGGGTTGTTTGTTAGAGCAGTCAGCCCACTGCAATGGAGTAAGTTCTTCCAGAAACATGATGGAAATTCAAAATATAAAAAAGGCATAGAGCTTGGGAAAACTGGCTAGCCATATGTAAAAAGCGGAAACTGGATCCCTTCCTTACACCTCATACAAAAATTAATTCAAGATGAATTAAAGACTTAAATGTTAGACCTAAAACCATAAAAACCCTAGAAGAAAACCTAGGCAATATCATTCAAGACATAGGCATGGGCAAGGACTTCATGACTAAAACACCAAAAGCAAAGGCAACAAAAGCCAAAATTGACAAATGGGATCTAATTAAACTAAAGAGCTTCTGCACAGCAAAAGAAACTACCATCAGAGTGAAAAGGCAACCTACAGAATGGGAGAAAATTTTTACAATCTACCCATCTGACAAAGAGCTAATATCCAGAATCTACAAAGAACTTAAACAAATTTACAAGAAAAAATAAAACAACCCCATCAAAAAGTGGGCAAAGGATATGAACAGACACTTCTCAAAAGAAGACATTTATATAGCCAACAGACATATGAAAAAATGCCCATCATCACTGGCCATCAGAGAAATGCAAATCAAAACCACAATGAGATACCATCTCACACCAGTTAGAATGGCAATCATTAAAAAGTCAGGAAACAACAGGTGCTGGAGAGGATGTGGAGAAATAGGAACACTTTTACACTGTTGGTGAGACTGTAAACTAGTTCAACTATTGTGGAAGACAGTGTGGAGATTCCTCAAGGATCTAGAACTAGAAATACCATTTGACCCAGCCATCTCATTACTGGGTAAATACCCAAAGGATTATAAATCATGCTGCTATAAAGACACATGCACACGTATGTTTATTGCGGCACTATTCACAATAGCAAAGACTTGGAACCAACTCAAAAGTCCATCAATGACAGACTGGATTAAGAAAATGTGGCACATATACACCATGGAATACTATGCAGCCATAAAAAAAGGATGAGTTCATGTCCTTTGTAGGGACATGGATGAAGCTGGAAACCATCATTCTGAGCAAACTATCACAAGGACAGAAAACCAAACACTGCATGTTCTCACTCATAGGTGGGAATTGAACAATGAGAACACTTGGACACAGGGTGGGGAACATCACACACCAGGGCCTGTTGTGGGGTGGAGGGAGGCGGGAGGGATAGCATTAGGAGATATACCTAATGTAAATGACAATTTAATGGGTGCAGCCCACCAACATGGCACACGTATACATATGTAACAAACCTGCACGTTGTGCATATGTACCCTAGAACTTAAAGTACAAAAAATTAAATTAAATTTAAAAAAAATATTTTAAAAAAGGGGGCATAGCACAGCCAGAAATGAACTTCCCACCTCTAGCAAAACTTGCCTATGTGCAAGGCCAGCTTCGTGTGTGAGTGGCCTCTGCTGTCACACAGGGACCTGATCTCAGAAAGCCCTTATCCTTGATTTAATGCTCTGCTATTGCCCTCTAGAAATTCTTGACAGTTTTCTAACCTGCATTTTCATTTCTCACTGGGCCTTACAAATGGTGCGGCTGGTCCTGCTTACGTGGTCAGTAACCTCTCACCCTGCTATATACTCTGGGAGCCCAGGGAAGTTACACCGAGAATCACTGCATCTGCCCCTGCCCTGGGCAGCCACCTCACTTTTGACCAGACTTTGTTCATCCTCAGCTGATTGATTTGGGAACTGGACCTCACCACACTGTGGGTATGTGAACGTGCACATGTGTGCAGGTCTGTGCCCTCCTCCCTCCACTCCATATTCCACCTGAACCACTGCACATGGTATCCCACACCTCCACCAGAAAGGATGAGGAAGGTGTACATCTCCTAGGATACAGCAATCCCCTTTAGGAGATTCTTTAGAAGATCTCTGTTAGGAAAGAAAGAATGCAAAAAAAAGTGTGTGTGTGTGTGTGTGTGTGTGTGTGTGTGTGTGTGCATGTTTAGGTATTGCAGTCTTGGGGTCGGGGATGGAACAGAAAACCTACTTTTCAACAGATATCCCTTTTATACTGGTGGCATATTTTTACCATGTATCTGCCTTTGATTCAAGAAAACAATTATTTTTTTAAGTGGCCAGAAAAGGCCAGGGAAGGGAGAGGAAAAAGGCTTTCTAAAAGAAACTGCATCAGATATTCAGCTGGGGTTTTTTTCGGCCCTTCCTCTTAAAACACATCTAAGTCCACTGTCCATTGCAGCAGTTGCCCTCAGAAGTGCTGCCCGAAGACAGGCAGGGAAGGGTCTGCCTGGGCAGCTCCAGTCCCTCAGGAAGCACAAGAAGTCCTGCCTCATACAAGACAGTTGCCCACCTAAAGACAATGGGATGAGCGCTTCAGCACTGCACAGTGGTCAAGGAGAGCTGTCTCCTGGAAGGCCTTAATATCAGAAAACAGTCGGCACCCTGGGAAGTCCACTTAAAGTGGACTCACTTAAAACAAAGACTGAATTTTCACGATTGAAAAAGACATGACTTTAACCTAGAATGACCCTACAGCCCGGCAATTCCACTTCTAGGTATACACCGAAGAGAAATGGAAACAGGAGTACAAACAAAGACTCATACAGGGACGTTACTGGCAGCCGTATTCACAATAGCCAAAGAGCAAAAACAACCCAAATGTCCATGAACCCAAATGTCTATCAACAAATGAATGGATTAAAAACTGTGGTATATCCATACAATGAAATATTATTCAGCCATAAAAGGGAATGAAGTGCTGACACATACTCCAATGAGGTTGAACCTTAAAACATCAGGCCAGGTGTGGCAGCTCACACCTGTAATCCCAGCACTTTGGGAGGCCGAGGCAGGCGAATCACCTGAGGTCAGGAGTTCCAGACCAGCCTGGCCAACATGGCGAAAGCCCTTTTCTACGAAAAATACAAAAATTAGCCGGGTGTGGTGGCAGGCACCTGTAATTCCAGCTATTCGGGAGGCTGAGGCAGGAGAATCACTTGAACCCGGGAGGCAGAGATTGCAGTGAACCAAGATCACGCCACCCTGGGCAACAGAGTAAGACTCTGGCTCAAAAAAAAAAAATTATACCAAGTGAAAGATGCCAGACACAAAAGACCACATATTGCACAATTTCTAGTAAATGTTCAGAATAGGCAAATTTGCAGGTACAGAAAGTAGATTAATGGCTGGCAAGGGCTGGGGGTAGTGGGATAGAGAGTAACTGTTAAACGGTGTGATTTTGTTTTGGGGTGATGAAAATGTTCTGGAATTAGTGGTAAAATGGTTGCACAATACTTTAAATATTCTAAATGCCAAGGAATTATATACTTTCAAATGTTTCATAAGATGGATTTTATGTTATGTGTATTTTACCACAAAAAAGTTAAGGCATGACTAGAAATTTTTCTTGAAAAATCAAGTAAAAATTTTACAAATAAGTCTGTTGTTTTGTTTCCCAAAATATTATTGCAACCTATAGTTGCAACTACAGGTCAATCCTTAGACTAAAGCAAGAAAACACTGTTGAAGGTAATAATTTAATTCGTCCAACAAAATTGTTAAAAGCAGGATGCAATCTCCTTCCCTTCTCATTTAACTTCTGTAACATGATCATAAAAAGTGCATTTTTGCTAAAATATTTCAAGGCATCATCAACTTCCTCAAGGTCATCTCTTACTCTTTTGATATTCAGATCACTTTATTTTGAAGCATCCATTAGTTCGTCGATTTCCTTTTCTCCAGCACTAAGTGCCCTAGCTGAGAGAGTTCCTCACTGGTCAGTGGTTTTGCTGTGATTCTGGCAATCTGCCAACATCACTTTCATCGACTTCCTGAAATCCTACATTTCTTGCAAGATTTGCAATTTCACTTTATGATCTGCACTGAATTTACAGCTCATTATGTAATGTATTGAATCCACAGTTCCTGCCTGATCCTTCAAAGGAAGAATAGTGAAAAAATGGCATGAGTGAGAACAGACACAATATTTTACCCTAGACCACTGAGTTCTCCAATGGGGGTAGTCTTGCCCCCAGGGGACATCTGTCAATGTCTAGAGACCTTTTTGGTTGTCACACTGCAGGGTGGGTGATACTACTGGCATCTAGCAGATGGAGGGCCCAGGGATGGTGCTGAACATCCTACAATTCCCAGGACAGCCCCACAACCAAAAACTATCCAGCCCAAAATGTCAGTAACGCCAAGGCTAAGAACCCTTGGTCTAGAGGGATGTTGAGTGGGAAGCAAACTTAGAGTAGAAATAGTCAGTTCATTGGCAAGTATTTTCGTGTTTTGACATTTAATTATCAGGTAAACAAATACCTGAAGCAGTTCCAAGAACAAATGTTCAGATAGTGAGAATCCCCCATATTGCTGTATGGAGTCCCTATATTTATGGAAAGCCTGGTTTGTGCAGTTGTTTCTTTAGTCACCTTGGCTGCCAGGATACCCAAGGCCAAATTTACAATCTCCTGGCATACGTTTCTGGTGCTGATCCACCCCAGCATTATAGTGACTATGCAATTCTCCCTTATTTTCCTTTTGTCCTAATCATTTTAATCTTATTATACTGATTTCTTTGTTTGCTGCCTTGAGTCCTTGAGGGAAGAAAACAGGGATAAAAATATAAATAACAAACACATAGCTTAAACTATATAGCAAATAAGGCAAAGAAACATATTGTCCCCGGGAGTCACAAACACCCACTGCTCCCTTTCCCCCCTTTCTAATAAAGGGCTGTTTTCTCACCTTCTTCCTGAAATACGCTGGGCCTTGACAGCAATCCCGTTTTTCTTATGCAAAGTCTCAAAGGGAAGATTTTACAAGAGTCTACACCAAGCCAGTTTCATCACCCTGGGAGACTGCAGCAGCCCTCTATGTCTGAACTGCAGTCCTGGGGCTCCACGACCCCTCCACGAGGGGGCGTCATCTTACCAGCCTCACTGGATTGCCCCAACCATGCTAGTTGGGCTCCAGCCCACAAATACAGGAAAGCTACTCCTCCTTCCAATCTCCCTTCCCACAAGTTGTCCACGTTCTACCAGACCTTCAAGGTCCCACACAAGTGACACCTCCTCCAGGAAGCCTTCTCTGAATTCCACATGAATGTCCCTTCTCTGAATTTCTCCTGTTCCTACAGGGGTGAATTGCACCCTCTGTTTAATCACTTTGTTTTAGGCAGGCCAGTTATCTCCAAGGCCATTTTAAGACCTTCCTAGCTCTCAAGGATTCTTTCTTTTACAGGCTTCTACTGTACTAAACATATTGAAATGTTCCTACAATCTGTATTACATAAAATTATAAGTTGGGAAAAACTGTGGTTGAACACTTGTTTGGATATTACCATTTTCTTTTCAGATCTTAGAACCAATAACTTTTTCAGTTCTCAAACATTTTTTGGGGGCCTGGATATAGTCATGAGCCCTAGGCACTGTGCCCACAGAACCCAGTGGAGAAAATAACCACTCATTTCTCCAACTAGACAGGAACATTTTGAAGACAAGGGGCAAGTGTTATCCACTCTGAATCCTCATGCACTGAGTAGAGAACTAAGTAAGTGCTCACAGAACATTATTCCATTAGCATTTACTGAGCACCTACTATCTGCCAGGCACCATTCTAGGTCCTGGGTATATATCTATGAACTAGACAGATGAGGTCACTGCTCTCATAAAGCTGACATCCTAGCGTAAAACACAGATGAACAGATAATGATATGTCACATCAGCTGGACAGAAAGGCTACGAAAACAAATGAAGCCAGAAATGAGCTGAGCACTATTGTAGGCGGGGTGCTCAGGGACAGCCCCTCTAAAATGACGACATGTGGCTAAAGTCATGACGAGCGAGGGTGTGAGCCACGCACACACTGGGCAAGAGCGTTCCAAACAGAATTGCACGTGCAAAGGCCCTGGGGCAAATGGGTGCTGGGCCTCTTCGGGACAACAGGAGGCCAGTGGCTGACAAAGAGCGAGTAAGGCAGGAGAGGCCCTTGTGGGCCAAGCTCAGGGCTGTGGGTTTTACTCTGAGTGAACTGGGAGCCGTGGGAGGATTGGAGCAGAGGAGGGACGTGAACTGATTTAGCAGCTTAAGAGGTACACTCTGGCTACCATCTGGGAAACAGACACAGCAGTACGAGGGTGGAGGCAGGGAGATCACCTAGGAGGCTACCGTGGCCCCAGGACCTGCTGATGGCTGCCTGACCACAGAATGTCAACACCAGGAGCTCCGTGGTGCCTGCCTCCCACTGTTAGAAAACCCAAGCCTGGTCAGCTTCTCATTCCAGACCTCTTGGAAATGCCGACAGAGAAGGGCCTGAATTGCCATCGTCACTTTCTCCGAGACTGGCAGGATGCCCAGATCAAATCAATGCAGAATACACAAGCATTTAATCTGCACTTGTTTAAGCAGCGGCTGGGCCTCCAAGAAACAGCATTATCTTGAAAGCTTGTTAAAGGTTTGCAGCCAAACAAAATCCCGTAGACTTCGTTACGTGTCTCCAGACGGTGAGGCTGGGTCACCCCTGGTTCTCACAGATGTGGTTTGGGGCAAGAACAACCTCAGCCCAGACACGAGGTGGCTTGAGGAAGGAAGGAGACCCCTTCCCAAACCTTGATGAGAAATACCTCCATTGACCAAGATGTGGTGTTCAGTGCGCTACAAAATAATACAGGCAATATGCTACTCTTGCTGTAAGGAAAGTGGAGAAAATAAAAATATGTATTAGTAGTTGCTTGTATATTACATAAACAAACTCTAGAAGAATCCACGGAGCTGAACTTTAAAAGGTCACCTTGTGGACATCAGGGGATGGGACAGAAAAGGTTGAATGCCTACTTCATAGGGCTGTCATGAGAATCAAATGAGTTCGTGTGTGTAAATACTTTTGGCAAATACTGACACACAGCAGGTTTCCAAAAATGTTAGCTGTCACTATTGATGAGATGTAAAAGGATCCCTCTAGGGGATCCCTGGGGGAAACAGTGGCTCCTTCAGATACACAGATCCTAGGGTGCCCACTGAATGGATCCAGTGCCACTGAGGCACCTGTGACAGTGAAAGGTTTTGCTGTTGAGTATGCCAAGTGTAAACCAGGGCTGGCTGGGAAAACCAGGACATAAGTCCCTAATGTCTTCTGTCACAGACCAGTCTCAGCTTGGGCTCTTGGAATTTCTCGAAACCAAAGTGGACCTGATGGAAGGAGACGGGCAGCCCAGAGCCTGGCAGGGAGGGTTGGAGGACCAGGTCTTGAGAAAGACCAGGTCACTCCCCCACACACAACAGAGGTGTGAAGAGGCCCCTCCCAATCCAGCTCTGGGGATCCAGGGAGCCTCATCATACCTCTGTTGTGCCTAGGAAAAGGACAGGTCCCCCAAGATGCCAGGTGAGAACAGACAGCTGCCCACTCCAGGCACACTTCAGTTGATTTTCCACATGGTTAAGCACCCTTCTGATTAACAGGAAGAAATCTAATTGAGATACGACTTCCTAGTCAGAATGCACTAGGTCCCCCAGACATTCTCCTCGGGCTTCAAGGAAGATAACAGAATTCTGCGGAGACCATCACGAGCTGTCAAGTGTCATTCAGAATCTTCACCCAAACCCTGGGAATGCATTTCTGCGTCTCTGCCATGTGGCCCTGAGATGCTACCAGAAACCTCGCCATCATGGCTATACATTTAAAGGGAAAAAAGTGCAACTTATTGCAACACTCCAGCAATATATCTTAAGCAATGAATGACTAATCTAGAGGCTCAGGACCTCTCACCACAGATGGCTCTCATTTTTTAAAATTGAGGTGAAATTCACATGGCATAAAATTAACTGTTTTAAAGGGTACAAGTCAGTGGCATTTAGTATATTCACATTGTTGTGCAAACACCACCTTTATCTAGTTTCAAAACATTTTCATCACCCCAAAAGGAGACCCTGTATCCATTAAGTGCTCACTCCCTATTTCCCTCCCATTCGTGGGCAGGTTTTTGTTTGGGCACCTGTTTCCAGTTCTTTTGAATATAAACCTAAGAATAGAATTGCTGGGTAATTCCAATTTAAAAAAAAAAAAAAAAAAAAAAACAGCTTCAACAAGAGAGATGTCCCTCCCTCTCTCCTACCCATCCCAAGTACTTTTCTCTTGCAGATTAGAGAATTTACCAGCCTCAAGTTCACGGTGGGATCCTGGGCGGCTCAATCGAAGGAGCTGATGGGAACAGCCCACACTGACCTTCTTGTACTCATAATCTTGGTCCACAACCAAATCCGAGTCACAACCGACAATGAAGAACATAGCCAGGGTGGGGGATTCTTCCCTCCTACCCCAGAATGCCATGTCGTGGGCGTTTGAGATTTTTAGATTTCATTTCTGCACTGGAAATCTAGAAGCCAGATACAAAACATTACAATTTCACAGCAGAGAAAAATAGCTCTGGAAGCTCTCGGTCACAAGGACAAAAAGATAAAATCTATGGAAAATACTAGAATAGGCCCTTTTTTCTCATTTTAAGGGGAAAAGAGGATGGAGAGCTTGCCTTTTTTTTAAATATTTTTGTTAAATAATTTAAGTTAAAAAATGCACATGGCATGAAATTCCAAGAGTACAAAAGCACACAGTACAACATTATCACCTCCTATCCCTTGTCCCCCAGGCAACCCATTACCCTCCCAGGAGGGTAACCAACTCCCCCCCCCCCCCACCCCCCCCAACCCCCGTCTTGCAGGACTCCTTAGGGTATCCTCCACATATTTGCAAACATATACATGTGTATTGTTCTCTTGTCCACACTTGGCAGTACTAACTCCCTACATCTCGCTTTATGCATTAGAAGCACATCTTACAGTTCCATCTTCCTTAAAATGGGCCGGCCTGATTTTTCAACAGCTGCAAAATATTTCCTTGCATGGACATGTCATAATTTGCTTAATCGGTTTAGGCTATCCTCAAATCTCTCCTCTTACGAACAACTGCTCTAGTCACTAAGACATTTTGCACATATGTAAATGTATCTGTGTGATAAATATCTCAGTGTGCAATTGCTGGGTTCAAGTCATGGACATTTTAATTTTGATACATAATGCCTGTCAGTGCATTTAGAATTAAAGGAAGGAAGGCCAGGCGTGTTGGCTCACACCTGTAATTCCAGCACTTTGGGAGGCCAAGGAGGGAAGATCACTTGAGGCCAGGAGTTTGAGACCAGCCTGGGCAACATGGTGAGACCCCATCTCTACATAAAAAAACATTGTTTTAATTAGCCAAGCATGGTGGTGCCTGCCTGTAGTCCCAGCTACTCGGGAGGCTGAGGCGGGAGGATTGCTTGAGCCTGGAAGGTCAAGACTGCAATGAGCTGAGATTGTGCCACTGCACTCCAGTCTGGGCGGCAGAGCAAGACCCTGTCTCAAAACAAACAAACAAAGAATTAAGGGAAGGAGTATATAGAGAAAACAGAACACTTTCTACACATACCCCATCCCAGGCCCTGAAACTCAGAATGACCTAAAAGTACTGGTACCCCAATATATAAGATGGAAAACTGAGGCTCAGAGAGGAGAGTGAATTACCCAGCCATGTACCTGGCCCCCAGCCTGGCCTCTCTTCCCCACCCTCCTGCCTACCAGCCACTGAGGTATGGCCTGCAGCTGGCTCTCTGCCTCCCAGCCCATGAACTCCAAGTGCCCTGAATCTATTGATTTATGGTTCTGCTTTGATACCCATATTAATCACCATAACTTTTAATTGAGCTAATACAAGCATCATATGTTGCTAATTACACAATGCAGATGAAAAACTCTTCCAGATGAATTTAACTGCTTAATCCAATCAGACTGGCAAGTTGAGTTTTAATTACAAGCCAGTGCATACAGGGAAGGCATCTGTGCGGCCGAGTGGCTCAGCGCCTGACTGCTCCAGCTTGTGAAGCGCCAAGATCGCAGCCAGTGGCCACTGCATCCTGCCCAGCCACACAGGAGGCATGAGGATGATGAAGGAGCTGCATGATGCCTCCGGCCAGCTTGCCGCCAGGGTGGACCCACCCGAGCCCCTGGGTCCAGACATTTGTGGAGTCTCTGGCAGGAAGAAGGATCTCCGAGTCCCCACGGCTGCACTCCCCGCCATTCCAGCTCAGAAAAGGAATCACTGACTCCTTTTCTCAGGAACTAATCAAAGGCCTGTTATCAGTGACCTTTTCTTGAACATCCTTTAACATCCTGTCAATTTGCCCACACTCACAGAGCAGAGAGAATCAGGCCACGATAATGGAATAATTCCAAGGGCAATGCAAGGCTGAAAGACATCTCAGCTCTGATTTTCTCAACAAAGACACAAAGAAGGCCTCCAAGGCTGAGGGTTGGAGAATAAAGCTTAGGGGAAGGAAGATGTTACAAAATGAAGTTTTGTGTTCACCTCCCCAAGCCACATGTGAAAGCCCCAATGCCTAAGGTGACTATATTTGAAGGCTGGGCCTTAATGGAGGTAATTAAGGTTACATGAGGTCATAAGGGTGGGACCCTGATCCAACAGGACTGGTGTTCTTTTTTTTTTTTTTTTGAGACGGAGTCTCGCTCTGTCGCCCAGGCTGGAGTGCAGTGGCGCGATCTCGGCTCACTACAAGCTCCGCCTTCTGGGTTCACGCCATTCTCCCGCCTCAGCCTCCCGAGTAGCTGGGACTACAGGTGCCCGCCACCGCGCCCGGCTAATTTTTTGTATTTTTAGTAGAGACGGGGTTTCACTGTGTTAGCCAGGATGATCTCGATCTCCTGACCTCGTGATCCACCCGTCTCGGCCTCCCAGAGTGCTGGGATTACAGGCTTGAGCCACCGCGCCCGGCCTGGACTGGTGTTCTTTTAAGAGGAGACATGAGAGAGCTTCTCCCCTGCTTCAAGCCTCCCCACCCACCCTCTACCTGCCATTTAGGACCCAGAGGGGAGGCTGCTGTCTGCAAGCCAGGAAGGGAGCCCTCACCAAAAACTGACCTTGCTAATACCCTGATCTTGAACTTCCAGCCTCCAGCATGGTGAGAAAAGAAACTTCTGTTGTTTAAACCACTCTGTGTGGTAATTTTGTTATGGTAGCCCAAATTAATACAGGAAGCAGATGGAATCAAGGCTTCCAGGAATGCCCAAGTTCAGAGGTCAAAGAGCAGAGAGATTCTTAAGAAGGGGCAGATAAAGTTGGCTGTGGTAAGCAGAATAATGGTGCCCAAAGATGTGCATGTCCTAATCCCTGGAACACTGCCCTCCTGGCAATAGAGACTGTGATCAGGTTGAGGCTCTTGAGCTGGGGCGATTACCTTCTGTTATCCAGGTGGACCCAGTGTAAGGGTCTTTATAAGAAAGAGGGTCAGCGCAGTGGCTCACGCCTGTAATCCCAGCACTTTGGGAGGCCAAGGCGGGTGGATCACCTGAGGTCAGGAGATCAAGACCAGCCTGGGCAACATTGTGAAACCCCATCTCTACTAAAAATACAAAAATTAGCTGGGCATGGTGGTACATGCCTATAATCGCAGCTACTCGGGAGGCTGACGCAGGAGAATCACTTGAGCCCAGTGAGCAGAGGTTGTAGTGAGCCGAGATTGTGCCACTGCACTCCAGCCTGGGCAAGAGAGCGAGACTCCATCTCAAAAAAAAAAGATAAAAAAAAAGAAAAGAGGCAGGAGAGTCAGAGTCAGAGAAAATGGAAGGGTGGAAGCAGAGGTCAGAGCCAAAGAGAACATACTATGCTGCTGGCTTTGAAGATGGAGGAAGAGGCCGCAAACTAAGCAATGCAGGTACCCACTAGAAGGTAGTAAAAGCAAAGAAAGAGATTCTTCCATAGAACCTCCAGAAGGAATGCAGCCTGCTGACACCTTGATTTTAGCTGGGTGACACCCATTTCCGGTTCTGACCTCCAGAAGTTTCAGATAATAAATTTGTGTCATTTGAAGCCACTATGTTGCAGCAGACCCAGGAAATTAATGCAGTCGCAAATGTCTCCTTCATATCTATAGAAATCCTGGCAGGAAAAAGAATTTGCCCCCCATGATGGTTCGAAGGAAGAGATTTCAATGGTCTATTTACAGAAGTGGAGAAGCATCAAGGGAGTGTCAGGGTAGGTGTGGCACCAAGAGGCCAGCCATACGGGGAAGCTGTTACTTCTTGAGCCTCAAGGGACAAGGAGAGAGTGGTGTTATGGAACCAGTGAGGGCTGCAGCTGGGAGAAGAGGCTTCGTCATTAGAAAAGAAGTCTCAGAGGGAGGCGAAGCCCCAGGCAGAAATGTGGTGACCAAGCACGGAGGAGCAGGGAAGCAGTGCCCCCAGTCTCTCTTCCAACCTGCTCATTTCCAGCCCGGTCTCTCATTGTCCAAATCCATCTGGAAGTTGAAGGGCAGGGAAGTCCAGATGTTGCAGCCCTTGTGGGTCAGCTTCCAGGGAACAGAAAAGCTCAAGGAAGGGTGGAGAATGAATCTGGGAGAGGGCAACTAGGAAATATCCAGCTCATCTTCTTTTTGGCACCAGCCTGACTGCTAGAGTGGGTAAGTGTTGATTGGGCCTGACAGCAGCCATTCCCCCTTCCCCTGGAAACCATGCCCTGCCTTTCTCCTTTGGAGGCCTCCTGTCCACTCTATATAAAGTGGTCCAGCCAGAGGGATCTCTCCCTACCCTCCTCCAGGAGAAGGCACATGACCTAGGCTTGGCCCGAGTCACAGTGATTGGTCCGAGGATTGTCACATGACCTAATGCTAGCCAATGAGTCAGAACTGGGATTTTTGTGAGAACCATCGGAAAGAGGTGTTCTCTTCCTGCTAGGCTGCTCGGCTGGTGGAATATGAGGTCTACCCAATAGCCATGTTTTAGAAGAAGCTGCCTGAGAATGGAACCACTAGAGAAGAAACTAGTGCTGAGAGACAGAGGGAGGCTAGGTCTTGATGATGGCAATTAAGGCCCTGGATCAGCCATATCAGAAGCCTAGGAGGACTTTCCAGATGCATAAATCAAAAGATGTTTTCTTTCAGTTATGCCAGTCTGACCTGGGTTTTTGTCATTTGCAACTGAAGGAGTCCTAACTAACACCTCCTCCTGAAGCTAACCCTAATGGCTTCTGCTCCCAATTCAGACCTCCACAGAAGACTCCTTGCACTGTACTGGAATTATTTATCTGTCTATCCCCCCAGTAGACTGAGAGCTCATTGATGAAGGGGTACTATCGTTCTCTATGTACACTGGCACACAAAAAGCATCAATGAATATTTGAATGACTAAATCCATCCATTTGGATAGATTGATAAATGAATGAGTTATCCTAAAGACAGTTTTGGTGGCAACCTAGCATCTGCCATTTTTGTAAAGTAGATTCTAACCTGGCACTGGCTACAAGGAACCTCCCCTGATTCTAGGAATACAGGCAGATGAATGAGCAAGGTAGTCATGATCTATACTTAAGGAGATCACACTCTACCTAGAGCAAGGGAAGCTAGATCATGTACAAGTAAACCCTCTATCCAGGCAACAAGGGAGATTCATTCAGAGAGTGATAAGTGCTAGGCAGAAAAAACACACAGTAATTTATAGAGAATGTCTGGGTTGGAGAAGGCATCGCTGAACCAGAAGCCAGAGAGTGATCAGTTAGAAGCCATTTGGCTAAAAATAAAAGAATCTTTTACAGGCTCAGAGCTCTGGGCTCAAAATTTTGATAGCTTTCCAGTTGGCTTCCCATTAGAACCATATATGGAGCTTTTAAAAACTACCCAGGTATACCAGAAAGAATGAAAACAGATGCTCAAACAAATACTTGTGCACAAATGTTCTCAGCAGTGCTATTCACAATACCCACAAGGTGGAAGCAACCCAAACATCCATTAACAGATGAACAGATAAATAAAAGGTGGCACATCCGATAGACAATGGAAGATGATTCAACCAGAAAAGGGAGCAAAGCACTGACACAAGCTACAGTGTGGATGAACCTTAAAACCACTGTGCAAGCGAAAGAAGCCAGACCCAAAAGGGTGCATATTGTATGACTGCATTTGTATTAAATGGCCAGAACCAGCGCATCCATAGAATGGAAAGTAGAAGCAGACTTGCCAGGGGTTGGGGGCGGCAGGGAGTGACTGCTAGTGGGTACGGGACTTCCTTTTAGGAGGATGAAAATGTTCTGGAACCAAACAGAGGTGGTATTTGTGCAACACTGTAAATGTACCAAATGCCACGGACTTGTACACTTTAAAATGGTTGTGTGTTGTGAGCTTAACCTCAGTTTTTTGGGGTTTTTTTTATACTTTAAGTTCTAGGGTATATGTGCACAACATGCAGGTTTGTTACATATGTATACCTACCTGTGCCATGTTGGTGTGCTGCACCCATCAACTCGTCAGCACCCACCAACTCGTCATTTACGTCAGGTATAACTCCCAATGCCATCCCTCCCCCCCCCCCCCTCCCCATAATAGGCCCCAGTGTGTGATGTTCCCCTTCTCATGTCCAGGTGATCTCATTATTCAGTTCCCACCTGTGAGTGAGAACATGTGGTGTTTGGTTTTCTGTTCTTGCGATAGTTTGCTGAGAATGATAGTTTCCAGCTGCATCCATGTCCCTACAAAGGACACAAACTCATCCTTTTTTTATGGCTGCATAGTATTCCATGGTGTATATGTGCCACATTTTCTTAATCCAGTCTGTCATTGATGGACTTTTGGGTTGGTTCCAAATCTTTGCTATTGTGAATAGTGCCATAATAAACATACATATGCATGTGTCTTTATAGCAGCATGATTTATATTCCTTTGGGTATATACCCAGTAATGGGATGGCTGGGTCATATGGTATTTCTAGTTCTAGATCCTTCAGGAATCGCCATACTGTTTTCCATAATCATTGAACTAGTTTACAATCCCACCAACAGTGTAAAAGTGTTCCTATTTCTCCACATCCTCTCCAGCACCTGTTGTTTCCTGACTTTTTAATGATTGCCATTCTAACTGGTGTGAGATGGTATCTCATTGTGGTTTTGATTTGCATTTCTCTGATGGCCAGTGATGACGAGCATTTTTTCATGTGTCTGTTGGCTGTATGCATGTCTTCTTTTGAGAAATGTCTGTTCATATCCTTTGCCCACTTTTTGATGGGGTTATTTTTTTCTTGTAAATTTGTTTGAGTTCTTTGTAGGTTCTGGATATTAGCCCTCCGTCAGATGAGTAGATTGCAAAAATTTTCTCCCATTCTGTAGGTTGCCTTTTCACTCTGATGGTAGTTTCTTTTGCTGTGCAGAAGCTCTTTAGTTTAATTAGATCCCATTTGTCAATTTTGGCTTTTGTTGCCATTGCTTTTGGTGTTTTAGACATTAAGTCCTTGCCCATGCCTATGTCCTGAATGGTATTGCCTAGGTTTTCTTCTAGGGTTTTTATGGTATTAGGTCTAACATTTAAGTCTCTAATCCATCTTGAATTAATTTTCGTATAAGGAGTAACGAAAGGATCCAGTTTCAGCTTTCTACTTATGGCTAGCCAATTTTCCCAGCACCATTTATTAAATAGGGAATCCTTTCCCCATTTCCTGTTTTTCCCAGGTTTGTCAAAGATCAAATGGCTGTAGATGTGTGGTATTATTTCTGAGGACTCTGTTCTGTTCCATTGGTCTATATCTCTGTTTTGGTACCAGTACCATGCTGTTTTGGTTACTGTAGCCTTGTAGTATAGTTTGAAATAAGGAAGCGTGATGCCTCCAGCTTTGTTCTTTTGACTTAGGATTGTCTTGGCAATGCGGGCTCTTTTTTGGTTCCATATGAACTTTAAGGCAGTTTTTCCAATTCTGTGAAGAAAGTCATTGGTAGCTTCATGGGGATGGCATTGAATCTATAAATTACCTTGGGCAGTATGGCCATTTTTAACCTCGGTTTTTAAAAAAAGTTAAAAAAAAATAATGAAGTGAAGTGAACCAGTTAGACCCTGTCGACAAAAGGTTATATAACCCTTTGTTTTTGTATCTGGGCTTGTACAAAAAAATATTGAAGTATTAAACAGGATTCTAAGTATGTGAAAGAGGGCTGGGCATGGTGGCTCATGCCTGTAATCCCAACACTGGGAGATTAAGGTAGGCAGATCACTTGAGCCCAGTAATTTTTTTTTAGATGGAGTTTCACTCTTGTTGCCCAGACAGGGGTGCAATGGCTCAATCTCGGCTCACTGCGACCTCCACCTCCGGGATTCAAGTGATTCTCCTGCCTCAGCCTTCCCAGTAGCTGGGATTATTCATGCCTACCACCATGCCTGGCTAATTTTTTGTATTTTTAGTAGAGACGAGGTTTCACCATGTTGGCCAGGCTTGTCTCAAACTCCTGACTTCCACCTGCCTCGGCGACAATCCACCCGCCTTGACCTCCCAAAGTGCTGGTATTACAGGCGTGAGCCACCATGCCCGGCCAAGCCCAGGAATTTGAGACCAGCCTGTGCAACATAGCAAGACCCTGTCTCTACAAAAAATATATATATTAATTAGTTAATTAATTAATATGTGAGCGACTAAACAGAAGAAATACCCAGACCACATCCACAGACGTTCAGCAGGTCTAGATCCTGCCTGGGCACTAGTATCTTAAAGGTTCTCCTCCCCAAAAATGATTCTACTAGGCAGCCAGAGTAGAGAAATTCTGCACTGGGACAGGAAGCCCTGCCATCGAAAACAGAACTCAAAGCAAAGCAAAGCAAAGCAAAGTCCACCAAATGTCAGGACCCAAGCTGCCGCCGATCAGCCTCACTCCTGTCTGTGGTCAGATTGAAAAGCTACGTACAGGAGGAGGCTGCCATGGTCCCTGAAAAGGGAAGAAAGGTGACCAAATCCACACGTTCTGGATCCTGTTCAAACAAACAAGTGATTTGTAGGTTCATTTGTGTCTCCATTCCAGGCTATTAGTGCCCATCAATGAATGCCCAGCTGGTGCAATTCACAAGGGTGTTTACACCCCCTGAGACCTGCTCTGCCCACGGGGAGCTGAGCTTGCTCAATTCCCCAGACAAGATGGTTAAAGGCAGGGTCAGGGGTGGCTGGCATGGGAAAAAGAGAGGGCATCCTTCACTCATCCCGGCCGGCAAGAAGCCAGGAAGAGAAGGCATTTATTATATCTGGTGACAGAGAAAACCAGACTGAGCGCTAAGGAGGTGAACCGTGTGCAGTGGGTGGAAGGAGTGAGGGCGGTCGCAATGTGCATGCTGCCTTCTATTTTCAGTCTTTATTTTTTGGATCCCCTGGTTTCCCATCCTACTCCTCACTGAGTCCTCCCACCAGAACTCAGCCTCCAGGCCACTGTTCCAACATTCTATGCCCTGGAGACGGTGCAGAAAACAGGCAGCAGACAGCTGGTCTGCTCGGAGCAGCCTCGCTCCCCCTCAGTGGGCTGTGCCCCAGGAAGCCCACAGGGTTGGAGGCTGACTTTGGGAGGCAGCAAGGAAGCGGAAGACAATGTGATAGAAAGATGACTGGGGAACACATATTTGGGGCAGGAGACAGTTTAAATTCTTAACTCCAGACCCATAAACCCAACAACTCCATAAAAAACAAATATCTCAAATTGAACCTGCCCAACCTGGAGTTTCCAATCACACCCGAGTCTGTTCCACCCAGAGACGCCCCAGCTCAGCTGGTGGCAACTCCATCTTAAGGTTTTGGCTTAGGCCAAAACTTCAGGGATATCCCTGGGACTCCCCTCTTTCTTTCATTACTCCACATCTAAACCATGATAAAATAATCCCCTTGTTTCTACATTTTTTTTTTTTTTTTTTTGAGATAGAGTCTCATTCCGTTGCCCCCAGGCTGGAGTGTAATGGCACAAGCTCAGATCGCTGCAATCTCTGTCACCCAGGCTCAAGTGATTCTCCTGTACTTTCTCTTTTGAGACAGGGTTTCGCTCTGTCACCCAGGCTAGAGCGCAGTGGCACCATCACAGGTCACTGCAGCCTTGATTTCCTGGGGTCAAGTGATCCTCCTGCCTCAGCCTCCCAAGTAGCTGGGACTACAGGCACATGCCACCAGGCCCAGATAATTTTTTTCTTTCGTAAAGACAGGATCCACTATGTTGCCCAGGCTGGCCTCGAACTCCTGAACTCAAGCGATCTGCCCACCTCGACCTCCCAAAGTGACAGAATTACAGGCATGAGCCACCACACCCAGCCCTCTATTTTCAAAATATAGCTCGTATCTTCCTGTCCCCTCCACCTCCCCTGCCACCCCAAGCTCCCATGACTGCTCACCAGACGACAGCAGTAGCTTCCCTTCCTGGCCCCCCACCTCACACTACCCACATTAGTCTGCCTGCTATACCACAACAGGGAGAACCTTTTAAAATGGAAATTGGTCCAGGTCACTTCACTGCTGAAACCCTCCAAAGCATCCCCATTTTAATCAGGGCAAAAGTTGAAAGCCCTGCCATGGTCCATGGCACCCTATGTGATCACCCTCATCAGCAGTCCACATCCCCTCTCTCTGCTCTGGCCCCACGGCAGCTCTGCTGCTCCTCCAACACACCTGATGGCTTCTGCCCCAGGGCCTTTGCACTCACTCCAATAGCCCTGCAATTTGCCCCTTTACGTTCCCTGGATCTCTGTTCTAACATTACCTTCCTGCCCAGGTCTCCTCAGACCACCCAATCTATGACAGCATCTCCCTACCCCGCACCCAACCTCACTTATTGCTTTATTTTTCTCCACAGCATTTACTGCTTCGAACATGCTGAACATTTTAGTGACTTATCTAGCTTCTCATCTGCCTCCCCTCCCTGACTGTTCACCCCGCAAGAGCTGAGATTTTTGTCTGCCTTGTTCATTGATACATCCCCAGAGTCTGGACGCTGCCTGACACAGAGGAGACTCCAGTACGTTAATACCTGTTGAATGAATGAATGACCAAGCGAATGAGCAGGCACCTACGAGACTCACAGGACAAGGCAAGGAAGACACTACAGCCATCCTAACGGTATTTATCTCTGGGGAAGGAGAAAAGAAATCAGGATTGGGGAACAATTTCATGTTCCACAAGGACAGACTATACCGGTACAACTGGTGTCATTGTGTTCTCTAATAAAATTAGTAACCCTTGCATTCCATCGGATAAAAAAGGAAACTCGTGGAACAAAGAAGGGTCACCACACAAAAAAAGCAGCCTGTCTGCGCTGCTCAGACTCCACATCTGCCAAAGAGGTTGGAGAGACAAGGAATGAGTGTCTCCACGCTCCCAAGCATGACCAGCACCGCGGCAGCCAGGAACAAAGGAAACGGGGTGGCAGGGTCCCTGCCGTTGGTCCCTCAAGCAAAGCAAGGCTGACTGAGCCAACACCCTCCTCCCCTGGGGTGACCAGGACAGAAAGGGGGCCAGCCCCCTTCCCCAAGTCGAGCACTGTCCCATTGACCAGCCGCTCTGCTGCCACTGCTAGCGTCTGCTGTCCCGGGCTGGGACAAAGGCACCCAGCAAGTCCACTGCACCATCCCCCGGGGCGGTCCATCCGCGAGCCTCTGCCCCACTTAGAGACGTGAGCCTCACCCAGCAGGCCAGGTTCCCCAACACGCATTTACAGAAAGACAGCGGCCCTCGTGTGCACCCAGGCTCAGGCTGGCTGGAGGCTTCCCCTTTTCTTTTTCTTCCCTTTAATCCCCAAGCCTCTCACCACCACCTGCTGGCTCCTGCTTCCCAGGCAAGAGCCACATCAGAGTACAATCCCTTCCCCTCCATGCGGAAGCTCCCCTTCTGAGTCAAATCAATTTCCCAAACATAATCTGCCTCCTGTAAATCAATAATCCCGAGCTCAGCTGACACGCGAGTGGCCGCAGCACTCAGAGGGGACACAGCTGCAGAGCCCCTGCCCGAGGTCCGAGCGTCCTCTGCACCTAGGAGGGCACCTGTGGTCATGGCATGAAGGGGCACAC
The DNA here is from genome assembly GCF_008728515.1 of Papio anubis. NCBI lineage: Eukaryota > Metazoa > Chordata > Mammalia > Primates > Cercopithecidae > Papio > Papio anubis. Next base: position 119,637,293 of record NC_044984.1, on the reverse strand, counting down.
GAGGCAGCCACTTCTACGGCAGCCAAGAACCCTGTCCCTTTGGACCCTGGACACAAAACTGAGATGGACTTCATGGAACCCAGGGAGAGAAAACCTGTTTACCACAGGGCTGTGGAAGGGGCTTTCCTTTCCATCACGCAGCCAGCTCAGCAAGAAACAGACTCCCACCAAAGGCCTTGCAGGGGAGTCCCCACGGCTCTTAGATCAAATCCCAATCCCTTATCCACACAGTGGAAGACGATTCCACTACAAAACACTAAGGGGTTCGGACACATGCAATAGCAGAGATGAACCTCGAAACGTTATGCTAAGAGAAAGACGGCCACATGCTGTGTGATGCCATGTATATGAATGTCCACAGCAGGCACATCTGGAGAGACGGAAAGCAGATGGGTGGTTTCCAGGGCCTGGGGGAATGGGGGTGGGGAGTGGCTACCTGCAGGGTACAGGGTCTCTTTTTGGGGTGATGAAAACGTTTTGTAACTAGCTAAAGGTGATGATTGCACAACACTGTGAATGACCCAAATGCCCTTGAATGTACACTTTGAAATGGTTGTTATGTAAATCTGAGCTCAATAAATTGTCTTCTTTAAAGCCAAACTCTTTCCCTTAGTCAACATGGCCCTGCCCACCTTCCCCAACTCTGTCTACTGCCATCCCTCCATTCATTGCCTAACTGATACTAGTTACACCGGACACGCCAGGCAAGCTACCAGGAAGACGTGGGTTCAAGCTCTGGCTCTGTGCAATCTGTGTACCTCAGTTTCCCCAACTGTTAAATGAAGAAGTTGGATTAACTGAGGCGTGGGGAATGCAAATTCACATACCTCAACCCACATTGTCCAATACAGTAGCCATGAGCTAGCCATGGGCAGCCATTTAAATTTACTCAAATTTAAATATATATTAATTACATTGAAATGAAATGAAAAATTCAGTTCCCTAGTGGGCTGTTATCCAGCCTTAAAAAGGGAGAAAATTCTAGCACATGCCACACATGATTGAACCTCGAAGATACAATGTTAAGTAAAATAAGCTCGTCACAGAAGGACAAATACTGTATGATTCTACTTATATTCAAATGAATAGCGACAGAAAGACGGCGGAGGCCTGGGGCAAGGGAGAAGGGAGAAAGGGGAGTTACTGATTAACGGGTATGGGGTTTCCATTTTGCAAAATGTAAAGTTCCAGGGATGGATGGTGGCGATGGTTAGATAACAGTGAGAATGTGCTCAATGCCACAAAACTGTACACTTACAGATGGTTAAGATGGTAAATTTTGTAATGTATGTTTAATGCAATAAAAAAAAATCCAGTTCCTCAGACACAGTGGTCACGTTTCAGTGCTCCATATCAACATGTGGCTGGTGGATACCATACTGAACAGTGCAGCTAGAGAAGATCTCCATCACTGTAGGTGGATCCAATAGCACTGGTCTGGAGTGTTCCAACAGGCAACAGAAATTAGTGACCATTCTTAATGGAATGTAAGCTCCCTGACAGCAGGGGCTACAATGCCAGCACCAACAAGCATGCCTGGCACACAGTAGGTTTCAACTAAATGCCAGTGGAGTGAACTGGGGAGTGTGTCTAAAGGGAGCAGCCTCCACTCCCTGCAGTCCAGTCACTCCCTGGGAAGAGGACCCAGTGCTACCTGCCCTACTGCTGTTTCAACAAGAAGCCAAAAATCCAGATTTTCATATTAAATCTTCTAGCTCTTAAATATTGGCTCAAAAGTTATTAAAGCACTGGGCTGGCCAGATATGTCCTGGGCTGTATCTGCCACGAGATGCTAGTTGATAACCAGTGGAACAGGAGTAGATAAAGGTTCCTTCCACCGAATGCATCAGGAGCCAGGGCTCACAGACCTGCACAGAGAAACCGGCGGGGCTCAGAGACCCCAAAACCCTGATCACCTCCCCCAGGAGCCTCTAGGAGAAGCACAGGAGGAAGAAGCCAATTGCATTTTCCCCACTGTTAAATATGTGCTCAGCGCAGAAACAATGCGCCCAAGCCCCAGGTGAAATTAATACTCTAATTCAAGTTTCTCACACTGATGAAGGTAGCTGGCTGCCACCAGCTGGGAATGCTAACAACTTGAAATGAATCCCTTGTAGAGGAGCAGAATGAATGAATGAAGTGGAAGGGGGAGGCAGGTGGCTCTGAGGAAGGGAAGTCTGGGTCCCAAAGCCACCGCCAGGACAAGACACCAGGCAACTGAGCAACGGGCTAGTGGCTCTTCCCAAGCGGCTGAGCAGAGGAAGACTAAACACCCACACCAAGCACGTTGTCCAGGAGCCAGACCAGAGACTGTGAGGACCTCATTTACATCAATCAGGCCAAGGCGGTAGCTCACTCCTGTAATCCCAACACTTTGGGAGGCCAGGATGGGTAGATCACTTGAGACCAGGAGTTCGAGGCCAGCCCGGCCAACATGGTGAAACACTGTCTCTACTAAAACTACAAAAATTAGCCAGGTGTGGAGGCATGTGCCTGTAATCCAGTTACCCAGGAGAAGAAGGCAGGAGAATCATTTGAACCCAGGAGGCAGAGGTTGCAGTGAGCAGAGATTGCACCACTGCACTCCAGCCTGGGTGACAGAGTGACAGACTCTGTCTCAGAAAAAAAAAAAAAAATCACAGGCCCCCAAGCCACAGCACCAGGAAAGGGGCATCTGGTACCTCTGAGGAAGACCAAAGGAATACCATCCCACCAGAAAAAAACTAAGGGAAAAAAGCTAAGGGAGCAAGGCCATGGGACCACTGTCTCCTAGCTGTGGGGTTGGGCAGTCCCACCCTCTATCCCACAACTCACAGCCTTTCTGAAGAATCCACGAGCTAAGAAGCTCTTTCTTCCCCACTCCACCCTTCCCCAGACCAGACTGAGGTGGGTTAGAGGCATTTTCGGTGACTTAATGATTCACCCTTGCTGAGGGTCCCGTCTGCTGCAATCTTTCTCCAAAGAATTTGTGATGGCTTGAAAGCGTGTCTGCAAATTCTCTGATGTTCCTCTGATCAAGGGGTGGAGCCAAATTCCCCTCCCCTGGATTATAGGCTGGCTGCTAATGAGTAAAATGCGATGGACATGGTTTCCAAGGCTGGGGCATAAAAGGCCATCCAGCTGCCAGCTGGCTCTGTCTTGAGACACACACACCGAAGCCCACAGAAGTTGGGCTGCTCTGAAGCTGCCAGGCTGGAAGAGACCACATGGAGACAGAGAGAGAGGCCCAGCAGCCCCAGCCATTCCTGCCTCAACTGCTCTGGCCAAGTCACACCTTCCCTCAGCCTCAACCTCTTTGTCTATGGGGTTGCTGAAAGGATTCACGAGATACTCCACATAAAGAGCTGAGCACCTTGCCTGGCACATGGAGCCCTCACTGAAAGGATTCACAAGATACTCTACATAAAAGGCTAAGGACAGTCCCTGACACGTGGAGCCTTCATTGAAAGGATTCATGAGATACTCCACATTAAGAAAGGGCTGAGCACCCTGCCTGGCACATGGAGCCCTCACTGAAAGGATTCACGAGATACTCTACATAAAGGGCTAAGCACAGTGCCTGGTACATGGAGCCCTCACTGAAAAGATTCACAAGATATTCCACACAAAGGGCTGAGCACCCTGCCTGGCACATGGAGCCCTCATTGAAAGGATTCATGAGATACTCTACCTAAGGAGCTGAGCACCATGCCTGGTACATGGAGCCCTCACTGAAAGGATTCATGAGATACTCTACCTAAGGGGCTGAGCACCCTGCCTGGTACATGGAGCCCTCATTGAAAGGTGGCTGCAGTGATTATGATTATTGCCATTTAGTGAATCCAGCAAGTCCACTGACCTAACCGCTCCATTTCAGCCCTACGTAGGCTGCTTTGGGCATCTGTTATTCCTTTAAGGTTCTCTTTACTTCTCAGCCCTTTTTATTCTAATCCCCTGTTATACACAGGAGTTGATAGTTCTTTACATTAAAGTTTCCCTGTTCAAAGTACTCTGTGGAGGTCAGCATATATACCGGAATTTCTCGCAGGTCAGCAGATACGGCTAGAGTATACACCAGCAAGGTTTTGCCCTAGAGTGTATACTCCATCCATATCTGCTGACCTGTGAGAAATTCCGGCATATATGATGCATCCCAATTTTATAAAGGAAGAGCAAAAAAATTACACTTTACATCATGCATTAATGAAAAATATTTTAAAGTGGTTTATGGAGAAAACATTTTTTATATATTGGCAGCCAATAGATCATGAGTTCTGGATACGCAGTAAAATTCTACTAACTCTAGAAAAAAATTATAAAATCCTATCAGTAAAAATGAATATAGTGGTGTCAGGTAAATGTTTGTATATGTCAAGATGGTCACAGAAGTAATCAATTAACATACAAAATGTTAAATTGGTAAGCTCTACCTCTGATCAGCTCTGTTGCTTGTGATGTGTCATTTCTACGAAGAAGATCCTCTCAAAGCTGTGAAATTCACACTTTCACTGAGATTTCTGTGTGCAGCTGTGCACTGCCTCTAGGGGGTAGCATCAACAATATTTTTGTCTTTGACATTCAGCTTTCCAACCATAAGCCAGGTGCAGTCGATAGAGATAATTTTTGAAACATTTTTGATCACAGGGGAAGGGATGGGGACAAGGAAGGGACTCTTGTACCAGTAATTACTGGCAGATGGCTTCTACTCTGTGTCTCACAGCATTCTAGGCACTGGAAGTAAAGTGAGGAAGGGAATAAAAAAAAATTCATGCAACTTTGCCCTTGATGAGCTCAGTCTAGAGGCAGATGTAAGCTTCTGCACATTTTCCAACCTAGATTTCAGTCAAGCCAAAGCCTTTCAAAGGAGAAGACAGTGCCAGGCAACGGGATCTAAGAAGCCTTCATGGGATTTCACCAGGACTCTCTGGTTGAAAGTGAAAGAAACCCAATTAAGAAAAAAAATGTGTTGGATCATGTACTGGGGAAGTTCATGATCAAGTCCATATCAGAAACAGCTACTTCGGAGCACTCAAATATGGTCACCAGGAAACTCTCCCTCACTCCCCCTGCACTCCAGGTTTTTCTCCATCTGGCTTCATTCTCAGGCAGTTCCATAATGGTAGGTAGCTTCTAGGACAGCCTCCAAAGGTCTGCCTCATGGTGTTCACAGTCCTGTCTAGCCCTCCTTGTGTAACTTCCCTCTAACTGATAGAATGCCTCAACACTGAAGGGACTTCACTTCTGTGATTAGAGATTGTCACTCACTGGCTCTGATGAAGCAACCTGCCATATGGAGAGGGCCCCACGGGCAGGAACTGAGGGCAGCCTCTGGCCAACAGTCAGCAAGGAACTGTGGCCCTCAGGGCAAAGGCCCACAAAAACAGAATCCTACCAACCGCCATGTGAGCATAGCAGCAGATCCTTCCCCAGTCCAGCTTTCAGATGAGACCCAAACCTTAGCTAACACCTTGACTGCAGCCTTATGAGAGCTTCTGGAGCAGAGGATCCAGCTAGGCTGTCCCTGGATTCCTGACCCACAGGAACTGTGAGATAACACATGTGTGCTGCTTTAAGCTGTTAGTCTGTGGTCATTTATTTCACAGTAGTAATGACTTACCTCTAGACTCACATACTAACAGATTGGCATCTGCAACAGAAAAGGAAGACTTCCTCCCCAGCACTTTCAACAAACATCCCAGGGCTGGCCCTCATTGGCCCAGCTTAGGCCATGTGCCCAATGCTGATCCAATCCCAGAGGCCTGACAGATGGGACGTTCTGATTGGTTGTGTGCAAGTCATGAACTGGCCCATGGGAGGGGGAGGAGAAAATTTACCAACACCCAAGCCACAGGGATTTACAGCAAGGGAAAAATGGTCCCCCAAGAGAAAATGAGGGTGTGACACCAGGATGAGGGAGCAGACAAGCAATATCATATGACAGAATCTGAATATGAAATAATATGGGAGAAGAGATGAGCAACACCACGGAGACAACCACCAGGGCACATAGTAGGTGTTCATTGAACTCACCGACTGGCAAAGCAGATTAAAGCAGTTGCTGACATTTCCTAAACACTGATGTGATGTCAAGCACTACATTAACTTCTTCTTACACAGTATCTCCCTTAATCCTCACAACATCTCAAGGGGTAGGAGTTCCTCTTCTCCCCATTCACAGATGAAAATGCTACAGCACAGAGACATTAATTAACTCACCCAGGGTCACAGAGCTAGCCAGTGGTGGAGCTGGGATTCAAACCCAGGCAGCCTGCTGCCTAAATTCATGCCCTTAATTTCAGTGATGTACTTCAGTTAGCAAGCATAAGCAGCTAGCAGAGGGGCAAACGGTATATAACGAAGCAGTGAGTGATATAAAGCTGACAGGAAGTGCTGTGGTAGTTCATTCCCTCACCCAAACACTTATTTAAATCTTTCATGAAGAAAGAAAGGGAATAAGAGGAGTAAGGAAAACTTGAAGGACAAGAAATATTGAGAAAGAAATTCTAGCACCTTTCTCTCTCATACTGTCCTCTCTGCTACAGTGTGAGTGAAGCAGAATTTAGTCACCCTTGTGAAATGACCCGAGATGACAGGCAAATTGATCAAATAGGAAGATGAGGCTGCTTCGGAGCCTGTGTAAATGATGCCAGTGCAAACAGCAAGGCCGACACCTCCTCCCCCAATACTTTTCCCCCTGAAATATGCAGACCCTCTCAGCAGCTCAGCCCATAAATTTAAGAGAGAAACACTTAACTGGGCTGGGCATGGGGGGTGGTGGGTGGAGAGAGAAAAAAATATCAAAGAAATAAATTTCCATCATAAATTCATAGTGCTTTTTAGAGAGTTTTCCATTAGAAACAAATGTGTTTGTGTTAAGTGCTACAGAGGCATATACCAGAGAACTTAGAGGGTGCTCCTATTCTAAGATCAAAGCTCCTAGAATCTGGAGAAATGCCATGAGTAGATAGGCTGGCATTCCAAGTCCTCTGAGAATTGTCCACAGCCAGAACCACCAGTCACAGAAACTTGGGAAGCACTGACCGGGTCCTGCCCTCAAGAAACTACTCTTGGGCAAGAGGTCTGAATTCTAAGAACAAGTCTCCTTCTCCCACCATCTCCTGACTGCCCCCAGGCTCCACATTTCTCTGTTAACTCAATCTCCTCAGATGTCAGTTCTTTCTTCTGCCATCACACAATCATATCCTCACTTTCCTTAGATGTCTAGAGATCCTCAGTGGGTGCTGATCCCTACCCAGTATTCCTGGTGGGTGGGATGGACATTTGCAAATCTTTTTGAACCCCCTTTCATGCCTAAGGAATCCTCCATCTCATGAGGCAGAGGAAATTCACTAGCTACATCTTGCTATATGTGTGCCATGGAATACCAGCCAGCAATTCAAAAAAAATAAGGTAGTTCTATATGTACCTGGAAAACAGAGATAAATACTGAAGAGACAAGGGGTATATGTATAAAAACAAACTTAAAACAATGGTATACTATAGACTTCCTACAGGAAAAAATACACGGCAAACCAACAATTGATTACCTCTTGAGAGAATATGAAACTGGTCAAAAAGGACTTCAGGCTTATCTATAATATTTCCAAAACCGTTTTTATATATTTGAAAGGGATACATGTATGCATTCAGCAAATTGTTTTTATTTTCCTCCTGGCACCCAGAAAAACTACATGTCCCCAGCCCCCACCTTAGAAGGCAGAATGCAATCACACACACACAAACTCTACTAAGACAAGTGTGGAAATAACACTGGTGGTTCAAGTCCTTTCTCCAAATGCAATTCTACATCCTGCCAAGGGATTTACCACAAACTAACAACTTTGTGCCCGATATCCATTCTTTCCTTCTTCCATGGTAACAGAGAAATTCTGATTTTTAGCAACCTAAAATAAAGACTGAATTTCTCAGATTCTCTTGCAGCAAGATGTGGCCATGTGACTCAGTCTTCACCAGTGCGATACATAAGGCAGCACCATGGTGCTGCTTCTAGGACTGTTCCTTAAAGGACAGCTGATGCATAGCCTCTGCCCTTTTTTAAATCTATACCTTCATCCTGGTGCCTGGGATGGAGATGAGATGGCTGCACCTGTAGCTGCCATTTTGAGCCATGAGGACAAAAATCATAACCTTGAAACGGTAGAAAGGAGGGCGAGTCCATGAGTACTTCATGGAACAGATTCAACATAACAGTCCTGGGCTACTTAACTTCAGAATCTTATTGGAAACCTCTGATTTTTAAGCCACCACTATTTTAAGTCTCTTCACTCACTGACGAACCCAATCTGAACAGATATACACAGCGCATCAAATCTAGGCTTCCTTGTTTCCCCAGAGATGCCCCAAGCGTCATTCTTAATGTGCCACTTAAGCTCCCTGTATCACAGCCCCCCAGAACCCACAAACCAACCATGGCAGCAAACTCAGAGAGTTTCCACCTGCTCCAACAGGGACCCAGAAACCCTAAGAGCTGGGCTCGCAACTTAAATATCAGCATTACCGTAGCTAAGATATCCAAAGCATTCTTGGTTTCCTTCCCCTCTCATTCCCCTCCTTTTCCATCAGCCTTGCAAGCATCACCCCTTCATTCCCTTGTTGAGGTCAGTAAGGTTAACCACTGGCATGGGTCCCCACACCTTCCTGTACACTTGTAAAATTATGCAAAAATGCATATGATGCTGTGTGTGTGCCTGTTTCAGGGGCAGCAAACAGCAGTGATGAAGAGCCAAACTCCATCACTAACGCTGTGTGCTGCCTCTGAAACAGCACACACAACTGTTTCATGGCAATCCTCTTATTTATACAATATAGAATTCCCAGAAGTGGGATTGCTGGGTCAAAGATCAGACACTACTCTAATCCATATTGGCAGATTATCTTCCAAGTATTCGTCCTCAACCAAAGCAACACAAAATATGTGTGAAGTCACTGGGCTAGGGTTTCAGAGGTCACACACACAATAAAGAAGCCCGAGGAGCTTTGGAAGCAGCTCAAAGGGCAGCCTCCAGGGGCGGGAGGGAGGCAGTATCGGTTCCTTTCCTGGCATAGGGACCCCAGAGGCATCAATCACATGTGAGTGCTCTGCAGGCCTGCAGGTTCTCCCCACCCTACTTGGTGGGCTGCAGTAGTAGTTTTTCTTCCTTCTGATGCGAGCATCCATATTTTCCTTTGGGAAATAACCTCTGCTCCTCTCTGGCAACATGGTTCTAACTCCAGTTCCAGAAATGAGCTTCTGACTTAAGTGTGGCCGATCGGATTCCATCCCCACAGTCCCAGTCCCTGGATGAGGGGTCAGCACATGACCCAAGTCACTCCAGTAAAAGTCAGTCCTGGGGTTCTTGCTAGGATGACTAGGAAAGAAACATTCTATTTCTGCTGGTTGGAGGACAGGCTGGAGCCAACAGTGGCCAACGTTACAATCAGAATGGGGGAGCCTGTCTGAGAATTAAGTCAACACAGAGAGAAAAAGAACTAAGAGACCAAGTGGCAGACAGAGCAGAAGCCCCCATTAGGAGAGTGTTAAGCCCCTGGACCCAGCCATACCTGAAGCCATTTCCCTCTTAAATTTCTCAGCTCCAAGGATCCCTAAATTCCCATTTTTGTCCCTTACAACTAAGAGAATCAGACTAAAATAGTGACATTCCCTTGCACTGGCACCTCATCTCCATTGCAGCATCACATTGGAAACTTAAAATATCATAAGCCTGGATGTCACAGATTAAACATAAAGAAGGCTATATCCATCTTTTAACCCAATATGAAGAAACACAAGGTTATGAAAGAGATGCATGGATTGGAATCACTCTGAGTATAAAATCACTGATCAGTTCCCTCCACAGCCTCCCTACAAGGGGTCGTCTGTGCTGTTAGCCATTGAGCTTTGCCTACAGAGTAAAAAATATCTCACACACACGTGCTACTATTTTTTAAATGTTACATATATCTACTGTAATCACCAAAACCTACTCATTCAAAAGCATTACTAAATTGATGGCAACTTTCGATCGATATGTTTTTCTTTTTCCTCTGAGAGTTACCAAACCCACAATTCTTCTCATTCCGAGGAGCTGGATAATTTTTTTTGACATTAAAAATGATGGCTTGTTTTTGAACACTGTCAGTATCCTATAAACATACATTCGCAGAGCATTCCCTACTTGAACATTTAAGGCAATTTTTTTCTTTAAAAGGACCACAGAGTAGATAGGTTATTTAGGCTTTGCCGGCCATATGATACCTGTCACAACTACTTAATTCTGTCATTGTTGTACAAAAGCAACTGTAGATAATATGTAAACAAATAGGCACGGCTGTGTTCCAATAAAACTTTATTTAAAAAACAAATAGAGGGCCAAATTTGGTCCATGGCCCATGGCTTGCTGATGCCTGGAGTAAAGGGTACAGAAAATAACAAGCAACAAGTCAGGAGCCAAGGCCAGCAAAAGGTCAAACAGAATTTACACATCTCTAAAATGTCCTGGATGTTGATGGAGGAAATAAAATTTGATTGACACACACCTTTTCACATACACCTCTACTAAATATAACGAAAACACCTGTACTAGCAAATGAACGATAAACTGTGCCAGAATCATCGCATCATGAACAGAGGAAGAATTTTTTTCTTTTAATCTTAGCGATTTCCATGGACACACATTGGGGAACAACACACACTGGTGCCTACAGGAAGGTGGAGGGTGGGAGGAGGGAGAGGATCAGGAAAAAATAACTAATGGATACTAAGTTTCATACTTAGGTGATAAAATAATCGGTACAACAAACCCCCATGACACAAGTTTACCTACATAACAAACCTGCACAAGTACCCCTGAACTTAAAATAAAAGTTAATTTAAAAATTAAAATCTTAGTGATTTCAGCAGGAAAAATGAATACCAAACTGAGTCTGACAGATTACAAGTCAAATCCTAACTCTGCTCTTTTCAGCTGTGTTTCTCCTGGGGCAGGCAGCATAACTGAGCCCTGGTCCCATCAAGCACCATCATTAACCTATCAGCATTATGCTAACAATATTCATCATTGCCACTCTTTACTGAGCACTTACTATGTGCCAGTAAGCATTCCACAACTACCACCTCATGACCCCTCTTAACTTTATTCTCCTTAGCGATGTTTTGTTTTGTTTTTTTGTGACGGAGTCTTGCTCTGTCACCCAGGCTGGAATGCAGTGGCGTGATCTCGGCTCACTGCAACCTCTGCCTCCCAGGCTCAAGCAATTCTCCTGCCTCAGCCTCCTGAGTAGCTGGGGCCACAGGCATGCACCACCATGCCCAGCTCATTTTTTGTATTTTCAGTACAGACGGGGTTTCTCTATGTTCAGGCTGGTCTCGAACTCCTGGCCTAATGTGATCCTCCCAGCTCGGCCTCCCAAAGTGCTGGGATTACAGGCATGAGCCACTGTGCCCAGTCATTAATGATGTATAAATATCTCCATCTTACAGATGCAAAAATGCAGGCCGTTCTCCACTGGGGCTCTTGGGAAGATCAAACAAAAGGCAAAGGCCCAACTCACGGTTGAAGTTCTGTTGTTCTGTTTGCTAACTTCATCACTAAGAAACATTGATTTGTTCCCAATTCCAAGTACCGTAATGGGCACGTAGTAGACAATAAATATCTACTAAACGAACTCAATCTATCAGTCAATCTTGTGGCTCAGATTTCAGAATACACCCCACATCTCACTACTTCTCACCTCCTCTGCAGCAACCACTCCGTCCAAGCAGCCACTGTCACTTGCCTGAACTACTGCGTAGCCCCTCAGGGCTTCTGCTCCTGTGAGTCACAGCAGATCCTTCCTCGGCTCTACCCTGCCAACAGCTCCCATCTCACTCAGAGTAAAACTCAAAGTTCTAACCAAAGACTAGTCCCTCTCACTGCCCTGGCGTCCTTTCCTCCTGCTGTTCTCTCACTCGTTCAGCCCACAGAGTGAGGGAACAGCACTCACCGGCCTCCCTTCCGTCCCTCGACCCTGCCAAGCACATTCCCACCTCAGGGCCTTCACACCTGCTGTTCCCTCTGCTTGGAACACTCTTCCCAAGATAGCCACCTGGCCTCCTCCCTTAACCCTTTCGGTCTTTGTTCAGATGCCACCTGACTCTGCTGTATAAAACAGAGAACCCGGCCAGGCGCTGTGGTTCACGTCTGTAATACAGCACTTTGGGAGGCCAAGGTGGGTGGATTACCTGAGGTCAGGAGTTCGAGACCAGCCTGGGCAATACAGTGAAACCTCGTCTCTACCAAAACTACAAAACTTAGCCAGGCATGATGGTGAGCGCCTGTAATCCCAGCTACTTGGGAGGCTGAGGCAGGAGAATCACTTGAACCCGGGAGGCAGAGGGTACACTGAGCCAAGATCACTCCACTGCACTCCAGCCCAGGCAACAAGAGTAAAACTCCGCCTCAAAAAAAAAAAAACCCCACAAACCCTCCTCCCCAGCGCTCCATCGCTGCTCCCCCTACTCCGTTTCTCCACAGCACTGACCACCAGGTAATCAACAGTGCGTTCATTTACTGTGTTCAGTATCCGTCACTCTCCACCTTAATGCTAACCACAAAGACGGGGTTCTTTGCCTGTCTTCTTCCTGCTGATATCCCCAGCACCACGGACAGGGGCTGCCACAGTGCAGTGCACAATAAAAAGGTCTTGGAACAGACAAAGGCAGGAAGGCTGCGAATTGGAGGGAGGTCTCCGGGAACAAGGTCGGCCAGAGCGAGAGTTCAGAGCCCATTTTACAGAAGGGGAAACTGAGTCTCAGGTCAAGAGGCAAGGCCAACACTGCCCAGAATTCCCAATTTCTTGAGAAAAACCAGAAACCTGTATAGTGATATTGACAGCTCCTAATTTTTAAATGCCGGCAACTAATAAGACAAGTCTGCAGGCCAGATAGGGCCCAGAGGCAGCCAGCGGCCCTCCACCAGCCTGGAAAAGTTCTGATTCGCTGCTGCTTAGAGACAACTTTTCTAGCAAAATAACGTTTTCCATCTACACCATGCCTCCCCCTTCCCTCCCCTTGCCCAACCTGCGGACTTGCAGAAAATAGGTTCCCCTCCCACCCGGCCCTCCCACCTCTGCCATCTCTCTGTCCAGGTGCCCCCCAACCCCACTGACCTGGCCTCCTCTGCTCGCCAGGAATGCTAGCAGCCTGCAGCAGCAGATGGCAAGACTACAGAAAGGAAAAATACCAAGCCAAAGCTATAGATATGTCGGCAGAGTACACAACACGGAGAAGACCCAGCAAACAAAGAGCCACAGACTCCGGGGGCCAGGAGATGACGCACTGCCAGGCCCCCTTCCAGAGTTCCAAAAACAAAGCCAGGACCCCTTGGAAGGCCCGGGGAGTCACCCCAGGAGTGCCGGCTGCAGCCACAGCAGTATTTTCATGTGTCCATTTGCTGCAATGTGCTGAGAGCCCCGGCGGGAGCCATTCAGGACACAAAGCAGACATTTGAGGCATGATTTACTGAGTCACCCCTCCTGGGCACAGCATCCCGGACTCGGAGGCGCAGCCACGATGAGTGAGGCCCCCCAACGGGTTAATTCAGACCAGGCTCGGAGCACCGAGCGACTCTATCACCCTCAGTAATAAAATACAGCAAATCAAATTGGACTCTATTGATTTTTTTATGTAACTATTTTGGGGCCGAGCATAAGGAGAGGGTATTGATCAGTTAAGAGTCAGGGTGTCGGCCGGGCGCGGTGGCTCAAGCCTGTAATCCCAGCACTTTGGGAGGCCGAGACGGGCGGATCACGAGGTCAGGAGATCGAGACCATCCTGGCTAACAGGGTGAAACCCCGTCTCTATTAAGAAATACAAAAAACTAGCCGGGCGAGGTGGCGGGCGCCTGTAGTCCCAGCTACTCGGGAGGCTGAGGCCGGAGAATGGCGTGAACCCGGGAGGCGGAGCTTGCAGTGAGCTGAGATCCAGCCACTGCACTCCAGCCTGGGCGACAGAGCGAGACTCCGTCTCAAAAAAAAAAAAAAAAAAGAGTCAGGGTGTCAGGGAAGGGAGACAGGAGCACCCTGGCTGCAGAACCAGGTGATCTGGCCAAGGGAAGGCATTGGAATTCAACTCCAAAGCACCCAGGCTTCTTTCTCTCCTGCCCCGGCAGAGAACGGGCATTGAGAGTCCATTCTGCCCTGAATGGGAAGATGGAAAGCCACGCAGCTGGTGGAGTAGGAAAGTGATGACCAGCTCCTCTGCTTCGTTTCTCTCCCCAGGGCACCTGACATTGAAGTTCGGATTTCTTTGTCCACTGCTTTACTGTTGTCTTGCTCTGCGAGAATCAGAGTGTGGGATTCGTCTCTTTTGTTCCCTGCTGTGTCCCAAGTGCTTAGCACCGATTTATATTTCTGTTCAATGAATGAATGAATGAGCTGGCTGCCACTTCTTGAGCACTTTCTATGTGCCAGACACTCTGCAAAGAACCTTGCAAGGATTCACATCCTTCTGCCCAGAACCCCCTTCTCTCAGTTGGCTCTCTCTGGTCATTAAGGTCTCAAATTAGAAAACTGTCACCTCCTCTAAGAAGTCGTCCTGGATCGCACAGTCACTCTTCATCGTATTGCCTTGCATTGACCATGAAAAACACAAATTAATGTCTGGGATTTTCCTGTGGGTGTATTTATGAGCTTCTTATCTGTCTCCTCATCATCACCCAACCTGCCCTAGAACACAAAACCTGGAGATCACAGGTACCCAGGCCTGAGGGCAGGGAAACTGAGGCAAAACTCCAGGACAAGAAGGCACCATCGGCACAGAAGTCATGAGCTCCAGGGAGGAGACCCTACCCTGCCATTCATGGACTGACTTATGTTGAATCAGTCCCTAGGTTCCTCTGAGCCTCAGTGTCCCCATCTGAGGACACTTCCTACCCCCTAACTCAACAGTTGCCCAAGAATCCTATGAAATCCTGAAGTGAGGAACCACTTGGCAGACAGCTGATGGTTCATGATTCTTCTCTTTGCAGCTGTGATGGTTGCAGCATGTGTCCCCAGTCAGCCCTTCCTTTTTGCCTCCTTTCCTGTCCTGGGACTCGTGCCCTGTGCTAACAGCCTCACGCATCAGCACACCATTGTTGTTTACAAACCTCTTTCTTGCTGGAGCGCCCAGCCTTGTAATGTGAACAGCCAGGGATAATTTCAGCACCCATTTTACAGATGGGAAAACTGAGTCTCACAGAGGCCAAGGGGTTAAACCAGTATTCCAAGATCTCCCAATTTCTTAAGCAAAGCCAGAAACTGGATTGGGACACTGACACCTCCCAATTTGTAAATGCTGGTGACTAACAAGAGAAGTCTGCAGCCATCCACCCTCCAGGGGCCTTCCACGTCTGCTCTTTCCACAAACGCCAAGCCCTCCTGCCGAAGCAGGCCAGGGCTCCCGAATGAGGAGGTGGACTTTAGAAGGGACAGGATTCAGCCAGGCATGGTGGCTCACACCTGTAATCCCAGCACTTTGAGAGACCAAGGCAAGAGAATGGCTTGACCCAGGAGTCTAAGGCTGCAGTGTGCTATGACTGCGCCAATGCACTCCAGCCTAAAAACAGAGCAAGACCTCATCTCTAAAATAAGTGGGGGTCAGGGGAGGGGCACAATTCTCCAAACTGTGTTTCTCGCAAAAGACCCAACTCTCCCCTTGACTCGAGACACATCCCTTAATCCCTTGGGTGCAAATCAGCCTCAAAATCCAATAAATTGCACCAAAACTTCAGTGCCCATGAACTGAATGTAGTAGCTAAGAGAACCAACTCTGGGACAGACACACGAGGGTTCACACTCGCACCCCATCACTTATTGGCTGTGTGACTTTGCAAACCTCACATTGCCTCTCTGGGCCTCAGTCTGCGTATCTGTAAAATGGAACAAATAGAAGTCCCTACCCCATTAGGGTTGTTGAAGAATCCGTGAAGTAAAATCTACGAAGGGCTAAGAACACACAGTGTGCCCTAGAGCAGGGTTAGTTATTGTGTTACTACTAATTCTGAGGCACATGATTCTTCTCTTTGCAGCTGTGATGGTTGCAGCACGTGTCCCCAATCAGCCCTTCCTTTCTTGCCTCCTTTCCTGTCCTGGGACTCATGCCCTGTGCTAACAGCCTCACATATCAGCACACCATTGCTGTTTACAAACCTCTTTCTTGCTGAAGTCCCCAGCCTCGTAATGAGAACAGACAGGGAGAATTTCAGCACCCATTTTACAGACGGGAAAACTGAGTCTCACAGCCAAGGGAATAAAGCAGTATTCCAATGCATGAGACCAAAATTCGGCCTGCCAAAGTCTTGCCCTTCAACATAGCCATCTAATCGCTCAGGGGCACAGAATTCTAAAGGACTCCTAGTTGCCTACAGAGTTGACTCTGATGTGTTTGATTTCTATGGCTCTAAGCCTTGGTTCACATTAACACATTTATTTGTTGCAAAGAAAGAGGGAGGAGAAAGGAAGTGAAAGCCGGCAAAGGCTAGCACATCGAAGGAGCTTAATAACCATCCACCACTTTGGAGTATAAGCCCGGCTTGTTCAGAGGCTGGGCCACACCATTCCGCACAAGGCTAGAGAGTGAAACTTGGTTGCGTGAGGTGCTGGGTAAGACACAGACCAGTGCCTGGGCTGGAATCCTAATCCTATGTGACCCCAGCCAAGTTACTTAGCATCTCTGGACCTCCAGATCCTCCCTTGTAAACTAGGAACAATGAGTGTCTACTTGCCAGAGAGGTGAGCATCCCATCGAGTTCATGCAGGGAAAGGCCTGGCTGGTGCCTGTAGCACAGGAAGAAGCACCTGCCCTGCTTTCATCACTACCCCTTCCCCACCCCCATCACCATCACATCCCTTCCCCAACACCATCCTTCCCCTTCCCCTTACCACTCCTTCCCCTTCCCCATGACCACCCCTTCCCCTTCCCCATCACCACCCCTTCCCCTTCCACATCACCACCCCTTCCCCATCACCATCACCACTAAGACTTGCTCTCTAACTTTTGAATTTGACACTGGCTGTCTTGGCCAGGCCAAGCAGCTGTTATTCTCATAACCTTGGGATCCTTGAATGGAGTCACAGTTCCCTAAAGGACGGTATAGTAGAACTCCTCTATCAGAAGAGTTCCCAGGTACAGGGTTAGAAAGTCATAGGTGAGGAGTTAAGGAGTGGGAAGCCCATGCCTCCAATTTACTGTGTGACCCTGAAGGGGCAGTCCCCATGCCCAAGTCTCCTTCCCATCTGCCAGGGGGCTGCTGAAGGAGAGGCTCTGAGGCGCCTTCTTGCTCTAGAAGTCAACGCGCCTACTCTGCTGAAGAGTTGGCGGCGCCCCCGTCACCCACGGTACCAGGGTGCCTCCATCTCGCCACAGTGATGGGCGGCAATGCATTGCTGAATCCCATGGCTTCAGGCGAAATGGACCCCCTCCATCCCCATTCAAACTGAGACCCAGGAGAGAAGAAAGGAGCCACCCAGCCGCATAGAGCTGGGAGACGCATCTGGGAACAAGGCCCCTGAAAGGGCTTTGCTGGCCTGGAGACCACCCCCACCCCAGACTCCCAGCCAACAAATGAGGAGTTTCTTTTGCTCCCTTGGATCAAGGCAACCACCGTGCTCATTGTTGGCTCTGAGTGCAGTAGCTCATGCAGAAGCCCCACGCCTCCCCAGCTCCCTGCGTCCGGTGGGAGGAGGGGGGATGAAATGATTTACTCTGGGAACCTCCACTGTGCAGCCATTAAATCACTGGGGAAGGCGACGACATTTGCATACCACTCCCCACCACTTCCCAACGCCACCTCTCTGAAGGGCAGCACCACACACAGGCACCCCCACCCCATCATTATTGTAATGAGAAAGAAATATACCACATGCCACACCAAGGTGCCAGGCAGGAGGAAGACAGCCTCTGCCCTGAAAGCCAAAGCTCCCCACTGCTACTCACACGGCCCCTCTGTCGTGGGGCAGGTGGGGGGTGCTCCACCCACCCTGATTTCATAGACCCTAGACCCCCGTGCATAATGAGTCAAGGAAGCAAGGTTCGTTCATTTTCCCCAGCGGGGACTGTAACTGCGCCGCTAATTTGCAAAGCCATGGCATGTACAAAAGTGGTTCGAATAATAGGGGCCCCCTAGTCGCTAAGCTGGGGGATTTGTGCTGACTCTTACCAAGTACCGTTCCATATGTTTAAGCACTTGCAAGGCTGAAAGAAGTACACCCACCATACTCTTTACCATGGCAGCTACCCACGCAGGAAGGGGGGTGGGGGACAAAGAAGCCAGTCCCCGCGTGTGTGTGATGGGAGACAGCGTGCACATCTTTGCCTCTGAACTCTTCTAGCCCCTCTTCCAGAGCCTCAGCCACAGGGGGTAGGTAAACCATGGCAGAAATCATCCAGAAAATCCAACCCGCTCTAAAGGAAGCTCTGGTTAATTCCTCTGAACCTCTCAAAACCAAGTGTAGGCAGCAAAGTATCTTTCAGGAATTTTTTTCTTTTTTTTTTTTTTGCCATCCCTCCTAACTAGTGCTAAATATAGAGTAATCAAACTGTCCTCTCTTTATGTCCCTGGTGGGGACCAGTGAAAGACTTGCATGTGCTTCCAGGGACGGGGCGATGGCACTGGGGGTTCTGCCCAGGCGGCATTTGTTGGAACTGAAGGAGCTGCCCTGCTGAGACTCTCCCAAAGAGCAGCAGGGGAGCAGGCAGAGCAGGGGAGCAGGCAGAGGAGGGGAGCCGGCGAAGAGCCGGCCAGCAGCAGGTTTCAAAGGGAGCTCACCTTCCCTCCCAAGATGGGGCCTTCCAGAGCCAGGCACGGGCTCTTCTGTCTCTGGGGGAGAGGGCGGGGGGTGGGTGGTAGGGGGACCTTCCTGTTCTCTTACAAAGCATTAGGCAGGCAGCTTCTCTGAGAGACTTCCGATATTCACTTATAAGCACATCCAGGAAAATGCTGACCCCCGTGGAAAAACAAAATAGAGACAAAACTGCAATTTTCAAGTCCGAGGGACTGTGCACTTTTGCAAACAGGTCCCAGGGCTTCAGCTAAGAGAAAACAGCCTCGGCCCCAGCAGCAGCCCCTCTCGTGTACCACAGAGGAATGCCGAAAGCAAAACAGCTATCATAGCTGCTCCTTAGCCAAGCAGGCAAGATTCATCCACGTTAAGCCCGATGCCACTCTCTAGGCTGAACCAAAGCCGAACACTGACAGAGATCTCCAATAGAAGGTTTTCTCCAAGTCGAAGGTGTTGGTAAATATTTTGGGTCACTTAAGGGCATCTCAAAGGAAGCCGACACTGACTTTCTCCATGCAAATAAAACACATCGAACATCGAGTTGACATGCAAGGTTTGCTCCTAACTGCAACCTTACCAAGACGGTGAAAGCCGAAAAGTTAAAGTTGTATTTTTCTACTGCATTCTGCCTGTCTGTGCGATTTGTTTGTTACGGAAATGAGGAGAGATTTTTCTAAAGCAAAAGCTACCTGTTCCCAAGTCATGGGTCTTGCTTTTAAAAGGTTTAGGGAACTGAGATTTCAAAAGCACATGAAGGCTGCTCGTGACTGTTCCCGGGGTTCATCTGAGCCTTTAGGATTTTCTCCACTGCTTGCATGGGGTGGGGGGAGGGGAGGAATTGTCATTTTAGGATACGCTTTCTATAGAACCAACATGTAGCCACACCAAGGCGGATAGAAAGCTTTCCAAACTCCAGCGGAGACAGACAATACCTGACTATTTTGCTTTCCCCACTCACTAGGATTGGGCGACGACTGAGCTGGTTCAGCAGGGAGTCCAGCTCCCCGGTGCCCAGGCAATGGCTCTGGACAACACCGCGTTCCAGGCTGCCCGGCGCGTCCTGGGCTGCTTGGCCGCCGCTACCCTCTCCCGCCCGCCTTGGGGTCAGGGCGCTGGCGTAGCCCGCGTTTGCAGGAGGCGAGCAGCGGGCTGCTCTTTGGTCAAGGGGAGGCCATTTGGCGAGGGTGGGTAGCTTGGGGAGGGCGGTGTGAAAGCAGGGGAGGGCCGCGGAGCGTGGGGAGGGGCTGCGGACAAGCCAGACAGCGCCGGCCGAGACATCTCCGGGGCCCGCAGGTGTCCCGGGAACGCACCACTGTGCGACCGCAGACACCAAGGCACTGGAGAAGGGCTGCGTCGACGCCCCAGCCCAGCAAAACCCCCGGAGGAAATGGGACCTGGGGGCACGTTGGCCCAAGGCAGGGCGGGGAGGGGCTCGATTCCTGGAGGCGCGCCCCCACCCGCCTCGAGAGGCTTAGTGCCCCCGTCTGTGGCCCTCGTGCGTCCCGAAAGCATCCGCAAGGAAGCTAGGGGTTTGGGGGAGAAGGCAAGCGGGCTCTCCCCAGGCGCTGGGCAAAGGGGAATGGGCCGGGGGCTCCTGGGTTCCCAGGGTCTCCCCAGGTCTGTTCAAGTCTGGGAGATGCGCGCTGCCAGGGACTTGAGAAGGAAGCAGCCGCCCGCTCAGCCAACTTTGTGCGCGGCGGCCAGGGTCGGGGATGGGGTCCGGGGACGCGTTACCTGGGCACCGGAGCGCAGTCAGCGCCAGCAGGAGCCCGAGCGGCGGCGCCCGGCCCGGGGGCGGCATGGTCCTCGGCGCGCGGTGGGCGCGGCGCGGGGCTGCTCCTCTCGCGCGCCCGGCCCGGCCCGCGGCTCCCGGAGCAGCCCCCGGCGGCTACGCCCGGGCGCCGGGCATGGCTCGCTCCCAGCGCGCCGCTCCTCCCCAGACGCAGGCGCCGGCGCTGGCGGCGCTTCCTCAGCTGCGCCTCTGCGCGCTCTCCTGGGCTCGGCCGTGCGTTGGCTGGGGAGCTGGGGCCGCGGAGGCTCAGCGCCCCGCGCCCTGGCCGGCTGCCCCGCACTTGGCCCGAGTTACGCGGCCCCCGCCGCCGCCGCCGCGGCTCCTGCGCCCCAGCGCCCGTCCCATCCCGGTCGTGCCGCCGCCGCCGCCGCCGCCGCCTCTGCCAGCGCCAGCTGCCGGCCGCCCCTCAAGCCAGCGAGAGAGTGAGCGAGCGAGCGCCAGGAGGAGGAGGAGGAGGAGGAGGGGGAGGAGGAGGGGAGCGGAGGGCGGGGCCGCGGCCGGGGGAGGGGCCGCCCGGGAGCCGGGCACAGGCAGCAGCCCGGCCAGTAGGCGGCGGGACGCGCCACTACTAGGCGGCCCGGGGGAGGGCGCCCGGTCGAACCCGCCGGGGGTCGCGAGCGCTGGCGGGGACAGGGGCTGCGGGAGGGGTGCGGAGTGCAGAGAGGGGATGCCCAGCTAGATCCGGCGTCTTGGGGCGCAGCGGTAGGAGTTGCCAAGGTCGAGGGGTGAGGAAGCCAGCAGAGGGTCCCCGGGATGGGGCAGCGACCTCTGGAAAGGTGGTGTCTGCCGAGGCCGGAGACTGCGAGGCTGAGCGTGGACAGGACGTCCCGGGTTAAATGTGGCACAGTCAGGGAGTGCCTGTGGGAGAGGGGAGAGGAGAGGCGGGAGGGCCTCCGGGAGGCCGGGGCTGTGTGCGAAGTCTCTGCAAGGCACCGGGATGGGGGCTGGGGGCGCGCAGGCTGGGTGCGGTCACCTGAAACACAGCGAAGGCGGCCTGGGGATGTCCACCCGTGTGAGGCAGGGTCCCTTATTCACCCGGGCTAGAGGATGCGCCTTCCCATTTCGCGCAGGTCCTAGGAGCACGCGGAGGCAGCCAGGAGTTCTCCTGGAAAGGTCAGATTCCCTGGTGGCCCCGGGAATGAGTTCCCAGCGCAGGGGCAGGCAGTGATGGCGCGGAGGTGTTGCGCAGGGCCGGGCTACTGGGTGGTCGGATTCTTCCATCCAGGGGCAGGGACGCAGCCAGAGTGCGGAGGGAGGTCACAGGTCACACGGAGCCCCAGTATCTATTATCTCAGGAACAACTGATCCTCCTGGGCGCCCCGACCCCAACCAGGGCAAAGCCACGGGGGCTAAGCCGAATGAATGAGTCATGCTGGGAGCATATGGGGACGCCTCCAGCAGCGCTCAGATGCCTTGAAATCTTCCCCACCACGCTGGGAGGACAGGGGACATGGGGGGTTGTCCACCTTGGGAGGGTGGCTTGGAGTCCTGGCTCCACTCCAGCCCCCATCACACCGGCCACTTGCTCTGCCATCTCAGTTTTCCATGAAAAAGTGGGTCAAACTCTTTGAAAATGGTCAATAAGGCAGCGTGGGGTGATGAAAAGATAGATTTGGGGAGACTCTGGAGTCACAGAGTCTTGGCTGAGAATCCCAGTTCTGCCACTCCTTAGCTGTCCAAGCTGGGGCAAGTCCCTTATTCCTCCCTGAGCCTCAGTTTTCTCATCTGAGAAACGGAAGTCTTTGCACATCACCTGGTGCCCCCAATAACATATATAAAGCCCCTGACCCAGGAAGTCGGAACTCATTTAAAGGAGTCACTGTCAACATTATCATTCTCATCATCGTGGCCATTATTATGATAGATCTGATTTTCCTCTGCGGGCCCAGAGCTCACATCAGAAGAACAATCGTCCCCACTCCCGGCTGCCAAGAGGGGATGGGGGACAGGGCACCTGCTTGATTAGTACAGACAAGCTCATTAGCAGAGGCAGCACTCAGTTCTTCCCAGATAAAAGAAGGAAGAAAGCCAGGGGCACGTGGTGAGTCTCCAGCCCAGGTTAATTAGGGGACGTAAAGGGATTTTCCCATGGCTGTTAATCGCCTTCCTTTGCAGGGGGCTCATGCCCAGGCCAAGCCCCCTTTGGGCTCCCTGGCAAGGCCTGCAATGTGTGGAGAGCCACACAACAGGCTGCATGACGGGATTGGGGGTCTCCTCAGGCCTGGAGTGGCCTTGCAAGGGACCCATCTGTCCCCTTTCTTATCATCTTTTCCCCAGATAAGAGGATGATCCTGGAGACATGGTCAGGACTCCCTTAGGGTCCTCTGTGCCCAGCTGCCCCCAACGCCTCTTTCCCATTCACTCGTTCATAACATTTGCAGAGCTGAGCCCCTACTGTGTGCCGGCCTCTGCAGGGGATGGTGAAGCAGAAATGAATGGACGACAGCAGGGGAGAGCCACAGCAAGGAGTGGCCATGGGGTGCTGGTGCCAAGGTGAACCATGTGTTTGACCAGGAAGCAGGTCAGTGAGGGCTGGGAGACTATGGCCAAAGATAAAAAGTCATTTTCTGGCAGGGGTAAGGGGTCATTCTGTGACTTAGTGGCAGTGCTTGGAGGGGGTTGTGAATCAGTCCAGCAAGTCCCCAAGCCAGTGGTCACACAGTCCCAGGTGTGATGGCAGATAACAGTTGCCTTCCCCTCACCCCCATACTCAGGACTACCTGGTCATACTCCAAGAAAGGACCTTTTAGTGGGGAAGGGCACTTCCCCACTAAAATATGCCGATGATGGTTGAGCCAGACACTGAAAAGAGGAATCTGTTTTTGAGGGTGGCTTTTCTGTGCCCCAGCTGTGTGACTTTGGACAAGCCCCTAATCCTCCCTGAGCTCATTTGTGGGGTAGGAATGAGAATTCCAGCCTGGCTCAGCCTGTCTTGTGGTTGGATGAGGATTTCTGCATATTAACCAGGCCCCTGAGCCTGTATCTCTAAAGGGCGTATTTCTGGAGGAAATCAGCAGGGAAAAAAACAAGCCTCCCTGGATTCTGAAGGGCTGCGGGAGAATCTGAGAGGCTGGCGGCAGCAACGAGGAGACCCCAGGGCTGAGCGGAATTCTCCTCTCACTCCTACCCAGACTCTCGCCCCCAGCCTGCTGGCCTCATAGCCTGGGCAGGACCGTAAGAATCACACAGCCTACAATCTCCTCCAAGGTATCGATGGGATACTGAGTCCAGGAATTGTCCTTCCCCTGGATCTGTAAGTGTAGGGAGGCCGACTCGACTAAGAGCCAGCCTCGAGCCCCAGCACAGCCGTGCAAGGCTTCCTCAGGCCCCACCATCCCCTGCACGGCAAGAGACTGCCTCCAGCACGGATTGCTCCCGGTCAGTCCCTGCACCCCAGCTCTGCTGCAGCTCAGCCCACGCGCCCGCCGGGCTACCGGCGAAGAGCAACATTGCCATCTCGTGGCTGAAACTGGAACTGCAGGTCTGGAGGGCGCTGCAGAAGGAAGACGAGGTGAGGGTTGGGGTGCGGGTCGGGGTGAGAGGGAGGCGAATAGGCAGAGAGGTTTCCCCACGTCAGCCAACCGGCAGCGGCAATAACAGACGCCTTTGCCTTTGAACGCCAACATGCAGGCAGCTGCTGCCGGGGTGACCACCCATTGAAATTCTTTGCAAAGCCTGGGACTGTTTGTTGCCCAACGCACACATTGATGTTTCTGGCATGTTCAGGGAACACAGAATTGACTTAGATTGCATTTGCACCACAGGTGAGTGGTAGGGGAAAGGGGCCTCTCAAAATAGAAGCCAAGCTCACTTACACAGGTAATCAAGGATTTCCTAGGAATAAAGAATTTCAAGAAATCAGTCACTTGCACACCTGGACATATGGACCCATGATGGAAGGAAGGGGCCTCTTTATGGCAACTTGCAGTCATCCATCTCACTCTCTGTCCCCTTCCCTGCTTTATTCTTCTTCGTAACAGTGGTTACCGCCCAGCATCATACGTACAGAGAGCGGCCCAGTCAGTCCTGGTTATATTAATGTATGAATGAAAGGAGCTCAGGGCTGGACAGTACGGTAAGCGCTGAGCCCTGCGAGGTGAGGGAAGCCCCACTGAGCCCATGAACACTCAGACCAGAAAGGACTTGAGTTCCCTTCCAGGTACACCCCCAACTGGAAGGAGGCCACAGGGGGAAAATGGCTTCCTGGTGTGTTTGAGCAGAAAGCACCTGGAACAGCTCTGACCCCTGGCTTCCCAGTATAAAATGATTCCTGGACCGGCAGGGGCTGGGAAGGGTGTGAAGGGGCAGCCAGGGGTGAAGGCACCACTGGGATGGCATTTTGGAGCAAGTGTAAAGTGTGCTAGAGCAGAACAAGACTAATAACAAATAATAATGACAATAATGATGCAGCACTGAATATGTACCAGACACTGCTCGAAGCAGTTTGCACGTGTGTTGATTTTAATGGTGGTAAAATGCATGTAACATGACATTTACTGTTTTAATCACTTTAGAGTGTACAATTCAGTGGCACTTAGTACATTCACAGTGCTATGCAACCATCACCACTCTCCAGTTCCAGAACTTTTTCATCACCCAACCAGAAACCTGGTACCCAGTCACTCCCCATTCTCCCCTCCCTTCTACCCTTGGCACCCACCAGACTACTTTCTGTCGCTATGAATTGGACTGCTCCACTAACTAATTTCAGTGGGATCATACAGTATGTGATCTTTTGTGTCTGGCTTCTTTCACTTAGCATTGTGTTTTCAAGGTTCATCCACGTTGTACCGTGTCAAAGCTTCACTCCTTTTCATGGCTGACTAATATTCTATTGCGTGAATGGAACACATTTGTTTATCCATTCATCTGCTGATGAACATTTGGGTTGTTGTCTACCTTGGAAACACTATTATGAATAGTGCTGCTGTAAACAGTGCTGTATAATTTTGTTAGAACACCTGTTTTCAATTCTTTTGGGCTTGCGTGTTTTGATTCATTTAATCCCATAACCATTTTATTGGCTGAGAAAACTGAAGCACAGAGAGGTGAAGCAATTTTTCCATGGCTGCACCGTCAGCTGGCATATGGCAGAATCGCGTTTAACCCCAAGCAGTCCAACCCCAGAGTCTGTTAACCAAGATGGATGAGTTAAGCCAACCATCCCTTCTCCACCCACCATGCCTCAGCACAACCCAAGACTCCCAGGAACTAGATGCAGCCCTGTCTCCCTTCCCAAGAGGCTCCCTATTTGAGTGGCAACATGCCCAGCCCTGGGGACGGGGTCAGAATCCTAACAGATCTCAGCCTACCACATTTCCTCAAGCCAGGGACGGTTCTGGAAGAAGCATGGGGGCCCGAGTGACCAATGAGAGGTAAAGAGGAGCTGGAGGAGGCCCACTTTCCTTGATCAAACAAGAGAGACAAAGTTGCTTTTTGCCCTCTACCCTCTTCCTTCTTGGCAACTTGTTGAGTACAAGTGTGATGGGAAGGGCCTTGGCAGCCTCTTGTGCCCATGAGGCACCACAGTGCCCACTGACAGCTACTGGTGGGAGAGTGGAAAGACAGATCCTGGCAACATCCTCAAGCCAACGTGTCACCCCAGAAATGCGGTCCCAAGGCCAGGGGCATTCACTGAGCTGATACTCTGCATTGAGCTGATGAACTGCATTGTTTAAACACTGCTGTTTGGACATCCGTTACTTGCAGCAAAAAGCAGCCTAATTAAGAAAGGTGGTGTTTTAGTCTGGGTCTCCAGAAAGACAGAAAACCTGTAAGTCCCAGCACTCTGGGAGGCTGAGGTGGGCGGATCACCTGAGGTCAAGAGTTCGAGACCACCCTGGCCAACACGGTGAAACCCTGTCTCTACCAAAAATAAAAAATAATTTAAAAAAAAAAAAAAACATATACACAGAATGAAAGCTATGCAAAGGGATTTATTAGGGGCATCAGCTCACTTGATTGTGGAGGTGGAAAAGTCCCATAAGAGGCCATCCGCAAGCGGGAGACCCAGGGAAGCCCGTGGTGGGGCTCAGTCCCAATCCGAAAGCCTCAGAACCAAGGAAGCCGATGGTGTAACTCTCAGTCCAAGCTGAACATCTGAGAGCCTGCAAGGTTGGGGGCTGGTGTGAGTTCCAGAGTCCAAAAGCTGGAGAACCTGGAGTTCGATGTCAAGGGCAGGAGAAGAAGGGCAACCCAGATGCGGAAGAGACCAAGCATTCACCCTCCCCCTACCTTTTCACTGCATCTGGGCCCCCGCCAGTGGAGGAGCTTCCATACTCAGGTCACAGACTCACATGCCAGTCCCCTCTAAAAACATCCTCACAAGCACACCTGGGACAGCCCAATCATCCTAATCAAATACCAAACGACCTGGGCTTCCCTTTCAGCAGAAGAGGGACAGCCTCAGTCCCTGCAGGAGCATTGAGGATAAACAGAGCTTTCCCAGCTATGTGGGCACCCCTTCATCCAGGCAAGTTGACAGCCAAATCAACCATCATGGTGGGTTCAGGAAAAGCCCCAAGTGGACTGTTATATGCATTTCTCCCATCAACAAGACAGCCTGAGACCTTAAGTCAAATGGTTAAAAAAAAAGGTAGAAAATTCTATTTCTTTTAAACTGATTTTGTGAGAGTTAAATTATTATTATTATTATTAGTTCTCTGATGTGGCATAATTCAATATTTTTCAAATTCTTTGATCCTCACAGAAACTCAAAGATACAAATATTCAAAAAAGCAAAACTGCCATCTTTAAAAGATAAACACTTCTAATATTTTAATGTATTTCTCCAGTCCCTTTCCTATGCATACTTGACATGGTTTTTTTATTAAAAATGGGTTCACACGATATGTACTGTTTCAAATTGCTCTTCATATGTAATTATCTATTGTGAACATCTTTCCATGGCATTTAAATGTTTTTCCATATGATAATTTTATGATGTTGTACAGTTATATCATTGGATATGCTGTAATTTGTTTAACCAATTTTTGTGTTGCCAAACATTTGAGGTCATTTACAATTTTTCATTGTCAAAAAGCAACAGTCTTATCCCTGCACCATTATACATGTGCAAGATTAGTTCTTCGGGATGTATTCCTAAAAAATGAATTGTCAAATGAAAAGATACGCAGTTTAGAAATTTCACATTAACTGGCTCTCCAAAAAGTTATGCTGATTCAAATTCCTGTGAATGTAAGGCAATGCCATTTGCTCAAATTTTTATTCAAGGTTTACAAACTCCACCTGGTTAATTGATTCATTTAAATCTACACTGTCTGCGTTATGCAACTATTAAAAGATTAAAACTTCAGGTATTCATTCTATATCAAGAATTGGCAAATATCAAGATAATTCAATAAAATCTGAAAAATCAGTGAAATCATCACTAGTTGTAATTTTATCATTACTTACTACACTTTTTTTTTTTTTTTTTTTTTTGAGACAGAGTCTCGCTCTGTCACCCAGCCTATAGTGCAGTGCTGCGATCTTGGCTCACTGCAACCTCCACCTCCTGAGTTCAAGCAATTCTCTTGCCTCAGCCTCCTGAGTAGCTGGGACTACAGGCATGCACCACCACACCCAGCTAATTTTTGTATTTTTAGTAGAGATGGTGTTTTGTCATGTTGGCCAGGCTGGTCTCGAACTCCTGACCTCAGGTGATCTACCTGCCTCGGCCTCCCAAGGTGCTGGGATTACACGCATGAGCCACTGCACCCGGCCTTTAAGTCCACTACCCCTTGTTAAAATCTGAAGATCTGTCCAGGTGTGAAGGGCCATAATTATGCCATCGTTGAGAAAATCGGTGGCTTGTCACATCTGCATAGCTCTTTCTCTTGACCACATTTGCCTTTGTATGCTTATAAATATTTTTTATTCCTCTTGCAAATTACATTCATTCTTTAGTCCTTTAGGAGAGCTTTCCTGTGGGAAAATTAGAGCACATTTAGAATCATACCAGGATTAATGTTAATTAGGGTTCGCAAAGCACTACAGCTCCATGGAGGTACAGGAAGTGATCCCTTCGGCACGGACAGGATGGAGTGGAATTACAGAAATGCCGTGGGGAGGTGAGACAGCTGCTTGATGGATGTGGTCCTGCACATCCTCTCAGAGGACTTGCCTTGGAGTTGCCTGGCTTGCTAAGTCACTACCTTTAGCCTACAAGGGGCCAAGAGTTTTCTTCTTGTCTGGAGCCACAGAGCTCAGAATAGTGTTCTATTTTTATGATGACAAAAAAACCTAAGTCAAAAGGGATTTATTGACTCACATACTCAAAGTCTCCATGGCTTCAGGCTTGGCTGGTTCCAGGGGCTCAACAAACTCCCGATTTAATCTCAGCAGGAAAGTGGCAGGAAAGAAATATTATTGGCCACAGTGAGGTCACATGCCTATCCCTGGACCAATCACTGTGCCCAAGGGGATGGACTATGGTAATTGCCCAGGCCTGAGTTACATGTGCAACCTTGGGGCTGGGAGGGGATCAGCCCTGTCTAAACCACACAGCCTGAGAGTGGGGAAGGGTTGCCCTCCCAAAATGCAAGTGCTAGAGCTCAGTAAACCCTAATTTTGTTGTTGTTGGGTTTCTTGTTTTGTTTTGTTTTGAGACCGGGTCTTGCTCTGTTGCCCAGGCTGGAGTGCAGTGATGCAATCTCAGCTCACTGCAACCTCCACCTCCTGGGTTCAAGCAATTCTCCTGCTTCAGCCTCCTGAGTAGCTGGGACTACAGGCACCCACCACCATGCCCGGCTAATTTTTGTATTTTTAGTAGAGACAGGGTTTTGCCATGCTGGCCAGGCTGGCCTCGAACTCCTGACCTCAAGTGATTCACTTGCCTTGGCCTCCCAAAGTCTTGGGATTACAGGCATGAGCCACGGTGCCTGGTCTGGGGTTTTTCTTGTTTTTTTTTTAAGAAAAAAACAAGCTCTCACTCAGTTGTCCAGGCTGGAATGCAGCAATGCAATCATAGTTCACTGCAGCCTCAACCTACTGGATTCAAGCGATCCTCCCACCCCAGCGTCCCAAGTAGCTGGGATGATGGGCATGCACCACCACACCCAGCTGGTGGATTTTTCTTCCAGCATGTCCAGATCTTGTCGTTATGCTTCTGTGGCTTAGAGGAGGAAACCTCACCATTATCAGTGCAGGCGTCCCACCATGAATACTCTGTTACACCTAATAAAATGACTATGATCACTGTTTATTAAGATCTTCCAAGGTGACAAACCCATTAACCATCCCAGGAACACTGAAGGAAGTATTTTATCCCCATTTTATAGATGAGAAAGCTGAGGCTCTAGGGTTTAATCAGTTTGCCCCAGGTCATCCAAATGGCAGAGTCAGGATTTGACCTGAGACCTAGCTGTCCCCAGGGCCCTCTCTGAG
Source organism: Papio anubis (assembly GCF_008728515.1). NCBI lineage: Eukaryota > Metazoa > Chordata > Mammalia > Primates > Cercopithecidae > Papio > Papio anubis. Next base: position 119,607,337 of record NC_044984.1, on the reverse strand, counting down.
CCACCACAGTGCTCTTCCTCCATCTCTTGAGAAGGGGATTCCAGATGCCAAGACCCAGAGCCAACTACAGAGGGACAGAGCATTGTCACTGGGTGGCAGTCACCCCTCAGGAGCTGCCCTCACAGGAGCTGTATCCATGGTGTGGCCCACACCGTTGTTCAGTACTGAGTATTATGTAACTCCCTCCATCCATGTTGAAAGCAAACAGGGAATAACAACCAGGCTATTAGAGTTGATGATGGAACCTCAGGAACAGAATCAGATTGGCTGGGAAAGCCAGGACCTGCTGAAAACACTGGGATCCCTGCCATGAAAATTCATGTGCATTAAAGATGCCAAGGTGCTCAGGTCTGCATCAGCCCCCAGGCAGACCTCACATCTGTTCTGGAACAAGGGACGCCACTGCATTTATTAAACACAACTGTTGAAGTCCCCCTGGGTACAGCATCCTAGAAACCACACCATCTATATTTCATTGTGATCATCTCCTTGATGTTTATAAATTCATAAGGTATAATGAACTAACCTGAAATGGAACTCTCTTATTAATTGCATAAAACAGAGAGTGTACATTAAAGATGAATAAATAAAACAAGCAAGATTGAGTCTGTAGACCTCTAATAAACTGGCCATGAAAAGAGCCTTTGTCCACGTGACTCCTTGGGATCTGAGGACTCGGCTGGTGGCTGAGATGGCTCTTGGAGAGGCCAATGGCTTCCTCATCATGGAGGAGGTCACATAGGCAGGTGCAAGAGCTCCCACCAAGATTGTGGACGCTGTGAGGTGTGACACCTTTTGCTGATGTCTGCTGCAGATTTCAGAAACACAAGTGAGTCTCTGAGCTGGACCTGCTTGCATTGCCTGAATTCCCAAGGCACGTTGAGATGCTCTGGACACTCAAGGACATGCATGCCCCTGGACTCAGCAGTGTGTGACGTCTCCCAGAGGCCAGCTCCCGCCTCTGCTAACCATCAGCATCATCTCAGGGTCTCCCTAGTATATACCATCAGCAGGTTCCTGGGCTGGATAGAAACGCACCTAGAGCTTTCCTCTACCCTCTGTCTTCCTTTCATGGCCATTGCAAAGGAAGAACATCAGAGTCACATCACACGTGACTTCTTTCCTTTCTAGTCACAAGTCCTGAGAGAATTCAGACAAGAGTGATGTAACTGAGGCAGCAGACAGAAACTCCAGGCCGAGGAGCCCTGGAGTCTGGAAAGTAGGCAGGGTTGTTCTATGTAACCTTGAGTTTGTGAACAGGAGGGGTGATAAGCAGGGAGAGTTGCTGGGCAGAGGCTCAGGAGCAGTGGGAGAGGAAAATGGAGAGACACTACCATCTAGTTCTACTAAAGGATGAGAGAACACTATCTGCCAGCGATGGCCACAATGATGCTGTGTAACAAACCACCAGGAAATTCAGTGGCTTCCACAATGACTAATTCTTGCTCACACAGCTGCAGTTTGGCTGAGGATCCACTGATCCAGGCCAGGCTCGGCTGGACTTTTCTACGAGCTGTGGGTTGGTTCCAGTGTCCAAGTGTTTCTCCTTCTCTTTGGGCCAGCAGATGAGCCATGGCAGGGTCATCTCAAAACAATGATGGAAACACAATAGGGCAAGCCCAACCACACAACCAGATTTCGAGGATGTGCTTGCATCATGTCTGCTAATATCCCATTGGCCAAAGCATGTCACATGGGCAAGTGCAAAGCCAAGGTGAAGAAGGACCTTATGCCCTTAGTAGGAAAAAAAGCAACATCACATGGCAAAGAGTGTGAATACAGAGAGATGAAGAATTGGGGACAACAGCACAGTCTACCAGAAACATATCCATACCATCCCTTGCAAATCACCACCAAGGCTGCAGCAGCTAGGATTTGATTTAGCTATCAGTAACCAAAAACAAAAAAAAAAACGGCTTAAACAAGATGGAACTTTGTTTCTCTCAAATTCTTAAAGTCCAGAGGTGGCCAGTATAAGTGGGTGTGGTGCTGCATGGTGTCAGGAACCCAGATTCCTTCTATTTCGTTGCCTCACTATGACTGGCCTCCAGTTCCCAAGTCACTTTACAGTCCAAAGTGGCTGCTGAGCTCCAGCCATCACATTCAGATTCTAGGAACCAGGAAAGCAAGTAGAGAAGGGCATGCTTTCTCCATTTAAAAACACTTCCTGGGAGGGTAACACACACACTTTCATTTCCATCCCATTGATCAGAACTTAGAACACGGTCGCATTAAACAGCTGGGAAGGCTGAAAGATGTACCTTTCTTTATTCTGGGTGGCCAGTTAGAATTAGGTTTCTGTTCGTGTGCAAAAAGGAGAAGGGAGATTTGGAGAAAACACAATCTTTGTCACAAAGGCCAGTAAGTAGGGCTGCCCACTCCCGAACCTGCGTCTTGGCCGTTTGTGTTAATTAAAACACTTTGGTCTGCAAGTAGAAGCAGCTCCGTGAAGGGAAAGACAGGAATTTATTCCATGAGCCAGGGCTGCTTCACCAAACCCAAGGGCATGGGCACAGCTGGGTCTCCGGAGTAAGCTGGAAGCCAGGACTGGCTTTGTAAGAAGCACAGAAAGCCCACTCTCTGCTTCTCCTCCGACACCAGCTCGTCTTCCGGCTGGATGCAGATGGCCTTTTTCTATGTCTCCATCCATGTGGCAAAGAAAATGGCCAGCAAGAGGCCAGAGTTAGCCACCCCTCCGGTCAAGAGAAGGCTGAGGCTGCCATCTCCTGGTCCTGGGGAGGCCACTGGAGGGGACATTCATTCCTGGCTAGCCAGTGGCATCCTCCTCATCTCTGTATCAGAGCTAAATCCCTGTGGAGAATCACCTCCCTCGGGACTCCCTGCACGTTCCTAGTCAGGGGTGGGCAGGTAGCCAGGTCAGGCCCATGAGACTCTCCCTTTCAAACACATCTATTGTAAGCAGGGATGCAGGAATAGGGCAGGAGGAGCAAGCTTGCCTGGCACCACCCACTTCTAGCCTGGCTCTCGGTTTTACAGATGAGTTTTACAGCAGGTCTCCTGCTGACTCCGTGAGCTTCCCCATAGCTTGCCACCATTATCCATAGTTTGGTTTCTGTCCCTTGCAACCAAATTATCCTGTCTGGCACAGATTACGCCACCCTCCCTGAGTCAGGTATGCTGGGGACAGGGTCACTGTTCCAACAGTTTCTGCGGTGACCACAAGGATGGGGGAGGAGGGGCCAGACAAGTCAATGGATGTCACACAGATGTCCCTCTCCATGTCCTTTGATACTGCCTCTTGGGAGGCCTTGGGGTAAAGGGGAAACAGCACAGGCTCCCATGTCAGAAACTATCACAGTTCAAATCTCAGCTCTGCCCCTCACTGGCTGTGTGATCTCAGGCAGGCAGTTCAACCTCTCTGAGCCTCAGTTTCACCATTTAGATAATGGGATTGGTGACGACTGTTACGCCTTGAGTTGGGCTGGGCTGAGGTTTGGAATATGTCTGTAGATAAAGTGCTTGGCATATACTAGGTGTTGGGAAAGGAGCAGCCATTATTAACTTACTGGGTTTTACAGTGGGGGGCAAGGGATACCCACACTGGAATTTACTTTGGGCCTTACCCTTCCCCCACCAGCCCACCCCCCACTCCCACTGCACTCCATCCTCTAAGGCATCGGTCAGCCAAGTTTTCCGTAAAAGGCCACATAATAGGAAATAGTTTAGGCTTTGCAAACCATACAACATCTCTATTGTAGATTCTTCTCTTTCTTCCATTTAAAAATGCGAAAACCATTCTTAGCTCAAGGGCCTTTACAGAAACGGGATGGGCTGGACTTGGCCCATGAACTGGAGTCTGTTGGCCCCTGCCTAAGAAATGGCTCTGCTCATCCCAAAATAACACCTCCAAGCAAATCCGTGAGAGCTCCCTGGACATTAAGGAGCAGCAAGCGCAGCACAAAGAACAGAGAACACCTAGGGGTTTGTCATCAGTCACCCCCTGGGGTATGGGTCTACCATCAGTCACCCCCAGGGGCGTGGGTCTGCCATCCAGTCACCCCCAGGGGTATGGGTCTGCCATCAGTCACCCCCAGGGGTGTGGGGTCTGCCATCAGTCACCTCCTGGGGTATGGGTCTGCCATGAGTCACCCCCAGGGGCATGGGTCTGCCATGAGTCACCCCCAGGGTTATGGGTCTGCCATCCAGTCACCACCAGGGGCATCTCAGATGTACCTGCTCCTTCTTCAGAACCAAGCAAGGGGCCTCTTAGAACACAGCTAAAAATAACTGATTGGTGAAGTCCCTATCCTGTGTAAGACACTGCCCATGAATGATTTCACCGAATCAAGATATGCTGGATCTCTCCCCATTCTGCAAATGAGGAAGGTGAGGCCCAGAGAGGTTAAGTAACTGGACTAAGATCACACAGCTAACGAGTGTCAGAACCAAGATTTGAACGCCAATCAGTCTCTCTACTCCCATCCTTGGTTTCTCCTATCTCTGTGATTTACAGGAGAAATTCACCTTCCATCCTTGGATGTGGATGCTCTGAACCGGACACTGGTCACGGGCTGACCCTGAGGTTAGGGCTGCTTGGCTACTGCCACCAACGAGTGCCCACCAGCCCCCGGGGCCCCCTTGGACTGGGCCAGAAGCCCTCTCTCCCTATTGAAGCAAGGCCTAATTTCCAGAGCTCTTCGGGAGATCTCATGCAGCTAAAAGGAGAGGCTGTAAACACTAAATATAACTGCTTGAAGCGGCGCTGACAGTTCCTTGCAGAACAGGGCCCTGATTATATAACGAGGCTGCCTCGGGAAGGGAGACTTGTGCCTGCTCAGGTTTTTCCAAAAAGAAAAAAGAAAAATCAGATAAAGAAAGTTAAAACTGTGATCCTTAAACCTCATTCATTCATTCCCTGGACTGAAATTTACTAAGCCCTGACTGTGAGCCAGGCACTATCACAGGCACTGGGGATGTGACAGTGAATCTCACAGACAAAATTCCCTGTACTTGTGAAGCCGCCAGCCTAGTGCAGGGAGACAGACCATAACCAAATAAATAAGTAAACTATGGAGCAGGGCGGGTGAAAACACCGCAAAGACAAACAGGCAAAGAAAGTATTTTTAGAGAGGAAGAGGATGATTTTAAGCAGGGGAGGGAATCTGAAAAGATGACATTTGAGCAAATACAGAGAGTGAGAGAAGGAGCCACTCAGGGGTCTACAGGGAGAGGCTTTCGGGCAGTGGGAGCAGAACGTGCAAAAGCACTAAGGTGGGACCATGCACCCGTTACAGAGGCACAATTGAAGACCCACTTACACCTGTCATTAGGTTGTTATAGGGTATAGTTGACCCTGAGAAAGGGAGATTAGCCTGGCTGACCCCTTAAAAGAGACTGAACTCTTTCTGAAGTCAGGATTTGAAGTGTGAGAGATTCAAATTGAGGGAGGTTCTCCACTGCTGGCTTTGAAGATGGAGGAGGCCAATGAGAAGACATGTGGGGGCCTCTCGGAGCTAAAAGTAGCCCTGGCAGACAGCCAGCAAGGAAATGGGGACCCCAGTAGGACCACCACAGAAACTCAACCCCCACATGACACAACTACATGAGCTTAGCAGAGGGTCCCAAGTTCCAGATAAGGACACAGCCCAGCCAACCCCTTGATTACAGCCTCGTGAGACCCTGAGCAGAGAACCCTGCCAATGCCATGCCTGGACTCCCCATCTACAGAACTGGGAACTCATAAGCGGGTTTTGTTTTCAGCTGCTAAGTTTGCAGTAACTTGTTACATAGCAACAGAAAACAAATACATATTCATTAAATATCTTTGAGCACCTACTATATGCCAGGCCCTGTTAGGTGCTGGAGACGTAGCCATGAGCAAGACAGACAAGACTCCTGTCCATACAGAGCTTACATTCAAATTAGGAAAATGGACAATGGGCAAGAAATACATACTGGACACAATAATTCACAAGATAATGTGAGAGGGAGGTAATGCCGGGACAATGGCCTAACGGGCTGTTTCTTTTTCTTTTTAGGGTCTTGCTCTGTCACCCAGGCTGGAGTGCAGTGGCGTGATCATAGCTCCCTGCCTCCAGGCTCATGTGATCCTCTCAACTCAAACTCCCAAGTAGCTGGGACTACAGGTACTTGTCACCACTCCCCACTAATTTTTTTTTATTTTTTGTAGAGACAGGGTTTTGCCATCTTGCCTGGGCTGATCTGGAACTCCTGGGCTCAAGTGATCTGCCCACCTCAGCCTCCCAAAGTGCTGGGATTACAGGTATGAGCCGCCAGCCTGGCCAATGGGTTAAGTTTCAATGGCCCAGGCCAACAAACCGGCCCCCAGCAGACAGAATCTTTAGCCCAGTCACCTCTCCAAAGCCCTGTGTGATTTGCCCCACCTATCTCCAACCTCATCTCCTGTTCTTCTGCCCTCTCTCCTTGTGCTGGAGCCTCCTGGATATCCTTCTCTTCCCCAAACATACCATGCTGTTTCTACATCAGGGCCTTTGCACCTGCTGTTCCCTCTGCCCAGAACACCCTTCCCCCAGATGGCTGCATGGCTAGCTTCCTCTCTTCTTTAAGGCTTCTCCTGAAATACCGCCTCCTCTGAGACCCTGGCTGACCACCCCATTTAAAGAAGACTTCCCACCCATGAAGCTATTGATCTACCATGTTTTATTGTCTTTATAGCATGTGTCATTCTCGTAAGTTATTTATTAATTCACTTGATGGCTTACTTCCTCCCCTGGAATGCAAGCTCCACTGCTGCAGAAACTGTCTTTTCATCACTATTTCCCTGGGACTAGAACAGTTCCTGGCCCGGCACAGACACTCAGGAAATATCTGTTGACTGAATGACTGGAAAATTCCTTTGATCAGCCAGTGGTTGTTTTTATTTCTTCCATGGGGAATAAAAAAAGCACTGAAAAAAGGAATAATTCATAGAAAAATGAAAATCCTAAGCAATAGTGAGACATCCATTTGCATAATGACAAGCATCTGATTTTTAATATAATTCCACCTCCAAAGTGAAATGTTCGCTATTCAGATGCAGCCAGGCCCCATGAAAGGGCTCGGATACACAGGAGCGGTAGTTACAAGGGTGGGAGTCAAAATCCTCCAGCGGCTGCTTCCCCTCCATCGCAACAGTCTCAGCTGCTGCCGTCTAGAACTTGCCAGCTCTTCCCCACACTGTCAGCTGTCTAATCCAACACCCGTTCCCAACTTCTTTCTTTCTCCCTTGCCTCCTCGCTCTAGAAGGGGTGGGAAAGCTAAATACCCCCTGCCCCGGACTCTCTTGCAGTCCTACTTCTGTCCCGTGAGATGAAATAAAACAGTCTGGAGATGATCTGGGGTTCTCTGCTCCTGGCTTTGAAGATGGAGGAGGCCAATGAGAAGACATGTGGGGGGCCTCTAGGAGCTAAAAGCAGCCCTGGCAAACAGCCAGCAAGGCTACCTAAAAAAAAGAACAGTGGTACCTGACCAGGCCCTATCCCTTTTTCCTGCTTAAATGTAACCTGGATGGCTGGAGTCACAGCAATCATTTTGTGACCATGAGGAGAAAGGGCAAGAGAATCACAGAGATTTTTGGTCCTTATGTCACTAAGCAGCTTTATCATTACCCATAAATAACCACCTCTAGAATTCTTGGTATATGAGAAAAATAAATCCTAACTAGGCCACAATGGTGGGGCTTCCTGGTGTTTGCAAACAAAAACATTTCTTGATAATATGCTGACTGTATGGGTACAAGCAGCTTCATTTAAGTGAATGAAACTTTGTCTTTTGCCCAAAGCAATTGCATACCCATTGTCTAACCTCATCATGGCAACATCCCCTGAGAGTCTGCATGGGCAGACTTGAGGTCCCCTACATGTTAGGCAAAAAAATCTGAGATTCAGAGAGGTTAAGGGACCTGCCCCAGCATCACACTGCTACGCAATGAAACTTGAAACTCAGAACTAAAACCTGGGCCAGGCACAGGCATTCATGCCTGTTATTCTGGCATTTTGGGAGGCCAAGGTGGGAGGATAACTTGAGTCCAGGAATTCAAGACCAGTCTGGACAATATAGTGAGACCCCATCTTTACAAAAAAATATATAAAAATTGGCTGGGCATGGTGGTGCACGCCTGTGGTCCCAGCTACCTATGAGGCTGAGGCAGAAGGATCACTTGAGCCCGAGAGGTGAAGGCTGCAGTGAGCTATATCATGCCACTGCACCCCAGCCTGCGTGACAGAGCAAGACTTCGTCTCAATACATACATAAATACTAAAACCTGGACTTCCAAATTTCCAGAGTCCAACTTATGGAGAGACAAGAACCCATAATATAAAACAAGGGGCAGCTCTAATAAACCTAAAAACAAAAACTTTCGTCGTAGATTTCTGCTTTAGGCTAAGAGAAAACTGTCATAACCCACTTAGAAACCCAGGACCCAAGTATTCCAGTCTGGAAGTAGTGTTGTGGTCAGTATAACACTGTCCATCAACTACAAGGGAACTCCAATAAAACTTACGGTCCTTATTTGCATTTCTTGAATGCCATAAAGGCAACACATGGTCCACAGAAATATTTCTTAAAATTCTCTTCCCCTTGCTGATCTATGTCCTTCACACTCCATACCTCCTCTCATTTCTCCAAACTCTCCCCAAACCTCTCCTCCCGGCCTGTGGTATCCTTCTTCCCGTTCCACTTGTCAATTTATTGTCACTCAGCTCCAAACCCACCCTTCTTTGCCATGTTTGGTGATCCTGGAGCTGGGCCCTGGAAACATTTCTCCTTTGCCAGCTGGTAGAATGTTCGGCTTTGTCCGTAGAGGGCATGGGTTACACTGTGCAGCTATACAGCAGGAGAGCCCGTCCACTCTGGGTTCCTGTCCTCCTCTCCTACTGCAAACAGCTCTTCTACCAGCAGCTCTCAGGTCAGCTTCAGTGACCCTCTCAGGCCACACTCTCCTCACTTGGTGGCCATTTCCACAGTAGCCTTGAGGGACCCTCAGCTACACTCTCCCCACACAGTGGCCACTTCTGCAGGAGGTCCAGCCATCCCCTCAGGCCATCCTCGCCCACCCAGCAAGCAGCTTCAACCAACCATCTTTGAGTCTGCCCTTGAACCATGTTCTCCCCACCGGGTGGGCATTTCTTAGAGAACAGCTGTGGCCACTCACATGGTCTGGCAATGGCAGATGGTGTATATGGACCAGCTTCAGGCTTCGTCGTCTGACAGTATCCGCATCCAGCAAACTGCATGTTCTCATAGTAGCGACATTCTCTTCGGGGAGGACTGGTTCTTGGCCTCAGGGACTAGAATAGTTCCATATTCTTCACTCTCCATTTCCCTCAGTCTAGAGGGAGTAATAACCCTTTTTTTTTTTTTTTTTTTTAGATAGAGTCTCACTCTGTTGCCCAGGCGGGAGTGCAGTGGTGTGATCTCAGCTCACCAAAACCTCCACCTCCCACGTTCAAGCGATTCTCCTGCCTCAACCTCCCTACTAGCTGGGACTACAGGCACACACCACCATGCCCGGCTAGTTTTTGTATTTTTAGTAGAGACAGGGTTTCACTATATTAGCCAGGCTGGTCTCAAACTCCTGACCTTGTGATCCACCTGCCTCAGCCTCCCAAAGTGCTGGGATTACAGTTGTGAGCCACCACTCCTGGCAACAGTAACATTTTTATACCTGATATTTCTAGACCCCTTAGAGTCCTCTTTGACCCCATTAGTAAGTTAAGCACGTCTTACTAGTTAATAATTCTTTTTTTGTTGTCGTGTGTGTGTGCATGTATGTGTGTGTGTCAGTCTCTCTTTGTCACACAGGCTGGAGTGTAATGGTGCAATCTCGGCTCATTGCAATCTCTGCCTCCTGGCTTCAAGAGATTCTCCTGCCTCAGCCTCCCCAGTAGCTAGGACTACAGATGGGTGCCACTAGCCCGGCTAATTTTTCTATTTTTAGTAGAGATGAGGTTTCACCATGCTGGCCAGGCGAGTCTCAAACTCCTGACCTCAGGTGATTCATCTGCCTCAGCCTCCCAAAGTGCTGGGATTACATGTGTGAGCTACCACGCCCAGCAATAATTCTATATATTGGACTTTCCCAGTTCAAATTACCGATGTCGAATCAGTCAGGGTCTCCTGATTGGACCCTGGCTGATACAGAACTAGTTAAGAAAGTGGTTCTAAATACATACAGATCTCCAGGAGTGGGATTTGGAGACTCGCCATGCCTTTGGAGTTGAGTGCCATGCTGGGATTTTGACCATGTGAAATGGGGCACCAGTGACCCACAGCAATGCAGTCCTATCACAGCGGATCAGTCACACCATCACCTGTGGTTGGTTCTGACAAAGTGCTGACTGAAGCACATGCCTTGGGAAGGCAGGTGGCTGAGGCACTTGACATGATGCCCATGACGATGGCCTCAAGGGCTGTAGTGTGGGGACAGATGCTTCTGTGTGTACTGGAGCACCTATAGGAAAATAAAATGGAATCTCAGGTCCCTTAACTCATATCAAAGCACAGTCCTAGAGCCAAAAAGCTTCCATCATGCCCTCAATGAAAATTCTTATTTATTGTAGCTGGCTTATTTACATTAGCCAGGACAAATGCTATTGAAAATAAAAAACGCAGTTGAATCGTATGGGTTATAGAATTCCACCAGGTGGATTCACAGCCTCACCCCATTTCTCATGTGAAAGGTAGGACATTAAGGCCAGGCTCATGCCTGTAATCCCAGCACTTTGGGAGGCCGAGGCAGGTGGATCACCTGAAGTCAGGAGTTCGAGACCAGCCTGGCCAACATGGCGAAACCCCATCTCTACTAAAAATACAAAATTTAGCCAGGCGTGGTGGCAGGCACCTGTAATCCCAGCTACTTGGGAGGCTGAGGCAGGAGAATCACTTGAACCTGGGGGGCGGAGGTTGCAATGAGCTGAGATCACACCACTGCACTCCAACCTGGGCCATAGAGCAAGACTCCATCTCAAAAAAAAAAAAAGGTAGGACATTAAAAGGGATGCTGAAGCTTAGAATGGGGACATCTGGTGGGACTCAGATGAAACTGAGAATCTTGAACCCACAAGTCACTCTGAGCCTCTGTTGCCAAAGGAAGGAGCTTGCTCTGTTGTGTCTAAGGAGACTAGCTGTCCTTTTCTTGAAAACTGTATGACAATCTCACATGAGGAGATGCCCATTCTCCTTCAGACCCACCACAACTACTCCCTGTTGGCACCTGACTCATACGTAGAATCTTAGATTTTTAGTACCCACTATGGCCTCAAATGAGATAGCTTTTACACCAGGAGAACTGCAAGATTTTGCCAACATATATTGGCAGAGACCTAAGGAGTGTGTGAGGGTGTCAGACCAAGGCAGGCAGAAGAACAGGAGTAGACTGAACTCACTGACCAAGGTGCACTAAGATTTTGGATATCATATGTTAGTTTCCGTAGCTGGAGGTGGCTCTCAAAGCTTATTTGGTTGGTGGCTGGAACTAGGACTCCATGGTGGCCTAAGTTTAGTTAGCATAGATGCCAGAGCTACCCTGGCACGCTATGGCATGCAAAGGCTTAGGGAGATCGGAGTGTTGAAAGGATTTACCATGGCAACCTGCATACCCACCCACCAACTACATACCCCAGGAGACCCCAGAAAATGCTTTCTCTGTGAAAGAGCTGAGAAACACATTCATGGGGAAAACAGCTGCATCCTTAGAAGGTCTGTGGCTTTCTCCATTGTAGGCCAGGTATGATGGATCGGGGGTGTGACCACCATTGATATGAGCTTCCAAGAGCAGAAGCCAACAGGCAGTGCCCGACCTTCAGGCGCAATGCAAGCATACCCGCCATAAAGGACGGCACCACATGCCTGTGGTCAGCAAGCCCTGGCCTGTAGGAGGTTTGGCAGAGGCTAACTGTCCCAAGGTCCCTGGGACTGAAATAGAGGAGAAGCCCGCTCAAGTATTGCTTGGGGACTCATTTCACAACAAAGGGAGTGGAGCAATGGGTTCAGGCCCATAGAATTAACTTCAAGGAGAAGGAAAAGAATCAGAGGCACAGACGACAGGAGAGGCAAGAAACCAGCAGTCCCAGAGAAAGCAGCAAAGAGACAGCAGGTGCTGTTGACTGTCTAGTTCCCGGGAGGCTGAGCTGCGTGTCCTGCACTGGGGCCCCGTGTGAGACCCCAATATCCTCCTGAGGCTCTGTAGTATCGCGTGGGCTTTGTATTCTTTCCCCTGTCTAGCAGATAATAGATCTGTAATTATTGGCTCGGGGCAGGGATGTGACTTTCACAAATCAGATACAAAAGCCTTTAAGGTTTTTTGTTTGTTTTGTTTTTTGTTTTTTTTGAGATGGAGGCTTGCTGTGTTGCCTAGGCTGGAGTGCAGTGGCGCAATCTCAGCTCACTGCAACCTCTGCCTCCCTAGTTCAAGCGATTCTCCTGCCTCAGCCTCCTGACTAGCTGGGATTACAGGCATATACCACCACGCCCAGCTAATTTTTGTATTTTTACTAGAGACAGGGTTTCACCATGTTGGCCAGGCTGGTCTCGAACTCCTGACCTCAAATGATCCACCCGCCTCGGCCTCCCAAAGTGCAGGGATTATAGGTGTGAGTCACCGCGCCCAGCTTCCTTTTGTTTTTCTTTGTCTTTCTTTTTTTTTTTTTTTTTTTTTTTGAGACAGAGTCTTGCTGTCTTGGCCAGGCTGGAGTGCAGTGGCATGATCTCGGCTCACTGCAACCTCCGCCTCCCAGGTTCACACCATTCTCCTGCCTCAGCCTCCCAAGTAGCTGGGACTATAGGCGCCCGCCACTACACCCGACTTTTTTTATATTTTTAGTAGAGACGGGGTTTCACTGTGTTAACCAGGATGGTCTCGATCTCCTAACCTGGTGATCTGCCCGCCTTGGCCCCCAAAGTGCTGAGATTACAGGCATGAGCCACCATGTCCGGACTTCTTCCTTTTGTTTTTCAAAGACCCTAGCTCTTAAGTTCTGGAATCATAAAGTGAAATGTCCATGGGAATCAGGCTAAGTACCGTATGTGAGTGAAACAGGGCCGGTGTAGGGCAACAGGGAGTGGACTAGACTGCGGTAAACTGGAGAGTGAACGCTCTGCTTCAAGACGTTCCAATTTAATTTTTTTTTTTTTTTTTTTTTTTGAGATGGAGTCTTGCTTTGTCCCCCAGGCTGGAGTGCAGTGGCGCGATCTCGGCTCACTGCAAGCTCCGCCTCCTGGGTTTACGCCATTCTCCTGCCTCAGCCTCCCGAGTAGCTGGGACTACAGGCGCCCGCCACCTCGCCCGGCTAGTTTTTTGTATTTTTAGTAGAGACGGGGTTTCACCACGTTTAGCCAGGATGGTCTCGATCTCCTGACCTTGTGATCCGCCCGCCTCGGCCTCCCAAAGTGCTGGGATTACAGGCTTGAGCCACCGCGCCCGGCCCCAATTTAATTTTTTAAAAACAACGCTAGGGAACAGGTATTGGACTCCAGATTGACTGGGATTTTTTGAAATCACAGAGGAATCAGGGCTCAAAACAGAAATAAATCTGAGTGGTAGAAAAAGGAATGGGAATGGCTGTGGTAGACACCTGTCTTGTGTGTACCCCTCCGTACATTTGGAGAATCCCCCACTGTCTGAGTCTTCACGAGAAACGGCAGCTGCCTCGCACAATAAACGCCAAATAATTTTAAAATAATAATGGTAGGCCGGGCACGGTGGTTCACCCCTGTAATCCCAGCACTTTGAGAGGCCAAGGCGGTGGATCACAAGGTCAAGAGATCGAGACCATCCTGGCCAATGTGGTGAAATCCTGTCTCTACGAAAAATACAAAAATTAGCTGGGCGTGGTGGCGTGCTTATAGTCTCAGCTATTCCAGAGGCTGAGGCAGGAGAATCGCTTGAACCCAGGAGGCAGAGGTGTCAGTGAGCCAAAATCGTGCCACTGCACTCCAGCCTGGCGACAGAAAGAGACTCCATCTCAAAATAATAATAATAATAATGGTAATAGCTAAAACTTAAAATGCTTACTCAGTCACCTCTTCTACATGCTTCACATATATTCTGTTATTTAGTTCACGCAGCCCCCTCCCCCACAGAGGCGGGCATGACTACACTATCCCCATTTTGTAGATGAGCAAGCTGAGGCATGCATGGTGTCCAAGCTCACACAGACATGTGGCAGAGCCTGGATTCAAATCCAGTCTGGCTCCAGCATCCACGCACTTAATGCCTTGCCACCCTTCCAATGAGGGTATTAGCTTGTGACAGAGCTCAGCCAACTAGACTTGGAATTTGGAGCAACTGATCTGAAGAAGCAGAGACAGGGAGAAGCTAATCCAGTGGCAGCAACAATGTCAAATATCCAGGGACAGCAGGGCGGCGGTGACGATCGGCTCTGATGTTCTCTGACTCTGTCACCCATTGCCCGGCAGCAGTGGTAGCGATGGCCTCATCAGGCAAATTCCATGGCATGCTTCCCTTTGTCTGCACGTCCTCTTTGGAGTCTATTTTTGCAGTTTCTCAACAACTCTGTGAGCTCTCCAGGTGTTGTTTCAATGAATTCCTTTTCCACTTGAGTCAGCTGGAGTCCACCTTTGTTGCTCACACCCAGGTATCCCAACTGATGGGCCCCGTTTGATGCACACCTGTGTCTGTGATCCCAGCTCTGTGGCTGCAGCACTTACAATAAGCTCTCTTGTGACTCAAGCTTCTGTGGGAGGGATTCTGGCCTTTGCAGCTCTCCAGCCCTGTATTCAAATAACCCTGACTTTCCAGACTCTGAAGCCACACCAGGAGGGGAGCGAGGCTGCAGGGCTACCAGCTCCAGTACAATCACATCTGTTCAGGTGACAGTGGCCAGGACTGCTGCAGATAGTGCCATTATGGCCAGGTATTGAGTTGACCCAGATGAGGGTTTTTTTTTTTTATCACATTTCATCATTATTAAGAATTAGCTCTGTGTCATTAGCACACCAAGCTATCAACTCAAATCCGTTCTACCATCTGGAAGAGGCTCACACGAACAGCATGGAGCCCAGATGGATGCTGTTAGGAGAGCTGTGAGCAGAGATCAGCAGAGAGGGAGGGAGGGAGAGACAGAGAAAGACAGAGCAGACACAGAGAGAAATAGAGACAGACAGAAGTAGAGAGACAGAGAGAGAGAAATAGAGAAACGGAAAGAAAGGGAGAGACATAGAAAGAGGGGAAGGGAGAAAAAGATAGATAGTGAGAAATAGAGACAGCGATAGAAAAACAGAGAGAGACTTACAGAAAAGGGAAATCAAAGAGGAGAGAGAGATACACAGAGAGAGACAGAGAAGAGTGAGAAAGAGAAACATAGAGACGGGGAGAAGGGGAGAGAGAGACAAAAAGACAAAGAGATGGAGAGTGAGCAAGAGAGTTGTAAGGAGAGAAACTGAGAAACAGGGACTGTAAGAGAGACAGACAATGTCGAGGAGACCCCGTGACAAGGAGAGATGGGATGTGTCAGGGCACCCTGGGACAAAGTTCCTGGGACAGATAAAGCCACAGCTGTGCTTCCCTCTCTCCCAGGCACCACGTCCAACCTTGCAAAGGAAGGTGGGGCCCTCCTATTAAGGGGTCAAAGGTGAACAAGAATGAGGAACAACCCAAACGTCCATTAATAAGGGAGGGGCATAAATTACACAAGATTCATACAATGGAATACTATAGAGAAACTGAATTTTAAAATATTGTTTTTAAAAACACAAAAAACACACAAGTTTCAAGGAAGAACTCTCCTTAGGAGATATGTTAGTCTATTCAGGATGCCACAACAAAATGCCTTAGTGGGTTGTTTATAAGCAACAGAAATGTATTGCTCATAGTTCTGGAGGCTGGACAGTCCAAGGTCAACGTGCCAGCAGATTCCATGAGGGCCCACCCTCTGCATCACAGGTGGCCCCTTCTTGCAGCATCTTCGCTTGGTGGAAGGGGTGAACAAGCTCCCTTGGGCCTCTTTTAAGAGGGCACTAATCCCAATCATGACAGTAGGGCCCTCATGACCTCTCACCTCCCAAAGGCCCCACCTCTTACTACCCCCAAGGTAGGGATTAGGTTTCCACATAAGAATCTTCAGACCATAGCAGGAGACAATAGTCCTAATTATGCACATTTGCTTCAACAGCTTCCCCAGCTCCGTCCTCAGCTTGGCATTGCTGGCAGGTGACCTAAGACAACAGAAGAGTGTCACTAAATCACATTTGGGGCTGTCACCATGGTTTCCAGAAGAACATTTGTGAAGCACACCCTTCCGTCTCCCTCAGTTGAAGCTGGCCTTGAATCAGGGGCCTTTGGAGGAAGGCAAAAGGTTCTAATGTAAGGAGGTGAACCCCTTTCCCTCTCACCTACCCCTATCCTCATCTCTACCCACCCCCCAACACACACACACACACACACAGCCATGGCTGGGACAGTTAGCAAGTCCTTCTCCCAGCCTGGTCAGACCCAGAGCAGGAAGAGCACTGTGACAGAGTCCCCTCCCAGAGCCATGCCTCAGCAGGCTGTTCCCAGGCTGTTCACAAAGGCCCCATGAAGAACCCGGGCAAGAATCCATTTGCCATGTGCCCCATTTTCTAGACGTGGACACTGAGTCCCAAAACAGGTGATGTGATAAGCTGGCCAAGGGCCAGGACTTCCGCACTCACAGTCTGCCAAGGGGGCCAAGGGGGAGCCACGGTGTCTGCCTGCACAGCAGCCGTTCCCTTCCCTGCTGAGAGGAGGAGGCAGCTCTCCTTTGGTGAACTACAAAGGGATGTTGTTGACAAGGGATGCTCCCTACCATGAGTGGTCACATGACCCAAGCCTAGCCAATCAGATTCACAGGGAGGGTTTGGGACAAGCCGGGTACCCTAATTTCCACCGATGAGAGTCAGGCCTGAGAGTTTTGCTGGAATCCCTGGTTCCGAGAAGTCCAGCTTCTTGGAAAATGCCCCTGGAGTGTTCTTGGGTTGCTGAGAAGCAGGCCCTGGGAGGCCAGGAGGACAAGGGATATTGGGGGTGATTCCTATGAAAGATAAAAGGTGGAGGAAGCAGAACTGGGAAGAAAAGCCTTCAGCCCCTGACAGGAATCTCACGGCAGCCATCACAGCAAGGTCCAGTAAATTTATATTTATATGTATATTATTATTAGATATAATACTCATCATCTAAAATATTTTGAGTACCACACTTAAACGTTTTTGTTTTTCCAAACTTGACCTTTATACATCAAAGGAGGCTTCTTTCCACCCTGCACAGCTTGGATGGAGCCAGTGAGCAGAACTAGGCCCAGCCACTGCCTTTGGTTTGTCTTCCTCTGAAGGAAAAATACACCAGCAAAGACGACGTTCTATCACCCAATTTGAGTGTCTCATTACAATTACATAATGCTAATTGCCAGCTTTGTGTTCCATTTGGCAACTTGTTAAAGTAATTGAACAAAATATAACTAATGAACAATTATAATGAAGTTCATAATTAGGTCCTTGAAACACTTGATACAAAAAATATTTCAGATTCTTTTTCAAAAAAACTGTATTCAGGCCGGGCGCGGTGGCTCAAGCCTGTAATCCCAGCACTTTGGGAGGCCGAGGCGGGCGGATCACGAGGTCAGGAGATCGAGACCATCCTGGCTAACACGGTGAAACCCCGTCTCTACTTAAAAAATACAAAAAACTAGCCGGGCGTGGTGGCGGCGCCTGTAGTCCCAGCTACTCGGGAGGCTGAGGCAGGAGAATGGCGTGAACCCGGGAGGCGGAGCTTGCAGTGAGCTGAGATCCGGCCACTGCACTCCAGCCCGGGTGACAGAGCGAGACTCCGTCTCAAAAAAAAAAAAAAAAAAAAACTGTATTCAAGTGAGGTGAGGTGAGGCCGACCCAGGAACTGAAGAAAGCTATGAATGGCTCCTCTGGTTTGAAAGGAATAAAATCCCCCAAATCATTACCCAGGTAACAGCATGGGCCTCCCAGAACTGATACACTAATTTGAAGGAGATGGTGGATGTGAGTGGCTAACTCGAGGCTTTGGCAGGTAGTAGGTGAACAAGAAATACTTGTTCCTTCCCTCCTGTTGGGCAGGAAGTTCACTGAGGGGAGACAATGCTATCCATTACTGTCTATATTCTGTGGGGCCTTGTCTGGGAGCCTGACACCCAGAGGTTCTTCGAAAGTGGAGCTAAAAAGAGAATATTGAATCTGCTGCTTCCTGAAGACGTCCTTCCCCGCCACTCAAGATGAACAATAACAGAGGAACCACAGGTCACACACTCAGATCAGCAACAGTATAGCGGACTCTGTAGTTGGCAACCCAACAGCCATTACCACAATCGAGGTGAAAAATTCAATATCTAAATAGTAACTTCACAGTGGAGGAGACTGGAAGCCCCACCTTACCCAAGCAGCCAAAGTTAACATCCCCAATAATGGGACTAATGAGCATTAGTCCCGTTATTAGTAATGAGCATTAGTCCCATTATTAATAATGAGCATTAGTCCCCTTATTAGTAATGAGCATTAGTCCCATTAATAATGAGCATTAGTCCCATTACTGGGGCTCTGATGTGTGGCCTCTGATATGACCTACCTCAAGAAGGCCTCAGCACCACCTCCACACAGTCCTGCCAAAAGTTCCTAACTGAATCCAAACATCAGGAGCCATCAGACAACCCAATGTGAAGAGCATGCTGCAAAGTCACTGGCCTGTCCTCTCGAAAACATCAAAGCCATGGAAGGCAAAGAAAGTCCCAGGAAGTTCTTCTGATTCACGGAGAATAAGGAGATGTTTCAATAGAGTGCATTGTGTGATCTGGGCCTTTATTCTGCTATAAAGAACATTTTTTTTTTGAGACGGAGTCATCTGGGCTCGCTGCAAGCTCCGCCTCCCGGGTTCACACCATTCTCTTGTCTCAGCCTCCCGAGTAGCTGGGACTACAGGTGCCTGCCACCATGCCCGGCTAATTTTTTGTATTTTTAGTAGAGATGGGGTTTCACTGTGTTAGCCAGGATGGTCTCAATCTCCTGACCTCGTGATCCACCCGCCTCGGCCTCCCAAAGTGCTGGGATTACAGGCGTGAGTCACCGTGCCCAGCCAAAGGACATTATTAAGACAAAGGCAGGATCTGAAAAAGGTTAGTAGATTAGATAATAGTAGTTTCCATGTTAATTTCCTGATGATTGTGCTATGGCTATGTAAGAGAATATCCTCATTTTTAGGAATTCACAATGGAGTATTTAGGGACAAAGGGACATTGTGCCTGCAGTTGACTCAAACCATTCAGAAAAAAAAAAACCACATAAGTGTGTATGTATGCATGTGTGTGTATGTAGGGAGAGGGAAAAAGATTAAACAAATGTCACATGATGCCAACATTTGGGCAGTTTGAGTGAAGAATATCTAGAACTGTTTATGTTATTCTTGAAACTTTAATTTGAAATTATGTCAAAACACAAAAAGGAGAGGAATACTGCTTCCCAGTTTCCTCTAGAGCTAGGGGTGGCCAAGAGACACAGTTCTAGCCAATGAATTGGGGGAGAAGGCTGCTGAGGATCTTTCTGGGGATAAATTTTCCTCTGGTAAAATAAGAATGGGCTGCAAAGAGACTTCTCACCGCACTGGCTGGCTCACTGCTTTAAGAATGTGAGGATATGGTGCCAGAGCTGCAGCAGCCATCTTGTGACCATGAGGAAAAGGCCAAGAAACTCACAAAGCTTTCCCCATGTATGAGTTTCCCTGATACTGTTGCCCCACTTATTAGGTTACATAAGATCATTCAATTCCTGTACTCCTTCAATCCCATTCATCATTCCAGGCCCAATGTCAGAACCTGTATCACTCAGGACCAGGCGGACAGGGCAGCCCCCATGTCAAATATTACCAAAGGGGAAAGAGAGCTCCGGAGACCTTACATCGGCAATGAAGTGCTGTGGCCTAGAAACGACACATCCTTTCCAATCACAACTCACTGGCCTTCATAGAACACAGGGCCTGGCACTGATTCCACAATTCTTATTCTTGAGGGGTTTGCATGCCGAAGTTTTGCCCCTTTTCCTCAACTATAAATTCCTCATCGTAAGTTTTTAAAGATAATGATGCCCAGACTTTTCCCCCAAACTATTCAAATCATCACCTGAGGTCAGGAGTCCGAGACAAGCCTGGGCAACATGGTGAAACCCCGTCTCTACTAAAAACACAAAAATTAGCCAGGCATGGTGGTGCGTGCCTGTAATCCCAGCTACTCGGGAGACTTAGGCACGAGAATCACTTGAACCTGAGAGGCAGAGGGTTGCAGTGAGCCGATATCGTGGCACTGCACTCCAGCCTGAGTGACAAAATGAGGCTCCGTCTAAAAAATTTTTTAAAAATCAGAATCCCTGTGAGTAGGGCCTGGAAATCAGTATTTTACAATTCAGGTATAACATACATTTATAGTCCATAGCAAAAATTTTCACTGTACATCTCAAATATTTTTATTATGGTAAAATATACATAACATAAAACTTGCCACTTTACCCATTTTTAAGTGTACAGTTCAGTGGCATCAAGTACATTCACGGTGTGATGCAAAAGTCACCACCATCCATTTATAGAACCTTTTTATCATCCCAAACAAAAACTATGTACCCATCAAACATGCTCTCCCCATTCCTTCTCTCTCCCCATCCCTGAATAATCTCTGGTCTACTTTCTGTCTCTATGAATTTGACCATTCTAGGTATTTCATGTAAGTGGAATCATACAGTATTCTTCATTTTGTGACCAGGGTCTGTCACTTATGATAATGTGTTCAAGGTTCATGCACATTGCAGTGTATGTCTGCGTGTGTATGTGCACATGTATGCATGTGTTCATTCCTTTTCATATAATATCATGAAATAAAATGTGTTCTGGCCGGGCGCGGTGGCTCTAGCCTGTAATCCCAGCACTTTGGGAGACCGAGACGGGCAGATCACGAGGTCAGGAGATCGAGACCATCCTGGCTAACAAGGTGAAACCCTGTCTCTACTAAAAATTACAAAAAACTAGCCGGGCGAGGTGGCGGGCGCCTGTAGTCCCAGCTACTCGGGAGGCTGAGGCAGGAGAATGGCATAAACCCAGGAGGCAGAGCTTGCAGTGAGCTGAGATCTGGCCACTGCACTCCAGCCTGGGCGACAGAGCGAGACTCCGTTTCAAAAAAAAAAAAAAAAATGTGTTCTATCCCTACAATAGAATATTATTCAGCCATAAAAAGAAATGAAGTTCCTCTATGTTCTACAGTATTCTATTGCAGGGATCGAACACGTTTTGTTTATCATTCATCAGTGACAAACTCTTGGGTTGCCTCTGCCTTTTGGTGATTGTGAATAACGCTGCTACAAACATTAGCATACAAGCATCTGTTTGTGTCCTGGCTTTCAGTTCTTTTAGGTATATACCTAGTAGTGCAACTCCTGGCTCACAGGGTAATTATAAGTTTAACTTTCTGAGGAACCACCAGCATGTTTCCACAACAGATGCACAATTTACATTCCCACCAGCAAGGTACCAGGGTTCCAGTTTTTCCACATCCTCATCAAAGCCCAGTTGTTTGGTACACATACATGAACTCAAGTAACCACCATGTAGATAAAGACATCTAACATTTCCTGCACCCCAGAAGGTACCCTCATGAGAATCGGTATTGTTGCAAGCTCCCCGGCAGCCAGGGTCAGGAACCATGCCCTAAACTTTTAGTGGTTCTATCTCTGGCAAGGCTGGCTAACACTCAACCTAAAAATAAACCTCGAGTCTGAAAATGGAACATTAAAAATGACATTGTCACCTTGACAGAGTGGCTAATAATGCTCCAGCGGGCAGGAGTCCATCAATCATGGGCCTCTGCCTTCTGTTTGGAGAGCTGAGGAAGATGCCAAGATGGAAAAGAGGGATGCAGCACAGGACAAGCCAGGGTGGGTGCCTGGGCACGGAAATCCCAGCCCACACCTCCCCAGGCCTCTCCCCAAACTGGGAACAAGAAATCTAGCAGCCAGACAGAAGCACTGCCTTCCCTGAATTCAATTTGCAAGGTCAATCATGTAAGAACCCAGGCCTAATAGAATTGTCACATCTGTGTCACGGTCATTTACAACGCACTCTTGCCGCGTCTGAACATGAAAGCAATTATGTGATACATACTTTGGCAAGAACCTGAGGTTCCCATCAAGAGGGAGAGAAACACTGTCAAGTCAGGTTATTTAAAGAAAGAAAGAACGAAAAGAAGGAAAGCTACAAAGACACATTCATTATGAAAATTTGAAAATTTCCACTTCCCTAGAAATCACATAAGAAGACTTAAGAGTCGGAATCCTTTTGAAAGCTCCATTGTCTTAAGAGTATAAATAGCATCTTTTTAGAAACACACAATTTCAATCAAGCTGGAATAATGGGAAGTACCATTCATGGAACGTTGTCTTTCAAAATTTCATGACACATGAAATGATTCTCACTCCAAATCTAATTAGAGGCTCAGGCATATGAGAGCTTGTGACAACGTCAAAGCGCTTGGAAAACGTACATGTAATTGATCTTCTTCACTGGGGTATGATTTCTTTTAATCAATCTAGAGATTCAGGAAGTACCCAAAGAAAGGACCACGAGAAACAGGGTTATCAAAAGAGGGAGTCTCTCTATCCTTCTTGGGAGCTCTTTCCAAAAGGGCTGGCCCTAGCCCATGGGACCTTGGGCAAGTTCCTTGAACCTGAGCCTTATTCCCCATCTTCAAAATAGGGATAATGATGACACCTACCTCCTAGGGTTATAGTCAGGATCGTGGCCCTGGAACAGCGCCCAGCATACAGTATGTACTAGAGCAATGTTAGCTATTATTGGCACCAAGTGGCTAAGCCCTAACGGCTCAACAGAACCCAGCCCAAAGCCCACACAACTGTGACTCCAGCCCCTGAAGCCAGTGGTCTCAGGCTCTGTTGCAAAAGGACAGCTCAGCAGACCACACAATAGGAGCCATATCCTTTAGCCACCAGACAGCCCAGGCTGACAAAAATCTTTAGTAACAGGCACAGAGGGGACCCGGTAGTCATTACCAAAACTGCAGTTCCCTCTGCCCCAGCCTGGGTGAGACATGAGCACCCACCACCTCCCTCTTCAAATGCCTTCTTTCAAGTGCCAGTTCCCACCAGCAGTCCTTCAGCCCTGCTTGCCTGCAGGCCAGGGACTCCCGCCCCAGGCCACTCAAGGTTTCCATCCTACCTGGGGCCTCTGATGGACCATAGACGGGCACCGTCTCTGCTCTCCCAGGATATTTTTCGGGGAAATGGGCCATTGACGAAGACAGGTGGCATAGCACACTGCTCACAGAGTCGGCAGCCAGGATTCCCGGGCTCCAGTTCCCAGTCCGCTACTGTTGGCTGGGTGGGTCAAACTCTCTGCACCTCAGTTGTCATCCTGTAAAAACAGAGATCATAAAAGCATCTTCTTTGTGGGATACTTGTGAGGGTTAAACGAATTGATGCTTTACGTGCTCAGGACAGCCTAAGAGCTCACTGAGGGTTTGCTCAAGGAGTGGTTTCCACTCTGCTCAGCCCACACTGTAGACTTTGCAGAAACATGACTATTTTTCAGTAACCAAAGTTAATTTTTTATGAACTCCCACTCTTGTAGGGATGCTGAATCTGCCATAGGTGAGACTTCCCTTCTTTCCCCAGCGTTGTGCCTATATTTGGGCAGGAGTGTGTCTCGCCATAGCAGGGGATGGAGGGGACATGTTCTCACTATCGCCTCCCCACCGCAGTGCCCACTGAGGTGGCCTTATTGCTCTCTGGATCTAATCACTGACCCAGGGAGGCCCTTCTGGCAGAGCCTGGGGATGACGATGATGCAGACCCCGCAGGGCTGTCTGAGGACTAATGAATCAATGCACATGTAGCCCTTAGAACAGGGCCCAGCCCATGCTGGTGGTCATTCCACGTTAGCCACTTTGACCTGGCCATCGGGGACCCAAGGAATGTGGGCCCAGCCTTGCCTCATCTTCCCTTTTATTCCAAGAGAAGCTGAGAAATCTCCCAATTTCTAAATTGGCATTGGATCCAAATAAACAGTGATTGTGAGAAGCAAGCAAGATACAGCTGAGGGCTAGATTTGAACCCTTGGCCATTAGTTTGAGATGTCTGTCCCTTGTGGCTAAGTTGGCCATTCATGGCTAGTCCCATTTTACAGATGGAAGAGGTAAGGCCCTGAGTGGTCGAAAAACTTGCAGTATGACGCAGTTGGCTGAGCCAGGACTTTAACCCAGACTGTTGGATCCAGGGTCAGTCCTCTCACACTTGTGCCTTCCATTAACATCCATGGCCTTTAGACAGAGCAGGCTCCTGTTGTCCTCAGCTTCCCTGTGGCTGTACCCGACCTTCTACTTGTATTTACATCACCAAATCCCTGTTCCAATTACGACTGCTGTATAAATATACCGAAATTTAGTAGCATACAACAAAAGTGATCTTATTATATTTCACAGATTCCATGGGCCAGGAATTCAGTCAAGGCTTGACTGGGTGATTCTTCTGTTCCACGTGGTGTCAACTGAGGTTACTCAATGATATGCAGCTGGCAGATGGCCGATCCAGAGGCTGAAAGATGGCTCCATTCATATGCCTGGTGCCTTGGTGGGGATGGCTGGAAGATGGGGCTCTGCTGGGACTTCTGACCACAGCGCCTCCACGTGGCTCTTCCAGCATGGTACCTCAGGGTATGAGACCTCTTAAATGGTAGCAGGCTCCTGCCAATAAGCATCCCCAAAAGAACCAGGCAGAGCTACCTGGTTTTCCTGGTCCAGGCTATAAGTCACTGAGCGTCACCTCTGCTATACTTTATAGAACAAACCAGTCACCAGCCCACCTAGATTGGTGGGGAGGGGATATAGACATGCCCCTCACCAAAAGAAGTGTCAAAAATTGTGTGGCCGTTTTTCTTTAACTGCCACAACCCCTGAAGTAACTGTAAACTTCAAGAGCACAACAATTTTATAAGATGGATTTATCCCGGAAGGGGCTGCTTCTTCTCAAAAGGTGGCCTCCCACTTAAATCCCACGGATCCTCAAAACCCAATTCTTTCATCTGCATTCTGTGCAAATAAGCCTCATTTGTCTTCATGACCCGTCAGCATGCAGACCTAGAAAAACCTTTTTTTTTTTTTTTTTTTTTTTTTTTGGAATTCTGATTGGGAATTCTTCCAGGCCAGAACCAGGCAGTTCTTTAAAACAAGGCCTGGCTTACCGATTTGCATGCATCCACCATCACTGGGGACCTCATTGCCTGAGGCAAAGGTCCCCAACCTTTTTGACACCAGGGAACTGTTTCGTGGAAGACAGTTTTTCCATGGGGAGAATTGATTGTTGCAGGATGAAACAGTTCCACTCATCAGGCATTAGCTTCTCCTAAGGAGCGCACAACCTAGATCCCCGACATGACTGAAGTTCACAACAGAGTTTGAGCTCCTGAGAGACTCGAATGCCACGGCTGATCTGACAGGAGGCAGAGGTCAGGCGGTAACGCTCTCTCGCCTGCTGCTCACCTCCCACTGTGCGGCGCAGTTCACAGCAGACCACGGGCTGGTACTGGTCCACGGCCCGGGGCTTGGAGAACCCTGGTAAGCCATCTAGAGTCAGGCAGAGAATCAAGCAGTCACCTAAGCTCACAACTCAGCCGCGGCACTTCTTCCTCACCTGGAATTCTGCCTCTTCACAAAAGCCCCATGACTGCTATTAGGTGGAGGTGCTTGTCACGCCTGAGATCCATCCTCTCCCGGTTCAGCCTCCAAGCCCTGATCTTTCCCTGAGGCGCCTCCATGCCCCAAGCTCAGGTCACGTGTTTCCAGTTGAACTGGCCCCGCCTCCTGCCGCAGGGCAGTCACATGATCCAGGTGCCACCAATCAGAACCTCCCATTCCCCTGGTCTCCATGATTGGTTCAGAGATGGGCACATGACCTGGGCCAAGCCAATGGGACTCCTCTTCAGGCCTTTTGTTGGAACTTCGGCAAAAAGTCAGACTGAAGCCTACGCAGGAGAAAGAAGGAAGGTGAGATTGTAAAAGAATAGGAGATAGCATTTATTGAGCACCTGCTATGTGCCCAGCACTATTTTATTGGCAACATGGTTATTTCACTACCATCACAGCCCCATGAAATACATAGTATTCTCTTTTTTCTCTTTTCTTTTCTTTTTTTCTTTTTTTTTGGAAACGGAGTCTCACTGTGTCACCCAGGCTGGAGTGCAATGGCACAATCTTGGCTCACTGCAACCTCTGCCTCCTGAGTTCAAGCAATTCTCCTGCCTCAGCCTCCGAGTAGTTGGGATTACAGGTGCCCACCACCACGCCCAGCTAATGTTTGTATTTTTAGTAGAGATGGGGTTTCAGCATGTTGGCCAGGCTGGTCTCGCACTCCTGACCTCAGGTGATCCACCCGCCTCGGCCTCCCAAAGTGCTGGGATTACAGGCATGAACCACCACGCCCAGCTGAGATGCATAGTATTATTAATCCCCACATTTCTAAATGGGAGAAAGGAGGTTCAAAGAGGTTAAGTGAGGTGTGTGGTCACACAGGAAGAGGCAGAGCCATCACCCACATCCAGGCGCTTGGTTCCAGAATAGTGTTCCAGATTTAAGAAACCTTCAGGATACCTGGTTACGTTTTAGTTTCTGATTAGCAATAAATACTTTTTGGTACTTACGCATGCTATGCAATATTTGGGACGTTCTTACACTGAAAAACTAGCTATTCGTTGTTTTTCTGAAACTTACATTTAACTGGGTATCCTGTATTTTATCCAGCAACCCAATTCCAGAGCCCATGGTCTTAACCACTATGCCCTACTGCCCATACAGATGTCATGAGAGATGTTGAATCCTGATTACATTGACCCAGCCCTGGATCCTGCTGTGCCTGAAGCCAGTGATGAGAGATGGCTTTCTGTCACTTGCATCTGAAGAGTTCTGACTGACATAGTGCTGTGCCGAAGTCAAATGAGCACTTTATTGAGCCCTACTCTGTAATTAGGACCAAGGGGTGGGAGATACAGAGGAGGTGAAGGAGGAAGATTGCCATCCTCAAGGACCGGAGTGGGGCTGAGAAGACAGAACTCACATGTCTGGAGGTGCTAAGTAGAGTGTGCCGCACACGGAGGCCTGGGCCACTGGCCGAGTGTATTAGTGCTCTACTGCTGCATGGTAAATTATCACACACTTAGCAGTGGAAAACAGACCGAGACTCTGTTGTGCTGGGGTGGGAGCAGGAGACAGGCACAGGGAGGCTGCAGAGAGAAAGAAGGGGCAAGGGAGGAAAGGAGAGAGGGAGCCAGCACCTGTGAAAAGAGGAAACTAAACAGGGCTGGTTGCTGCCTCCTGCTTCTTAAAGGAAACCACCTGCCCATCCAGGGCCCACCTCCCCAGCCCTCAGTCCTGTTACTGTGTGCAGCGGGTTCCACACCTGAACGGGCTATATGACCCAGGCCTAATCAATCAGCATATTCCCTCCTCCTGGCCAGTGATTGGCTCAGGTTTGGTGATATGATCCAAATAGCCAATAAGCTTCAAGATGGGGACTCAAGTTGAAACTACTTGGGGGAAATCTTTCTTCCCGTCTTAACACTGTGAGGACATAAGCCTGGAGCTGAAAGAATTCGTCTTGCCATCATTAGAGGAGAGTCCATCTGAGAATGTCAACACAGAGGAAGGCAGAGATGAGATGGAGAGAGAGAACACTGACAATGTCATCAGAGCGTCTGGATCCAGCCACACCTGAAGCTAATCCTAGCATTGGAGTTTTCACAATGGTGAGCCAATTACCCCTTTTCTGCTTGAGCCAGTTGGTGTTGGGGTTTCTGTTACTAGTAGCCAGCAAAATATTTAGTCATGATTGAAAAAAAAAAAAAGTGGATGCCAAAAACAAGGGGACCAGGCCCCGCAGGTAAATAGTGAGCAGGGTTGGTGAGACTGATAAGCACAGAGCCTACAAAATGGAAACTGGGTCCAAGCCTCGTGGTGCCACTTGACCACCACTCCCTTTTACTCTCCCAAAAACCCAACATGACTTGTGATCTCAGTGTTTGAGCCAGGGAAAGAAAGAAAGAAGTAGGAGGGAGTCCCAAGATGAAATCGTTTGGAAATAGTCCCAGAGCATAATGAATTGACTAACACCTGTTTCTCCCCTGGAAGTCATCTAATGAAATTATTAGACCATCAATTTACCACCGTGATGGCCAAGAGTGCTCTTTAACGGGATAAACCGTGACAACAAAGCCAGAATTCCACTTGTAATATGCCTTACACACCTTTATTTTTTGTTTGTTTTTGTTTTTTCTTCACTGCAACCTCCGCCTCCCGGGTTCAAGCGATTCTCCTGCCTCAGACTCCTGAGTAGCTGGGATTACAGGTGTGCACCACCATGCCCGACTAATTTTTGTGGGTTTTTTTGTTTTGTTTTTTTTTTTTTGGTATTTTTAGTAGAGATGGGGTTTTGCCATGTTAACCAGGCTGGTCTCAACCTCCTGACCTCAGGTGATTTGCCTGCCTCAGCCTCCCAAAGTGCTGGGATTACAGGTGTGAGCCACCATGCCTGGCCATTAAACACCTTCTTTAACAGGCCTTCACTTATGATTCTCTTTAAAGTTTGGACACACATTGGCAGGAAGCTTTTAGAAATCATTTGCACTAATCTAAAATGCAGTCATGGCTCAGAGTAAAAGAATCTCAGCTCCTCAAAGCCAGCTGAAGCTTCTGAGGCCTAATCAGACAGGCTCCTGATCATCTTTGCTGTGTGTTCACTGCCTGTCTGCTGGATGGTCAGAACCCTTCTCATGTTTTGCACACACATGACGCTCAGGCACAGTGAGAGGAGAAGAGCAAGAAGGGAAGGAGGAAGCTGGTGAGCCAACGTCCTGTAGTCATTGGGCTTTCACCAGCCAGCGCCCAATGCAGACCCACCTGCCGCCCCTACTGAGCCCAGCAAAAGGAGCTGCCCTCGGCACGATCTTCCAAATGCTCATCCAATGATGTCACTGCTCTGGGCACTCTTAGAATGTGGTCCATGCCCAGCACTGCGATCCCACCTGCTCTCCCACTCTCTTGCCACCTGTATTAGTCAGGGTTCCCTAGAGGGACAGAACTAAGAGGATAGGTAGATATAAGGGGAGTTCATCTTAAAGTATTAACTTACACAATCACAAGGTCCTACAATAGGCTGTCTGCAAGCTTAAGGAGCAAGGAAGCCAGTCTGAGTCTCAAAACTGAAGAACTTGGAGCGTGATGTTCGAGGGCAGGAAGCATCCAGCGCGGGAGAAAGACGTAGGCTGGGAGGCTAGGCCGATCTCACCTTTTCATGTTTTTCTGCCTGGCAACTGATTAGATGGTGCCCACCAGAATAAGGGTGGGTCTGCCTTCCCCAGCCCACTGACTCAAATGTTCCTCTCCTTTGGCGACACCCTCACAAACACATCCAGGATCAATACTTTGCCTCCTTCAATCCAATCAAGTTGACACTCAGTAGTAACTATCACACCTGCATATTCTCCAAATAGCCTTTCTTGTTCCTGTAGTTCAGTTCATTCCCGTCTCAGGACCTCTGGCTGGCTGGTCATCCGACGATCTTCACATGGCAGTGTCAGGCCTCCCAGGCTACGACTTCAGTGTCACCTAAAGGAGGCCCCCGACCACTGTGGCTAAAGAGCATCCTGTCCCATCAGACCTCCTCTTGTTTCCTGTTGGCCATCTGCCTGCCTCCATGAGGCATACCCTCTGTGGTGCAAAGAGCTCAACTACCCTGGTGATCACTGGGTCCAAGGATAAGCACAGATATATCCGTTGGACACCTGAGTTAGTACCTGGTCCCCGGGCTCTGCAGAACACTGAAGAAAAGCCACTTGATTGGGACACAGAGCTGTCACTGAACTGAAAACCACTGAGGGCACAGGCTGAGGTCCGGTGGCCATGAGCAGCTGCACTTGGTCAGTGTTCTGTGAGAACAGGGAAATCGCCCTGCTTGCCTGCCTGTCTGAATGGGCATTGGGCTTTCGGGATTCAACTTGGACTAGAATAGAAACTACATTCTGACATCCTCACAGCTCTGTTCTTTGGGGTTTGGGGATTTGGGGTTTGTTTTTTGAGACAGAGTCTTGCTCTGTCACCCAGGCTGGAGTGCAGTGGTGCAATTGCAGCTCGCTGTGGCCTCAACCTCCCAGGCTCAAGGGATCCTCCTGTCTTAGCCTCCTGAGTAGCTAGAACCACAGGTGCACGCCACCACACCCAGCTAATTTTTAAAAAACTGTTTGTAGTCAGGATCTCACCGTGTTGCCCAAGCTGGTCTCAAACTCCTGGACTCAAGCAACCCTCCTGCCTTGGCGTCCTCCCAAAGGGCTAGGATTACAGGCGTGAGCCACCATGCCTGGCTCTTTCGGGTTTTGATAGGCATGCATTCTCAGCTTTAAAGGCACATACACACACATATTCACACACATATGTTCACACACATGTACACATACATTCACATACACACATAAGGCCAAAGTTGTAAAAACCGACACGTTTGCCTCACAAACCTCACAGTCCACCCTTCAAAATACAGAGATGCAAACACAAGCAGCATCGCCTCTGCACATGCATGCTCCACCCCAGCTGATTTTCCAGCTCCCAGGCAGCAGGACCCAGCGGGGTAACCCCCATCCCAGGTCAAGCGAAGCAGCAGCCACCCAGGAGTCAGGCACAGAAGCAGCCAGATTCCTTCATTCCTGTGGGAGGGGCTGCAACTGTCCCCCATCACCATTCCCCACCCTTCCTTGTCACAGAGCCATCTCTACCCACCACGAGAGTTCTGGGAGGGCACCCATCACCCTGCTGGGCAGCACATCTCCCCGCCTCCTACACAGCTGATTGTAGTCGGGTGACAAGGTTGTGGCCAAGGGGGTGAGGGTTAAGGTTAGGTCACCTCTTCCATGACTGTGGTGACCCAACATCTTCCAAGTGGACAAGACCTGCACACCAGTGGGGGAAGCAGCCATTTGGAAGCCCAGGTCCTTGGGTGACCTTGCAAAACAAAGCCACCAGCCCACCCCGGCCCACCCATTCACCTCAGAGTGGCGACAGGAGGGAACACACGTTCCTGATTGAGCCAGATTTGGGGGCACCTGTTAGAGCAGCCCAGCTTGAACGTAGTGACAGATTATCCCCATAAATCCACACATGACAGTCCCTCTGAAGGCTTGAGCCTATTGCAGGATAGGATGTGGCTGGGTCCTCAAAGACAGTTTTGTTCCCCATGAGCCCTTCTCCTGGGCGTTTGCAGACTCGAGGGAAGGGCTCTTCTGCTCACCTATAGCCATGGTGCCAGGGGTGTTACGACATCAGGAAGATGCCTTTCCTAAGGAGTGTGGGTTTCAGGCCGTCTGTTTGAGAAACAGATGAGTGAGCCAACCGAGGCGCTATCCTAGAGGGCTCAGATGCCACTGTGGGGACAGGTCAGTGGCTGCCTGCAGCTGGAGTTTATCAGTTCAGCTCCAGCTGAGAATCCTCCCAGGCGAGAAGGTGGAGCTGGGCAGCCCGAGCGTGAGAAGGAGGCCTCCAGCCTGGAGAAGGTTCCTGGAGGTGGGCAGGAAGGGCCTGGAGGAGGACCAGCTGCTCAGAGACCTGCTGGCCATGGGAGACAGCAGAATCCTGGCAGCCCCAGCCAGGCTGCATGGCAGATCCTGATGCCTTTAGAAGCTCCTGATGGGACAGGCCTGGTGGGGAGCTGGAAGAAGACGAGAAGGCACGGTGCAGCCCACAGCCATCTCAAAGATGAAAAGGCAGCTGGCCGGCAGGTGGTGGGTTTTTGAGAGTAATGCTCAGGCCAAGGAACGTCAAAAGCAGCCTCAGCACCACGTGCACTCAACTGGCTGTTGTTCCAGACCATCTGTTTCTCATTAATGAAGTTGTCCGGCAGGGCTTATTAATAAGGATGCGTGGGCTTATTCAGCCTGGGCCGTCTTGCTGGAACTAAAGGGCATACTGATTAAGCTGTAATGACTCCTCAGGCACTGTCAACATGAAGGGAATCTCCAAGCACCTGGTGAGAGGAGAGGACCTTGCAGGCCCCAGGCCCGACCTGAACCCTAAGGCCCACGGGCCACTCACAGGAGAGGACAATCCCAGCCCAAGTGTCATCAATCAGGGTTCCCTGCTGCTCCCAACAACCACCATCCACTTCTTCCTTGGCCAACAGGACCAGACTGTGTTTGCAAAGTGAGGTCAGCAGAATAGCAGCCCCCGAAGATACCCACATCCTAATCCCTGGGACCTATGAATGGGTTAGGTTACAGGGCGCTGTGGGTTAGGTTACATGGCGCTGTGCGTTAGGTTACACGGCGCTGTGGGTTGGGTTACATGGTGCTGTGCGTTAGGTTATATGGTGCTGTGAGTTGGATGTGGCTTGTCCATGCCAAAACTCATGTTGACATTGATACCCAATGTAGCAGTGCTGGGAGGGGTCAGATCCCTCCTGAATACATTAATGCCCTCCGTAGGGGTTGAGTTTTTGCGGTCACTTGTGCCTCGTGAGAACAGATTAGTTCCCAAGGGCGCGGTTGTTGAAGGGTCTGGTTTCCTCTCACCACGTGATCTCTGCATGCACCTGTTCCCCCTCCATGTTCTTCCCTGAGTGGAAGCAGAGTGAGGCCCTCACCAGATGCAGCTGCCCACGCTTGGACTTTTCAGCCACCAGAATCATGAACCAAATGAACCCCTTAGTAAATTATTAACTTATAAATCACCCAGCTTCAGGTGTTCTGTTGAACAAAACAAAATGGACTAAGACGTGGTGAGGGGCAATGAGGGCTGCAGATGGAATTACGGTTGTTAATCAGCACATATTAAAATAAGGAGATTATCCTGACTTACTCAAGTGGGCCTGCTGCAACCACAGGGGGTTCTTACATGTGAACATGGCAGGTGGGAGTGTCAGCGTCAGAGAGCTGCAGCGGAAGGAGGGTGTGACCGGCCACTGCTGAAGACAACAGGACACTACCAGACAAGAAACACAGTGGCCTCTAGAAGCAGGAGAAGGCAAGGAAATGGATTCTCCCCTGCAGATTCCTGAAGGAACACAGCCCTGCTGTCACCCTGATTTCAGCCCAGTGACACCCACAGCCGACTTCTGACCTCCAGGACTGTAATTAGGGCTGTGTTAAGCCACTGCCTTTGTGAAAATTTGTTACAGCAGCTGTCGGAAACTCACAAAAAGGGAACAGGTCCTGTTTGAAATACTCAAGACCCCCAGATGCCCTTGCAGCAAAGGTGGCCTCGTGTCCCCATGCCGGCTGGTGAGCCCCAGCAGATACTGCTGGCTTTCCAGAAAAGCCCTCATTTTGTGGATAAAAAGGGACGCACTCCAGAGATGCAGCTTTTTGCCTTCACCCAGCCCCCTTCTCACTCCCACCTTCTTCCTGCCTCGAGCACGGATGAAAGACTAGAGGTGGGGCAGCCACCCAGGGCCAAGATGATGACTGCCACATCCTGAGGACAGCAGAGTGCGACAGACAGGAGCCAGGACTGCTGCACTGTGGAGTCGCTGCCTGGCCCCAGGAGAATGGACTGCCTCCAACTTCCTGTGACGTGAGAGCCATAAACGCTGCTGGGCCGAGCCTGGATTCCATGGCATGCAGCCAGACACAACCAAGTGACATGCAGCTCTTGCGATGACAAGAAAGGAGCTGACGTCCAGAAACCTGGCTGGCGCTGGGTGTTGGGGAGTCTCAGGGTGAAGGGGGCCCAGGGTGCTGGCTTCACACGGAGCAGCGCTCGGCCAGTTGGTCACAAGGGAATGTGGGTAAGTACCAGGGCCCTGGGAAGTGCCCCCCAACAATTCGAACCACACAACGCCAGGGCATAGCTGTTGGCGGGCGCACAAGCACCACCAGCCTCACACACGCACATGCAGTCTCCCCCATCAGAGAAAACTTTACACAAGCACACTGCACACGCATTGTGGGTGCACGCGCACACCTGTATATATTTATTGCATAAAATTCATCATAGCACTTTACCCCGTATTTTTATAATCCAAAAGGAAAACGATTCAAGAAAGGATTTCATTGTGCTCAGTTTCAAAAAATATAAAAATGAACATCAGATTACAGATACAAGTTCATATGCTGAACTGAATGGTACCTACCAACTGCCTGGCTATGGAAACCCGTGACTTGACTTAGGGGTGGGGTGCTGATGACATGATCTCGACAGGAACCCCCTAGCGACTCTCAGGCGGAGGCAGCGCAGGGATGCGGTTCCTGGTGAGGAGGACCTCAGTGACCGCGCTGCCTGGGCTCACGGCTGGAGGGCTCACCCATGAGGGACACAGGTGGACACCCGCTGCTTCACACGCCTAAGTCACATTAGAAACATGTAAAGCCATGCAAAGTCTGTGCAATAAAGAGATCCTGTATGAAATCCACTCGCTCCTCGGAGGGAAGCTGGCCCGGAAGCGCGCTCTGGTTGAAGAGTGACGCACGGTCCTCCAGGGCCTACATTCCATCCGTGACACAGACGCACGAGCACCCAGACCACCGGTCCTAACAGCAGCTGTGAAAAGTTGTGTCAAGTCACGGGGGTTCCTTTGTAACAGCTAAAGCTCAAAGGCATGCTGGACCCTGAGGGAAAACAGGTGAGCCTGAGACGGGAAGGGAAGAAAGGGATTTGCACCTTCACAGAGCAAAACGGGACGACGGGAGGGGGAGGCTGAAGACAAGACCTTGGCTCAGGAGTGTGTCTGTCCTCAGCACCAACCAGCCCCACCGTTCCCACTGCACTGT
The DNA here is from genome assembly GCF_008728515.1 of Papio anubis. Taxonomy (NCBI): domain Eukaryota; kingdom Metazoa; phylum Chordata; class Mammalia; order Primates; family Cercopithecidae; genus Papio; species Papio anubis. The sequence continues at coordinate 119,572,572 of NC_044984.1, read as the reverse complement.
GTGTGCAAAGACACACACTCTCACCACGGTGCCACGCGTGCGGCCCAGACACTCCCTGTCTGAAGGCCAGAATCCCGCTCCAGCGTGCGGAAGATCCCCGTACCCACCAGATTTAACGACAAAACAGAGAAACGATCCCTCCCCAAGCCCACAGAACACTTGGTGCAAACATCCTTTTACAACAGCTGCAGGTTTCTCTGTAATTTCTTGAGCACACAAAAGTAACAGGACACACAGGTACAGCTGAGTGACACGCCAGCCAGTCCGACTCAGAAGCCCTGCAGCTCAGGGATGTCCCGGTACAGATCCAGGGTCTCAGGGTTCGAGAAAGCACCTCCTTGCTCCACAGCTTTTCCAGCGATGATCTGTTTGACGGCAACTTCCACTTTCTTGCCATTGAGCGTATACTGAGAGGGAAAGGTAGAAAAACAAGAAACGGCATTTAAACCTGAAGGGGGGAGAATCCACAGCCCTGGGTATATCCAGGCCCCAAAGGCCCGGCTCCACCTGGAGCACCAAGAGCAAATGGGTCTCAGCTCCCAGATGCCCCTCTTCCCACCAGGTCTGCAAACATGCACCGAAGTACGCTGAACTGACTGCTGTCCCCTCTGTGTGTGGGGGAGAAAACCTGCTCTGAAAGGCAATTTCGAGGCCCGGTGCTGAAACCCAACGCTAACCCCCTCCAAACCCCGCCCCCCGCCCCCACGCTGCCACTGGCATGGCTGTTGAGAAAGTGCGGCTATTTCAAAGATGCCCAGAGGTCACCATGAGCATGTTCATTTTTCTAACGCTGCACACTCCACTGGGCCCTGTTGGGACCCACCACGTGCCACATCCAAGGTGGCCTCGAGAGGGCCCTCCAGACACCCCACTGACCGACCGCGGCAGTGAATATTCCAGATGGCAGTATAAAAAAAGAGTGTCTCTCAGGGTTCAGGGTCTGCCTGACCAGGATAAAAATGCAGACATAGATCATTCCTAAATCCCAGCAGGCACCCTGGGCAAGAAAGTTTTCAGGGAAGATGTGGCTTCTGCCACCCCATCTGGGGGATGCTGGGTGAATTCCTGAACCTGAGTTCGTTTCCTTGAATGAAGGGGGGTTGGTGCCAGCACTGAGGCTGTAGGGCTGTGAGTCAGGGTGAATCAGTCAGGGCACACACAGCTTCACAAGCGCCTAGCTACTACGTTTTATGATTTTACTTTTATTTATACTTTTTTATACTTCTCTATATATTTTATCACATGTTATTCTATGATAAAGACCAGTTATTGCCATTACTTCAGAAGTGGCCCAGCTTCCTAGAACTAGAGGCAAGAGCGTCCTCAAGGTACCAAGAACTCCTCCTCGAAGCCAGCCAGCTGCACGGGACAGTGCACTCCTTCTTCTCACAGTCGGGCCCTTTCCAAACACTCAGGGTTCCCTCTAAGATTCATGGCACATGTGTTTCACCTTGAATCCAAATGAGCCCTTGGCAGTGTTGGTGTGTTGTGAGCTAGGAAACCTCAGGAGCAACAGAGCCCAGTAACGCTCCTCTGCCCGAGCCCTCGATCACTGGCGCCTTTTTTTTTTTTTTTAAACCGAGATATAATTAAAATTCATTCACTTGAAAAATTCAGTCGACGTGTGAACTAATTAAGGATCTAAGAGCCGACTTCCTTCCGAGGGCCTGCCTGTCACTTCATGTGGTGTCGCTGGCCCTCCCACCGTGAGACGCAAATGTCTCGCCTGCTCTGTGCCCCACTACGCTTCACGCAGGGGTCCACGTGCAGCTCACAGGAGCTAATACCGCCACCTTCCACCCACTGGCCAAATACAGCAGCATCCTCTTAAAAGAAATCCTGCTACCGTTTCCTCTGGGGAGAGAGGAAAGGTAGAGGAAAGGGAAAGAGAAAGGAAGAAGCCGCCGTCCCCCTGCCCCCCTGCCCCCCAACCAGCTCCTGCACGAGGCCTCCCCAGGTAGACAGGAGCCCAGCAGCCTCCTGTCAGGAAGGGCCAGACATCCCAGCCATGACCCAAGCAAAGGCCAGCTGAACTTGGGACGGCCATGGCTGTCTGAGGGCTACAGGTGGGAAGCCCTCAAATGCCAGGAGTCCATTCCACTTGGCCATGACCCTCCCAGGGTCCCCAGGTCTTTATTCTGGGTGAGCAGAAGGCGGAGCTGACTATGGACACCACTTCCTTGGGCAGAACCCCTCATCTCTCTGGGTTTCCTCATCTGTAAGATGGGTGTGAGGAAGACAAGCTTGTCCCACCTCACGAGGCTCAGAGGACCAGCTCCCCACGCCCCATTCACTCACCAGACACCAAAAGCACCTGCTGTTTGCCAGGCAGTCAGCTGAGCTCCGAAGAAAAGGAGGTAAACCCACAAGGTTCCTGTTCTCAAGTGGCCTCCGCTCCACACAGAAAGATGTGAACATACACAAGAACTCACCTTCAGTCCCCCCATGGCAAATACTGTCAAAGCTAAAGATGGAGGCCAGGACATCGTTCAAACAGGAAATGCAGGGAAAGCCTCTCTGACTTTTGCGCAGAGAGCAGCTGAGATCAGGTGTGTGGAAGGGCTTTGCAGGGCATGCAGACCTATTCTGAATGAAGGCTGACGGTGAGCGGAGGCAGCACACAAACCGAGGCACGGGGACTGCGTTCTGGGCACCCTGTGGCCCACGGCACCCACCAGAGAGGCTCTGTTGTCAACCCATCTTAGAGATGGGGAAACTGAGGCTTGGATGCTGAGTTGCCCAAAGTCATGCCTCAGGGGTAGAGGGGAGGCCAGGGCTAAGTGACAGAGCCCCTGTGCATAAAGACCCTCAGAGGACCCGCTGTGAAGGCTGGCGGCAAGGACTGCGCCGGCCAGAGCCTCCCGAGTCCCCCGGGGCCGCTCACTCCATTAGAGCCGCATCACCACCCTGAGCTCTGGCGGGCGGTCGAGGGGCTCCTCTCCCCATGTCACAGGCCAGAGACAGGACCGGTCTTACTCAACACGAGGAGTGGGGCTGGCTCTGGGCCCAGATCTCTCCTGAGCACTCGCCAGGAACCCCTTAAATGCTGAAAATGGCACTGGCTTCCCAGGGAACAGAAGCGGCAGTGTCTCTCCACACAGAGACAGAGATGGGCCGCCGCTTATTCCCACCGCTAGGATGCGCCCCGGGCTTAGGCTATTCTCGGGGTGGTGAGGGAGGGTAGCCCACTCCCCACAAGCACCATGTGAAGGGTCAGACCCGCAACAGGCTCTCCTGCCTCAGCAAGGCCCTGGGACTTTGCAGATGAGACCTCAGTTGTCCTCTTCTGACCCTGAAGTGGGTCCAGTTCCCGAATGGGCAGACTGGGGCCACGCCATGTCACCTCCCTGTGGATGCTGGGCCCCTCCCTAGCTCGGCAACCAAAGAGGTAAATCCACTCCTAAGCCTGCCACGAGGGCCCGAAAATAAAAGGGCATTCCAAACTCTGGAGGAACCCTCCAAAAGACTTCCCAAATGGACCCAGGAGAAGCCCCTATCTGGGGAGAAAAAGGGCCCAGAGCCCCGCTGGGAGCCCCGGCCGCAAGCCCACAAAAGCCAGGACGACCAGGGAAAGAAACGTGCTGAGTTTTCGCCCTTCATAATAAATCGTCCCACTACCCTCGTGATCAGCTACGGTTTGGTAGTAACTGTTCTGGCGGCAAAAGACCCAAGTTCTTTTTCAATAATATAAAGCCAAGGAGACAAAGTCAAATTCCAGTTCCCTAAAATGTTCCAGATGAGACAGCACTGATTCACCAAAGGAAAACCTTAGACCCTCATCAGGAAAAGACAGTAAGGGTCACTGATTCAAGAAGTGCCTTCTTGGAGAGCACCAATGTCCCCACAGAGAGCCGCCAAGAGTCACCAACCAAAAAAAAAGAGAGAAAGAAAAAGATGAAAAAAGAGAGAAAGAAAAAGATGAAAAAAGAGAGAAAGAAAAAGCCCCAAGCTGCAGGGCTCTTCCCACGCAAAACCAGAACGCAAAGGAAACGTGTGGACACCACAAAAGGGAACCAACACCGCAGATGTGGACAGGAGCCGGGAGGAGGAGGAACAGGGTCCTGAGTGGGAGTCAGCGCAGACGTGGACAGGAGCCGGGAGGAGGAGGAACAGGGTCCCGAGTGGGAGTCAGCGCAGACGTGGACAGGCGCCGGGAGGAGGAGGAACAGGGTCCCGAGTGGGAGTCAGCGCAGGTGTGGACAGGCGCCGGGAGGAGGAGGAACAGGGTCCCGAGTGGGAGTCAGTCTTCCAGGGATGGTCAGGGATTGCACACCGTGGCCGTGCTGCAAGCACTCTTCCCAGCCCCCACTCCTGGACAGGTTGTTTTGAAGATGCTGAAATAACTTTTAAGGCAAAGAGAATGATCTATGGGTTTCAAAGTCAACAGCATCGCATATTTCAACATTCCCCAGGAAGCAGCCTCTCCTGGTAAACCCTGTCTCTGGTGATACGTCACAGACTCAGCCCTGCTCCGGCAACCACAAAGTCAGCTTCCCCGGGGAACCCAGTGAGTGTCTGCTCCCATCTTCTCCTTAATGAACAGCCATTCCGTGGGCTTCACATACAGCCTGCCACTGTCTGTTTAAATTGTTGTGTGCATACACACACACACACACACACACAGAGAGAGAGAACAGCTTCTGTCAGCTTGCAGGGCACCCATTTTGTAAGCAATGCAAATGAAAGCTGTGATCCAATCTGGGTGAACCTCCTCCTCCCCGACTTAGAATCGAAGCAGAGTGTACTGGGGCCAGGGGCTGGGGGATGACCACACAGCCTTCAGAAGTCCTGCCTCTAAAAAGTGTCAAGTCTTGTATGAAACGGAAGAACTTAAAAGGCAAGAGCAACGCTTCCCAGCAGCACTTTAAAAAATTAAAATTGGCTGGGTAGAGTGGCTCATGCCTGTAATCCCAGCGCTTTGGGAGGCTGAGGTGGGCGGATCACCTGAGGTCAGGAGTTTGAAACCAGCCTGGCCAACATGGCAAAACCCCGTCTCTACTAAGAATACAAAAACTAGCCAGGCATGCTGGCATGCGACTGTAGTCCCAGCTACCAGCTACTCAGGAGGCTGAGGCAGGAGAACTGCTTGAACCTGGGAAGCGGAGGTTGCAGTGAGCTGAGATTGAGCCACTGCATTCCAGCCTGGGTGACAGAGACTCAGTCTCAAAAAAATAAAATAAAAAATAAAAAGTTAAAATTAATGTTCTCATTAAAAATTTTGAGAACACACTAAAACCACAGGTTAGCAGGGAGAAGCCAGCTGGACCTGCAGGGCTGGGCCCGCTAACCCTCCGAACATGGGTATTTAGCAGAAGCTGCTTTAAATGCAGTCTTAGGAAGGGTAGGAAAAAGGATGGCAGGGAGAGGATGGCGTTGCTAGGCAACGTGGACAAACGATATATAAAGCACCAGCAAGCTGCTCAGATGTAAGCGCCCCTCAACGTGTGGGCTCGTGGGGCGATGGCTGCGGTCTCCTCGCTGGCGGGAGATGGCCATACCGGGATGCCCTTGGTTTCCAGGATGAGGCTGGGCACGTGTCGCGCAGACAAGCCCACGCGGATGGCGTCACGGATCCTCTTAACCAAGTCAGGCTGGAAGGCGTGCCCGGAGGCCATCTTCAGGAAGAGGATCACCCTCTCCTCCCCGTACTTGTTATACTGGGGGACACACAGGCTGTCCTCCACCTCCTCGAAGGATTCCACTGTGGAGACAGGGGAGGGCGCACATTCATGCAGGAGGCCCCTCAGTGTGGGGTCGGGCCTCACAACAACCTGGCCGAGCAGGTGGGGCAAGCTGGGTGCCCCAGGCCTACCAGGGATGCCTGTGTTCTCCCAGCCCACCCAGGAGGAGTGCCTTGGAGGGACATTTGCTGAGGAAGCCATTTCACGAGTGGAAGAAAACCCATCACTGGGGAGGCAGACACAGCTTCAGCTTTGGCAGGATGGGTGATGTTCTACCAGGAGGCCAGATGTGGGCCTTACTTAATGAGAAGTTAATTCAAGATGAAAAAAAGGACCTGGCTTGGTGGTTCACGCCTGTAATCCCAGCACTCTGGGAGGCTGAGGTGGGACGATCACTTAAGTTCAGGAGATTGAGACCAGCCTGGACAACATAGGGAGACTTTGTCTCTACAAAAAATTAAAAACTAAGTTAGGCATGGTGGCACATGCCTGTAGACATAGCTACTTGGGAAGCTGAGGCAGGAGGATCGCCTGAGCCCAGGAGGTCGAGGCTGCAGTGAGCTAGGGTTGCGCCACTGACCCCCAGCCTGGACAACAGAGTGAGACCCTGTTGGCCTCCCAAAAATGGAGGCAGGTAGCCGGGCACATTGGCTCACACCTGTAATTCCAGCACTTTGGGAAGCCGAAGTGGGTTGATTACTTGAGCTCAGGAGTAGACCAGCCTGGCCAACAGGGCAAAACTTCATCTCTACAAAAAATACAAAAATTAGCTGGGCATAGTGGTGCATGCCTGTAGACCCAGCTACTCAGGAGGCCGAGGTAAGAGGATTGCTTGAGCCCAGGAGGCAGAGGCTGCAGTGAGCTGAGATCACGCCACTGCACTCCAGCCCGTGTAAGACAGTAAGACTCTGTCTCAAAAAAAAAAAAAAATTGAGAAAAGGGAAGCAGGTGCCTGGGGTGGGGACTCCACTGGAGGGAGGAACAAGGCTGGAATCAGACATCAGGATTTCTTTGCCCTGGCCACACAAACGACCTTGACATAAGTTTAGGACTCTGACCTAAGCACTAGCGTACGAGGCCATCTAACCGACTCTGCGGCCTGGGCTGGGCCTGGGTCCCTGGGCTGGGGAGTTTGAAGGCCCACAGGTGACTCCACTGTGCAGCTGTGAGACCCACAGGCCTACACTCTCTGTGCTTGGTGTCCTGCATGGTGCTGTGTGACCTTCAGCAATCCTGAACCCTCTCTGTGCTTCTGGTTTCTTCAACCATAAAGAGTAGACGCAAGCTGGCCAGGCATGGTGGCTCACGCCTGTAATCCCACCACTTTGGGAGGCTAAGGCAGGCGGATCACTTGAGGTCAAGAGTTCGAGACCAGCCTGGCCAACATGTGAAACCCCGTCTCTACTAAAAATACAAAAATTAGCTGGGCATGGTGGTGCATGTCTGTAATCCCAGCTACTGAGGAGGTAGAGGTTGCAGTGAGCCAAGATCACACCACTGCACTCCAGCCTGTGTGACAGAGCAAGACTCTGTCTCCAAAAAAGATAGACACAAGTAACCAACCCGGCAGAACTCACCAGGAGGATGAGCTATAATGAGGAAGAGGATGGGCAAAGGGACCTTAAAGACCCATTCGAGGTTTTATGAGGACAGCAGTGTGGGCAAGGTATGTTCTGGAAAGGAGGTCAGGCTCATAAACGTCCACTGTCACACCAGAGACCAAGGGGCCGGAGTTGTGCCAAAGGTGGGGCCTTTGGAAAGGGCCCCTGGGGCTCCCGCCAGGACCCTCCTCCTTCCTGGAGACTGAAGAACACTCAGGGAGGGGAAGCACGTACCGATGTTATAGATTTCCGAGCTGCCGAACCGCACCCCGTTGGGGTTGAGTGTGCCGTCACTGGAAAGAGAGAAGAGGTCAGGGCCACACTGCAGCTCTGGAGTGAGGCAAGTCCCAGGGGTCCCACGGGAGGGCGGTCACCCCCTCTCCATTCCACATGGCATCCCCCAGGACTAGTCATGGACACTCCCCTCCCCAACTCCTTGCCCTGCCACCCAGCTCTTTCTCCCTCTCAGGTTAAAGCTCGACATCGAGGGATGCACCTCTGTGTAGGAACATCTGTCACCTTGCTCCCTTCCCACCTGCACACATGTCCCCCATTGCGGGTGTGGACGCTGCTGTGCCTTTGCCGTGGGGCCCCCACCCTGACACCCCCTACCCAAGAACCGCATCACAGGGCAGGGAAACGTAGATCATGCCCAGACCCAGCCCTTGGGAAGGAAGCTGGCACAGGGATGCCCCACCCCAGGAATGACACAGGAAGGGTCCAAGATGGGGGACAGTCAGCCATGTCGCAGACTGAGCAGAAAATGCTTCCTCGGAGGTGGTCTTCAGCCCCAAGGACGGCGTGCGCATGGGCACAGGGGTGGGGAAACATGGCGCAGCAGCCGGTGGGTGTGAGAGGTGTGGACACCCTGATGCTGGAATGGAGTGGGGTGCCCAGGAAGGCACTGACTTTTACAGAAAGCGCCTCCTCCTCCACCCCCATGCCTCCGGAAGGTGAGGCTGCAGGGAAGAGAAGGTGAGGCTGCAGGGAAGAGAAGCCGACTCCGCAGCCCTTACCTCCGGCCAAGCATGATGATGCCCCCAGTCTTGGGGTTGATTCTGCAGTAGTCGCCATGAGCCCAGATACCTGCAAGGACAGCAGAGGTGCCCGGTCACCCCGAGGAGAAGGGGCCGTGACGGGCTGCCTGGACAGACGCTGGGTGCGGGTCCACAGACATAACTGGGGCCCAGAGGCAGGTCTGGTGTGGGGCTGGGGGCAGAAGGGAGCCAGACTGTTCCTGCCCCCAAGGAACACGCCCTCTAGGGGGGCTGCTGCCCGGGCAGCTCTGACACAGCTGGCGAGGAGTAACGCAGCTCCCTGGGCACCAGCAAGGACCTGGGAATTCACAGACGGCGGGACCAAGCTCAGCCAGGCCACTGGGGGTCAACAGGAGGGTCTGGAGACAACCCTGAGTGTAGCACAGGAAAGAATGAGCCACGTCTTGGGAAGCAAGAGTGGCCAGGGCAGCGGAGGGCACAGGGTGTGAGAGGTTGGGGCCAGATCTTGGAATGGAATACACAAGCCCATGACCAGGAAGGAGGCTACTGCACCAGTCCCAGTCACACAGGCTTGAACCAAAGCATTAGCCACATGTGCAGAGAGCTGATTAGCAGGTAAAACCCAGGGGATGAAGGGCGGGGGAAGAGGAAAGAGCCAGAGGTGACAGCAACACAGTGTCAGCAGGCCACATGAGTGGCCACGTGTGCAGCTGTTCAGAGAAGGCTTGCGCGCTGGGGTGGCACCGTGAAGCTGATCGACCAAAGGGATCAAACCCCAGCTTTGGATGCAGCATCTGAGGAGAGAGGTTCCTTTGCCACATCCTCTACCCAGGCGCCAAACAGTGAAGAGAAGCCACGCATCTGAGAGAGTCACCAAGGGAGCAGTTAACCAGCTGGGGGCCTCCTGCTGCTGACACCCACGCCCAGCCCTTGATCAGCCACACTGAGGGGAACTGGCTGGCCGTAATCAAAAGTGCATCTCTGCCGCTTTGCAATGCCGGAAGTTATCTGCCTCAGCAGCAGGCTGGCCTCCTGCAATAACGCCCTGAAGATTCCCTGCGATCCGGGAAGGGAAAACAGTAAAGCGGCCAACTTCCGTGTCTTCACTGATGGGTGGCAGTCTCAAAAGGCATCTCTCACTCCCAAATCTCGACGTGTCTTCACTGGCGAGCAGCAGCCTCAGAAGGCATCTCCTCCCCTCCAAATCTTGAGACACTTCCCCAGCACTTCTCCACTCTGAGGCAAGCGCTAACCCAAACAGCTTATGACTCAACAGCCACCTCGTCTATTCACGCGTTCATGTGACATCGTGAAGGAGACACTGCCACAAGCCACAACCGAGCCTTCTACGGGAACAAAGGCCAAGGGGACTGTGTATAGGGAGTGCACGGTCCCTGGGAGGCAGCTGAAGAGAATGAAATGAGCCCTACGCTAGTTATTCCGATGCAAAAAAAGAGAATTGCAGGCCTTCAGGTCTTTCTTCCCACCTCCCAAAGCTAGAGAACAAAACCAATTCTTCTCATTGGACTTTTAAAAGATTCACATACACAAGTAAGGAAAAAAAAAACCCACTGCTAGGCTGGCAATTGATGTGCCCGGTTTCTGCAGGAACACATCCGCATGGCTACTCAGCAAACTGAGTTTATGAACGGCAGCCCCGGAAGACGAGAGCTGCAAGCCTGTGCCGCTCACCTGGGAATCCGGCCTCATCCTGGAACTTGGTGCCAGCAGCAACATACAGTCTTGTTTGCCTGGACTCAGATCTCCCTTGAACTGGATGGGAAATTTCTGGGGTTTAGGGCCATTTGTAGTACTGTGCCCTAATTACTGAGACCCCGGAAATGCAGAGAAAAAGGAAGATGTAACTCCACCCTGAAGAAATGTTCTTTTGTGGAAACTTCGCCCTGACACACTTTGATCCCTTGCAAAGCTGAGCTGACAGGAGGAATCCACTAGGGGCTGGCTCCAGGGCACCACACAGGAAGTGGCGTGATGGCAAAACAAAGCTACAGAAGCAATGTCTTCCTTTCTACAGCAGACTGAACAGATTTAGATCATTCTCATTCTTCAAGGCACTGACTTCAGCTCTGAGTCTCCTGGGAGCTGAGGCAAAAGTGGAAATACAGTGGGAACAGGTGACTGCCGATAACAGACCAGGCCTGTATGGAATGTGGCATCTGCAATGACCTAAATCTTAAGTCTCCTTTTACTTTCTTTTAAAATATTAAGTTTTTAAAAATAACAAAAAGTGGCCGGGCATGGTGGCTCATGCCTATTAATCCCAGCACTGTGGGAAGCCGAGGTGGATGGATCACAAGATCAAGAGTTCGAGACCAGCCTGGCTAACATAGTGAAACCCCGTCTCTACTAAAAATACAAAAATTAGCCAGGTGTGGTGGCGCACACCTGTAATCCCAGCTACTCAGGAGGCTGAAGAAGAAGCCGAGATCGTGCCACTGCATCCCAGCCCTGGGCAACAAGACACCATCTCAAAAAAATAAAAAGCCCTGAAGAAAACCAAAATGGGCTCATCGTCTCACCACTCATATAAGCCCTTATTCACACCTATTATTCATTTATTCACACAATCACACATATATACTTCCCTTTTAAAATTTACACAAGGCTGGGTGTGGTGGCTCATGCTAGTAATCCCAGCACTTGAGGAGGCCGAGGCGGGACGATTGCTTGAGCTCAAGAGTTCGAGACCAGCCTGGGCAACATAGAGAGACCTCATCTCTACAAAAAATACAAAAATTAACCAGGCATGGTAGCACACACCTGTAGTCCCAGCTATTTAGGAGGCTGAGGCAGAAGGATCCTTTGAGCCCTGGAGATCAAGGCTGCAGTGAGCCGAGATCACACCACTGCGCTTCAGCCTGGGGCCAGACAGAGACCCTGTCACTAAAAAAAAAAAAAAAAAAAAAAAATTAAAATTTACATCAAAGGGATGCTATGTCCTCTGTTCTTAAACTTTCATTTTCACTTACTAACTTCTTGGGTATCTTTCCATACCAGCACATGGCCTGTTTACATTTTCACCTGGCATCATTTTTTAAGGTAACAATGTCCATAAACCCACTCCCAGTTGTGGAAAGGAAGGCTTGCTCTTGTTGCTTGGTTTTGCCATCACGCCATTTCCTATACAGCCCAGGAATCTCTCAGCACTGAGAGATTGAGGAATGGTCTAAGTGCAGCCTATGTTCACCCTGTCCATGATAAACAGCTTCAGATCTCATCATCTGATCTGCCTTTGTCTTTCCATATTTATTCATCTCTCTCACCTACGCCTAGGAAGTATCAGACGAAGCTACCTATAAAACTGACTTCATGATAGGATTATTTAAAGAGAAGCAAAATCTTACTCTAAAGGTAAGAGGACTACAAAAACAAAGCAATGATTTCAGCTCTGAGTTTCCTGGCAGCCAAGGCAAAAATGGAAATACAACACATCACAAAGTACTTGTCTTCTCCAAGAAGTAATATCAGTTTCAAAGAGATTATCCTGAAATTAATCCTGAGAGACATCTATCACATGAACCCTTGCACATGTGACAAAAAAAAGTGACAGAAAAGAGTTTTCAAAGAGCAATGTTACAGAAGATGAAGGGCAGTCATTTCTTGGATGGATCCTCAAGCTGAGATTCTAATCCTTTTGGCCTCTCCTCCCAAGGCAGGGGTTCCTGCCCTCCTCTTTAGGGTCATCTGAAGAGTGTTTCTCTATGTCCACTCTTGCTTTTCTGCATTCGTCTGTCTACACAGCTGCTCACAGCAGGAGCCAAGGTGGGGCATAGGTGCAGCAGGTATGCAGTGAAGGCTGAGCCACCCCTGGGGGGATGCCCCACGCTGCTGCAGAAAGGCGCTATTCCAGGCACAATGGCTTTTACGGTGACACGCAAACACGCAAGGCAGGAAGGATCCCTGGCAAATCCTACCACTTGCCGCTTTCTGATTCTCCATACGTGGTCTGTGCTAAACCAGATTACCTTTTGAGAGACTGCAGAAAGCAAGTACTGAGTATAAATAACTCTGGAACAGAAGGCTTGCTAAACGATGAATTATACAGCAGCAATAACTCGAGACTGCTTATGAAATAAGATTAGAGGGAGGCAGGAATCAGAGCTTTAAATAAAAGACTTCCCTGCTTTGGGGCAAGGCACCACTCAAAAGATGACACCCAAGGGTGTCAGTCTATGTGAGAGTGACATGTCGGGTTGTAAATCCTTCCACCACAAGAGCACTCTTCCTCTAGCATCTCCATGAGGACTGGATGATGGTGAGAGACATGAAGGAAGAGACCCGAGCCAGACACCACTTCCACATGCCATTCCTCTTGAACAGGCAAGCATCACCCTGTTTCAGCGAGTGGGCCCTGCACCCTCCACCCTCCCACATGCAAACCAGAGGCTCCTGCCAGCTCCCAGCAGCAGGGGCTGGAGCCAAGATGCTCTGGGCAGAGGTAGCTGAGATTCAACTAAACCAGATTACAGTTGCACACGATAGCTTCAAGCTGAAGACAACACGATATTGACCAAAAATTCATTATCGCCCCACTGGCAGAATGAGCTATAGGCAGCTTCTCCAAGCCCTGGTGGTGGGGGAAGGAAGACGGGAGGGACAGGATGGGAGGGGAGGGACAAGGGTACAGAATTAGACATAGAAGGCCCAGCCAAGGCAGAGGCTGGGCAGCTCTTTCTGCATCTCTCCAACCAACCTGGGAATTTGGAGAAATACGCCTTCCTGTACTTGTTGCCATTCTCATCATTCCAGAAGTGTGTGGGCTGGCAAGGGATCGGCTTAGTACACACCAGCTCGCCGCTCTCTCCCCAGACCGCCTTTCCTGGTATGGGAGAATTAAAAATAAGCCCAACGCACACCACAGCCACACACCCTGGCTTGTCTCTCTCTCTTTCTTAAGCTATTACTTATTATGCAATATTTCAGACATATACAAAGGTACAGAGATGGTCCACACCCACACACCTGTCATGGCAGCCTAATAATGCGTTCCTCCCAGATGAAGTCCCCTCCCTGTGTGCTCCCCAAAATCGCTGTCTGGGATGTAGTGATTTGTTATTCCCATGTGTGTTAACATTTCTGCTCCATCCACACGCATCCCTGAATAGCATATGTCGTCACTCTGCATGCCTTTGAACACACACATACTGTCCTTCTACGTGTCCCGCGTCTTCCTGTGCTCACTCAGCATGACATCTGGGTGGCTCGTTCGGGCTACTAGGACTCGCTGTGGTTCATTCATATTCACCACTTAGTCATTCTCCACCTGTGATCACAGAGTTTCTTCTTCCCAAGGATGGACATTCCTATTGTTCCCAATTTTGTTTTCCGTTACAAATCATGGGGCTACAAACATTCTTGCGTGTATCACAAGTCAGTCTTCTAGGAGTGGAATTCCCAGATCACAGGGCACGTATCCATCTTCAGCTTCACTGACTACTCCCACATTGCTCTGCAGAGCAGCTGCACTGAGCCCTGCTCACCCCTCCTAGCACAGCTGGATTTCTAGCTGCCAGGCCCAGCACACCGGGAGACTATCCCTTTCATGACCAGGTTCTCAGAAGCTCAGAGCTGGCGGCTGCCTGTGTATCCAGCACCGGGGTTCGGATGCAGCACAGCGACCACCCAGCTGCCCGCCGTGCCTGAGCACACAGGTCTCCACCTGTCCTCCAGCTCGACCCTGACCTCTCAGGGGCTGGGGATCAGGAGCCCGGTGGGTGTTAAGCCAAGCTGCGGGGAAAGGACATCACATTGCAAGTGACAGGGGCCTCCCCTCCGAGGGTTGTTTTGGAGAACTATCACCAAGCAAAGTTACACATCCGAGCGCTCCCAAGCTCCCAACTCACGCCTAATCACAGAAAGAAACAGTTGGCGGAGCCATCACCTTCCTCGTTCCACGCCTCCACAGCCATGCCCAGGTTCCGGGCCTGAATCTCCCCTTTATACACAGGAAGAGAAAAATTGTGGCCCATGAAGCAGGAGATGATGTCGGTGCCTCCTGTAAGCAATGGCAAAGGGAGATTCAAAATTCAGAAGCCCCAGACAAATTGCATTAAATTAGTGAGCAACAAAGGAGAAAGTGCCAAGAGGACAAAGAGCTAGTCTCCCAGACACACACTACAACATCCCAGACAGGTGGGGCTTCTCTTCAGGGAGCAGTGGGAGAGGTGATACGGAATTTGGAATGAACCACCATCTGGTAATGGACGTTTTGGCCGAGCCTTCCTGCTAGAGGATCCGCTAAGTAAATGACCTCCTGTGGTCACGCTGAAATTCAAGACTCAGGATCGTAGAAAATGGAAGCTTTGCCTGTGACATCCACCTGGCAGGCACTGCCTAGGCAGACCCGTGACATGGGAAGGCTCGAGTGCCGTGGTTTACGTGGACTTAATGGTTGGAAAAACAGAAATGTGGCCGGGCGCAGTGGCTCACGCCTATAATCCTAGCACATTGGGAGGCCAAGGTGGGCGGATTGCCTGAGCTCAGGAGTTCGAGGCAAGCCTGGGCGACATGGCAAGACCCCATCTCTACTAAATATACAAAAAATTAGCCGGGTGTGGTGGCACGTGCCTGTAAATCCAGCTACTCAGGAGGCTGAGGCGCAAGAATCACTTGAACCCAGGAGGCAGAGGTTGCAGTGAGCCAAGACTGTGTGTACCACTGCACTCCAGCCTGGGCGACAGAGCAAGATTCTGTCTCAAAAAAAAAAAAAAAAGAAAGAAAGAAAAAAAGAAAAACAAAGTTCCCAGCTGCAAGACTGTGGAGTGTGATTTTCTTTCTTTCTTCAAGCAGTGAATAAAATGTGATGTCTTCTCTGGCATTTCATGTCACTGACTGACGTGTCCCACGACAATGAGTGAGTCACGTTCGTTTCTGCCACCATCGAGATCTGAGCAGGGCTCCTGACCTCCTTCCTGCTGCTCTCCCTGCTGGTGGGAATGTCTCAGACCCCCCATCTCAGGCTGAGGAACCAACGGTGGGGAGGAAGGTTGGGGGGTCGGCCTCAGGCTTCGGGCAAATGGCACCTCTTAAAGAGGTGCTTTGAGAGTATGTTTTTAAATCACAAGGAGAAAAATCAGAACTACAAATGTGTAAAAAAAATAAAATAAAAGTGACCCAGGCCAGGCACGGTGGCTCATGCCTGTAATCCCATCACTTTGGGCGGCCAAGGTGGGAGGATCACTTGAGCTTAGGAGTTCAACAGCCTGGGCAACATGGTGGAACCCCATCTCTACAAAAAATAAAAAAACACAGCTGAGCATGGTGGCATACACCTGTGGTCCTACCTATTCAGGAGGCTGAGGTGGGAGGATCACTTGAGCCCGGGAGGTGGAGGCTACAGTGAGCCATGATCATGTCACTGTGCACTCCAGCCTGGGCAACAGAGCAAAACCCTGTCTTTAAAAAAAAAAAAAAAAAAAGTGACCCAAAGATTTCTATGGGCAGCAAAGGAATCAACTCTTAAGTCACATGAAGGGGAATTGAGGTGTGTACCCTAAACTACATCTGTGTAAAAAGGGGGTGCTCTCACCCCATTTACACACACTCACAAACACACACTCAAGCACACACGCTCACCTATGCACAGAACATCTCTGAAGGAAACGACATCGGCTTCCTTGGGGAAGGAGGACGGCAGCAATGAGGATACCTTTGTGTACTCTGAATTTGTTTTACCACGTGCATGAACCATGTTCTAAAGCACGACTTTATGTTAAGAAAAAAGTTATGAGAAAAAATGCACTTGGGGGCCAGACACAGTGGCTCACGCCTGTAATCCCAGCACTTTGGGAGGCCAAGGTGGGTGGATCACCTGAGGTCAGGAGTTCGAGATCAGCCTGACCAACATGGTGAAACCCCATTTCTATTAAAAATATAGAAAAATTAGCTGAGCATGGTGGCACATGCCTGTAATCCCAGCTACTCGGGAGGTTGGGGCACGAGAACTGCTTGAACCCAGGAGGTGGAGGTTGCAGTGAGCTGAGATCGCACCCACTGCACTCCAACCTGGCTGACAGCGCAAGACTCTGACTCAAAAAAAAAAATTTTTTTTCACTTGGAATCCACATATAATACACCCATATTATACACACATGAGTGCGCATGCACACATTCATATATTCCTGTTTTTCACCTGCAAAAATGACCGCACCCTGTAATTCTGCAATCTGATTTTTCACTCATCGTGACCATGTTTCAATGTCCATCAGTGTATTTCTTCACTTCTAATGGCTTCATAAATTAAGAATGTGCCCTAAATTATTCAATCAATTTCCTTTTGCTGGGCATACAGGTAGCGTCTATTTTTTACTTATATAAACAATGTTGCAATATTTGTCCTTCCATACAGTGGATTCTCACTATTTGCGGATTCTGTTTTTGGGAATTTGCCTGCTCACTAAAATGTATATGTAACCTCCAGATCTATAATCTGGAGCTTCTGCGGTCACTCTCAGACACTGCAGAGCAGTGAAAACCCGAAGTCACCCAGGCACATTCCCACCAAGGTCACACGAGGCGACATGGCCTCCCTGCCTCGCTCTTACACGCAGGAGACCGGGGCAGGGTGGGTTAGGGTGCTCTGTTCCTGGGCTTGGCATCACAGCTCTGGCATCTGACAGTGGGGTTGCCTTGGGCAAGTCACTGAATGCTTCTGAACTGCATTTTCCCTTTCGCAAGACAAAAAATACAGAACCTGGCCGGGTGCGGTGGCTCAAGCCTGTAATCCCAGCACTTTGGGAGGCCGAGACGGGCAGATCACAAGGTCAGGAGATCGAGACCACCCTGGCTAACACAGTGAAATCCCGTCTCTACTAAAAATACAAAAAAAAAAAAAAAATTAGCGGGCGAGGTGGGCTGACCTGTAATCCCAGCTACTTTCGGGGAGGCTGAGGCAGAAGAATGGCATGAACCGGAGGCAAGGAAGGCTTCCAGTGAGCTGAGATCCGACCCACTGCACTCAACCTGGGTGATGAGACTCCGTCTCAAAAAAAAAGGCTTGGGGCCGGTGGCTCAAGCCATAATCCCAGCACTTTGGGAGGCGAAGGCGAGGCGGATCCGCGAGGTCAGGAGATGAGACCATCCTGGCAGCCGCGGTGAAACCCGTCTCTACTAAAAAATACAAAAACAGCGAGTGAAGTGGGCGGGGCGCCTGTAGTCCCAGCTACTCAGGAGGCTGAGAGGCAGGAGAATGGGCGCTTGAACCGGGGAGGTGGAGCTTGCAGTGAGCTGAGATCCGACCCTGCACTCCAGCCTGGACAGAAGCCGAGACTCAGTCTCAAAAAAAAAAAAAAAAAAAAAAAAAAATATAGAACCTACCAAGATGTATTGTTTTGGATTTTAAGACTATAATCGATGTGAGAGGTGTGTGTATATAAATGTATTTCCCCCAGGAGCAAGGGTTCTGTATGGGCTGACTCGGAGTTCACAGTGACTTCGTGGAGCATCACTGCCTCAGATAATGAGAAGGCATTGTGTGTATTGGCTGCCCAGCAGACTGTGTCCTTGGGATGAATCCAAGCACTGGGCAGAGGTGTGCATACTTATGGGGCCGGCGGGGATGGCTGGAAGAACCGTCCCCCCTGGGGCCATACCTGAGATGGAGCCCAGGAGGATGCTGCTCTTGATGCACCTGTAGACATACTCGTAGCTCTGGGCTTTCAGTGGGGAGCCAGTGGACAGGATCGTGTGGAGCATCTGAAGACTGTGGGTTTCCACTGGGGCGAACAATCACCAAAAGATTAAAACTAAACCCAGTGCCTGAAGCCTCACGCGCAAGCAGGAAATAGGATGGATTTAATTTCCTTGATTGGCAGTATGGGGAATGAATATTAAAGAGGCACACTCACCCGGCTTCATGGCCTTCTCTTCCAGCACCGACAGCCACTTGGCCCCAGTTACCAGGACAGTGATGCTAGGGTGCAGGCGGGAAAGAAAACACCAGAAACCCTTCAAGGCTCTTGTACCAAAGCTTTCTAAAGTTAGGGATTTATTTCTGAAAAGTTTGCAAAACCCAAGAGAGAGCAGTTTTCTGGGTTGAACTCATACTTCGTGTTTACTCAAGTCTGAGTCACGGCACCTGCCTTGCTCACAAGCGCACCTGACTGCTCTTTATGCTGATTCCAGCACACGGGGCCGGTTCCCTTTACCACGAGGCTTCACATACAACAGCAGCTCACCTGAACCCATGACCTTCCCAACTGCAGAGTATTTTATCTTGGGGGACCAAAGGAAGCCATAAAATCAAGTCCCCTCAAATTCTATCCTCACACATTCATTCACCAATGAAGAGAGGGTTACAGAATTATTATAATTATTTTTTTTAGACAGAACCTCCTTCTGTTGCCCAGCCTGGAGTGCAGTGGTGCAATCACAGCTCACTGCAGCGTCCAACTCCCGGGCTCAAGTGATTCTCCCACCTCAGCCTCCCAAGTAGCTAGAGCTACCAGTGTATGCCACCACGCCCAGCTAAGAGACAGAGTCTTGCTATGTTGCCAGGCTGGTCTTGAACTCCTGGGCTCAAGTGATCCTCCTGCTTTGGCCTCCCAAAGTGCTGGGACAATTTTTTACTTGTTAAAACATGTGCCATACTTGAAACTCTCCACCCATCCCCTTTTTTTAAACAAGTTCACGTTTTTATGAAACTCAGAAAAGTGCCGCTCTTCTTGAATGTTCAGAATCCGCAGTTCTATGCATTTGTGCTCACAGAACGACACATGCTGCTGAATATCCATCACTGCGTGTTCAAGGGCAGCCCTGTCTAACATGCTATTTCCTTCCTCAGCTTTTCTTCCAGCCAGGTGGCCCTTCACATGTAAACTCAGTCGGCCCAACTAAAGAACACTGTTCTCTTCGGGGCCTAGAGGAGGCTGTGAGATTCAGACTCTTCTGCGTCACTCTGGGCAGTAGAACCTCACTCCTGCACATCCGGTGGAGAGACTCATCCCAAGGAAGACTGTCATGGCACTTGCTGTCTGAAGCCACGAGGCAACATGGCACAGAACACCCCGGAATTCAGGGCTGGCTGGGCTGGGCGTGGCTAAGGCAATGGCAGGGTGGGCCTCCCTCCACTCAAGGAGGCAGGTTACCATGGTCCTTCCACCTCCCACACCTTCATTCTCTTACTTCCCCAGACCCATCCTGCCACCAACAAAGCCAGCACTGTACCCTAGAGATGGCTGAAGTTTTGGGGGAGGGAGACTAGCTCCTCCCACTGTCCCCCATGCTTCTTTCATAAACTCAGAGTTTGATTAACTACTTCAACATCATAGCCAAGGATTAAGGTGTCACTCCCTTTGCAAGTATCACTAACAGAGGATGGAGACCTCATGACTCTAATGGTGATCACCTGGCCCTGAGCAGCAGTGACCGCCTCCAGCTACAGGTACAAAGCTCTCTAATCAACAGGCATGCCCAAACACAGGGGTTTTGTGCAATCCCCCTACTGCCCACCCCCAGAAAACTCGAAGGCTTTCTGCGATTTTAAAGTGCATCTAAGTGCAGGCAAGACTCTGTAAACCCTGATCTTGGTGAGGCTCCGCCAGCACTCGGAGGTGGTGCTCTCCGGCCTGTGAGTCACAGCCCTGCTTGTCTGAAGAAACAGCAAAGTCCTCCATCTGTCTCCAGGGTGCACGTAAGAGGGTTAGGAAATTCAATACCATTCAGCTCTTGAAAGCACGGGAGCCCACCTGCAGGCACTCATGCCATGTCTTATTTCTAGCAAGTACTGTAAGGGTCGCTGCACAAAAGCATGAGACAGCGTCAGGGCCCTAAACCGCTGGGACCCAGTGCCCACGACTGCCCGGAGCCCTGTGCGGAGCCAAGTGTGGATCAGCCCACAGGCAGCCCCTCCAGGGTTGCCACTGCGCCTGTGGGCTCAGCAATCTCAGTCTCTCAGCTTCTACCCCTGCCCCTGCCCTGGCAATGCTCTCTTCGCTCAGGCGCTACACCGCCCTTTTCTGTTGGTTTGTTTGTTTTGTTTCTGAGATGGAGTCTCTCTGTGTCACTCAGGCTGGAGTACAGCGGGGCGATCTCAGCTCACTGCAACATCTGCCTCCATCCAGGGTTCAAGTGATCCTCCTGCCTCAGCCTCCCAAGTAGCTGGGATTACAGGCCTGCAGCACCACACCTGGCTAATTTTTGTATTTTTTTGTATTTTTAGTAGAGATGGGGTTTCACCATGTTGGCCAGGCTGGTCTCGAACTCCTGACATCATGATCCGCCCACCTCAGCCTTCCAAAGTGCTGGGATTACAGGCGTGAGCCACCGCGCCCGGCCTACACTGTCCTTTTAATAACATGAACCAGATCCGTGTTCTCATGATTCAGTGTCCACTGCTCTTCCATTCCACTCGGGGAAAAACTCACCCTTCAAGCAGCCCCGGCCAGGCGCGGTGGCTCACGCCTGTAATCCCTGCACTTTGGGAGGCCGAGGTGGGCGGATCACGAGGTCAGGAGATCGAGACCATCCTGGCTAACACGGTGAAACCCCGTCTCTACTAAAACACAAAAAATTAGCCGGGCGCGGTGGCGGGCGCCTGTAGTCCCAGCTACTTGGGAGGCTGAGGCAGGAGAATGGCGCGGACCCGGGAGGCGGAGCTTGCAGTGAGCCGAGATCGCGCCACTGCACTCCAGCCTGGGCGACAGAGTGAAGACTCCGCCTCAAAAAAAAAAAAAAAAAAAGCAGCCCCAAAAGTCCCCGCCCCTCCGACGCTACCCCCGCCCCCCACCCCCAGCCCCGCATCAACCCTTCACACTCGGGCCACAGCAGGCCCCTTCTAGCTTCCACAACACGGGGATCTTAGGCCCACCTCCTGGTGGTTCCCTCTGCCGGAAGCACACGTCCCCAGTTGTGCAAAAGTAGTTCCTGAACCTTCCAGCCTCAGCCCAAATGTCAAGACCTCTTGAGGACTCCCTGACCCCAGGTCTCTGACGGCACTCCTCAGAGTCTGAGGTTGGCCTCTCTTTTCCTTACCTTCCCCCTCCCAGTACCAGCCCCATGAGGACAGAGCGTGCTGACCCCTGGTTGCTGCTGTGTAGCCCCCAGGACCCAGCAGGGAGCTTGGCTCACAGCATGCAGTCCAGCACACACTGGGTGTAGATCCTGGCAAAGTGCCGTCCAACCCATGCACTTCCTTAGAAGGACAAGCCTGCTCACCCGCGAGGCCCCTGCCCTCTAGAACCACCATTCAGAGACAGGCAAAACCGGGCAACCCAGACAACGTCCACGCCTGCCCCGCTACTAGCAAACTGGACAAAGTCCCCAGGGTCCTGGCCCTAATTCCATCCAGAATAGTCCCCTCACTAGAACCCAGAAACACACCCCTGTGAAGAAGAAAATTCACCTTTTAAAATTATCTTGTCTGTGGCTACAAAATAAATGCTCTTTGATCAAAGATGTCAATAAGGCTGGGAGCTGACATGCCGGTAATCAATAGAGATCTCACCCCACATTTACTAACAGACGTGGGTTTTAAGCAGAGGCACTGAGACAGCACCACGAGGACTGTGCCTGCCCCGCACACCTCTTGCCACAAAACAGGGTTTGCCGTGACTGCTTTCAACTGCTGCACAGCATTCAGTTTCCAGGAGGTGGACAGAACCGAGCTGAAGTGTCCTTCCCTCCCAGCACCTGCTCCCTCTCACTGCTGGTGGCGACCAGTGCAGTGGTTTAAGGCCCGCATCCTTCCAAGAGCCCCTCACCGGCAGCCCCTGCCCAGGTGCGGAGTCACACCTGCCTCGCCAAACTGCACAGGAGGCTCTCCCAGGCAGGGCGAAGGCCACTTCCAGAGGAAGCCCTGTGACAGCATGACCACACCTCAGTCAGCCTCAGTGCTCTGGCCAACCTAGGGCCCGTGATTATGGCACGGAACCAGCCACCGTGCTGTGAACACTCGCACATGTACGCGTGCGCACAGGCACATGCACACATACACAAGGCACACATGCATCCACATGTACAGCAAACATTCACAGCTGCATGCACACACACACACACCCACCTATACATGCACACACATCCATGCGCTCACTTGCACTCTCACATGTATGTGCACACACTCATGCACATATGCACTCCCACACCCCCTTTCACATGATCACGCTCCGTGCACGCACACACACTTTCACATACACTTGTGCACACACGCAGACTCACACCCATGCACACACAGAGCAGGGTCTCCCTGGGACGCTTCATCCCTGCATCTCATTAGCACCGGGCCCCAATGATGTACATTTCCCTCTCCAGTAACCCCCGACCCAGTGCATGCCTCTCCAACACACCAATAAAAGTTCCTCCACCTGGAGCCTGGCTTGAGGGTAAAAGGGTAAAGATTCTAAAGCCATCTGAAGTTCCCAGGGATTTGATTAACCTTTTGCTGGAAACCATCTCATTAGGAAATAGCCTTCCTCACTAAGATTGTGAGCCAAATGTCAGGATTTAAATATTACGCAGGCCAAGTTATAATTAAAATGTTAATGGCCAAGGATTTAAAAACATGAGTGGCTCCTGTTCGCCCCATGAACAGATTCAGACATAGAGTAATTAGCACACTTCAGAGCATGGTTGTTTCTGGGCCCCTGAAGCTCTGGCGACTTCTATATTCTTATCTCTAGAAACACTGTCATTAGGCCAAGGGTGACCAAGACCACCGTGGCCAGAACACGCTAGCCAGTTGTGATTAATTCATCAGCGAAGTGCTGAAGAGACTGGATCTCCTGATGCCTTCTAATGATGATGATGATGGGGGCGGGGGGCAGCAGCAGGGACCCCTGCACCTATCCCCATTTGCATAATTCTCAGGCACCAGGAGGGTACTCAGTGTGTCTCTCCTAACTGGCTCCTGCCACTGCTCATGGGATTCCTGTCTACTGTCCAGCCAGGACCACAGGAAAGAAGTGACCACCTCCAGGGGCCCCAGGAAGCACTCAGTGCAGTTATGATGAGGTGACCCTAGAAGACAGGTGGCTGCCAGCCCCCAGGGATGACTAGGGACAAACAGAGCTCTCCTTGTGCCAATGGGTTCAGGACAAAGGTGGCAGGAAATCCAAACGCAGCCCCCCCAGTCACAGGTTCTGCACCCACCCCTCACGAACTTATCCACACACCTCCCCTGTGCATTCGGCCTTCACCTCACTTCATCTCTGATATGTTTTAGCTGTCCCCACCCAAATCTCATCTTGAACTGTAGCTCCTATAATCCCTGCGTGTCATAGGAGGGACCTAGTGGGAGGTAATTGAATCATGGTGGCAGGTTTTTCCCGAGCTGCTCTCTCGATAGTGAGTAAGTCTCATGAGATCTGATGGTTTTATAAAGGACAGTTCTCCTGCACATGCTCTCTTGCCTGTTGCCATCTAAGACATGCCTTTGCTCCTCATTCACTTTCCATCATGATTATGAGGCCTCCCCAGCCACGTGAAACTCTGAGTCCATTCAACCTCTTTTTCTTTATAAATTACCCACTGTCGGGTATTTCTTCATAGCAGTATGAAAATGGATGAATACAATCTCACTCCTGAGTCTGCAGAACCTGTGTGAAACAGGACTCTAAGCGGCCCTCAGTTTTCCTCCTTTTGCTGGGAAATGCCACAACTAGAGAAATAAGATCAATGCACAGCCCAGTGACTGCAGCTGACAACACCGTACTGTGTAAGTGCTGGAACTTTGATAAGAGAGTCCATTTCAGGTGCTCTCCTTGCTAAAAACAAAAAGGTAACTGTGTGAGGAGATGCAAATGCGAATTTGCCTGACTGCAGTACTCATTTCACTACGTGTATACACAGCAAAATACCATCCTGCGTGCCTTACGATACATACAATTTCTACGAAAAAGCAATCCTAAAAATAGAAATAGATTCTTAAAAGAAATGAGATCGCACGCTGCCCATAGGATTTTTCTCAGCCCTCACTCTGAAGGGAAGAGCCCTGGCCCTTGGCGTCCCTCCCTTCTTAACAGTTTCACCTTCTGCTTCTGACACCTGCCACACCCTCCTCTTGGAGACGGGGCGTCCACAAAGGCAGAGCATTCCGGAGACTGCCCCGAAGGCAGGCAGGACTCTGCATCTGATCCCAAGGAGCCTTCCCGGTGCTGCCTGTCCCTTGCTTTGAGCACGGCATCTTGGTACCTACCCTATCCTGTCAACCAGGTCCCAGAGCACGTTGGGCGTGGGCACCAGCGGGGAGCCATCATACAAGACCATGGCCGCTCCTGTGGCCAGAATGGACACCATCCAGTTCCACATCATCCAGCCGGCCTGCAAAGACAGGAGGGGTGCGGCTTCAGTGGGCGCTAGGCAGCTCCCCCAAGCGCTGCCCGCTCAGCTTCCTATGTCCCTGGGAAACCGTCTAAGATGGAGCCACAGGTTGGCGCTAACTGCCCATTTCAAATGCAGGACATTCTGGTCCAGCAACTCCACATCTAAGAATGGATCGCACAGACATATTCACACGTGTGCATGAAGACGCGTCACAGAACGTCTGCTGCACCCTTACTGGTGACAGAGACAAAGCAATGTAGGTGTTATCAACACAAGAAAGGTCACAGGAGGTGCACACTTGCTACTGACACTCCTACACAGTCACTGAACCCACATGAGGCGTTCTGAACAGCACCTGGCCCCCAGCAGTACGACGGCAGCCATTGCGCAGCCATGAAACAGAATGAGGTCCGGACTGACACGGAACCATCCCCAAGACATTGTTCATCCATGATGAATGGTGTCAGGAACCTGCCTCCTGCCTGCCACAGCCTAGGGCTGTCCCCAAATCACGTGGGCTAGAGTGACCCAAAACCAACGTCCCCTGGAAGGCCCACCCACACCTACTTCCCATGCACAAAGGCAGAGGGCACGAGGACACAGCCAAAGGTCTCCATTTAGTTGAGTTGCTTTCTTCCTTTTTTTTTTTCTCCCCGAGACAAGGTCTCACTCTGTCACCTAGGCTGGAGTGCAGTGGCACAATCAGAGCTCACTACAGCCTCGACTTCCTAACCTCAAGTGATCCTCCTGCCTCAGCCTCCCATATAGCTGGGACCACAGATGTGAGCCACCACACCCAGCTAATTTTTTTATTTTTTGTAGATGAGGTCTCACTTTGTTGTCCAGGCTCGTCTTGAACTCCTGACCTCAAGGGATCCTCCTGCCTCAGCCTCACAAAATGCTGGGATTACAGGCATGAGCCACTGTGCCTGGCCATTGAGCTGCTTTCTGAACAGGTCTTAATGTACTTATTCAGTTTCTTTTATTGAGGAACCGTTCCCCAAAGAGGAAACCAGTGCCTGGAAGCCCCAAGCAGCATAGCATTCCTGGCCACCTCATTGTCCAACAAAGCTGCTAAAAGTTGAGTCAAGGCCTGTTGGCCTTGTAATCCCAGCATTTTGCAAGGCAAGGTGGGAAGATCACTTGAGCTCAGGAGGTTGAGACCAGCCTGGGTAACTCAGTGAGACCTGGTCTCTATGGAAAAACAACTTTTTTTTTTTTTTTGAGACGGAGTCTCACTCTGTCACCGAGGCTGGAGTGCAGTGGCACAATCTCAGCTCACTGCAATCTCTGCCTCCTGGGTTCAAGCGATCCTCCCACCCCAGCCTCCCAAGTAGCTGGGATTGCAGGTGTCCACCACCACACCTGGCTAACTTTTTTGTATTTTTAGTAGAGACAGGGTTTTACCATGTTGGCCAGGCTGGTCCTGAACTCTGACCTCAAGTGATCCCCCTACCTCATCCTCCCAAAGTGTTGGGATTACAGGCATGAGCCACCATGCCTGGCCTCTAGAAAAAAAAATTTTTTTTAATTAGCCAGGCATGGTGGAGTACACCTGTGGTCTCAGCCACTTGGAGGCTGAGGTGGGAGGATTACTTGAGCCCAGGAGTTTGAGGCTGCAGTGAGCCATGATCACCACTGCACGCTAGGCTGAGCAACAGAGTGAGACTCTGTCAAAAGAAAAGAAGAAAGGCAAAGGGAAAAAGGGTGACAAAAGGTAAAGGGAAAATGGGAAAGGGAGGGGTAGGGAGGGGAAGGGAGGGGAAAGAAAGGGAAGGAAGGGTAAGGAAGGGAGGAGAAGGGAGGGAGGGAGAGTGGGTCACAGTACAGGCTGGGCCCAGGGCTGCAGGACATGAAACAACTGCCACGGAGGCTGCTGTTAGAACCCAGGTGGGGAGGCCAGGTGCGGGGGGGAGGCCAGGCACGGTGGCTCATGCCTGTAAACCCAGCACTCTGGGAGGCCGAGACGGGCGGATCACGAGGTCAGGAGATCGAGACCATCCTGGCTAACACGGTGAAACCCTGTCTCTACTAAAAACACAAAAAATTAGCTGGGCGTGGTGGTGGGCGCCTGTAGCCCCAGCTACTCAGGAGGCTGAGGCAGGAGAATGGCATGAACCCGGGAGGCAGAGCTTGCAGTGAGCTGAGATCGCACCACTGTACTCGAGCCTGGGCAACAGAGCAAGACTCCGTCTCCAAAAAAAAAGAACCCAGGTGGGGTCAAGCTGCTCCAAGAAAAATCTAACTGCCTGATTCTTAGTGGGCAGGATCCTTCCAGTAAAAATGAAATGCCTCTGAGAAAACTGCTCCAAATTTTTGAGTTCTTTCCATTGTATCTTTACTCTCAATACAAGAGGCTCCCATTTTAAATTGCCGTGTCCCAGGGAAGCAGCTGAATCCTACATCATCGTAGCTGCTGGGAGCTTTCTGCAACTCCTTAAGGACACTGCACTGATGCTGCTGGCCGAGATTCCTGCTCAGAAATATTTGAGAAAGGATGCGGCACACAAGGGACCATTGGTGGGGGTGGGGCTAGCACCAGTATTCTACATTAGGGACTGGGGACAGGGGTGGGTTGTAGAGCAAATCCCTGCAGCTGAAAGAAACCCGAATCTTTGTCCCAAGCCCCTTATTAATCCACAGCTGGTCACAGAGAGCCGGGAGGGGTCTCTCAATAGTCACACATCAAAAACACACCCAAGGTCACCACTCCTGAGTCTGTGTGAGATCCCAGGGGTCCGTCCCCTGCACCGGTGTATGTGTGAGGTCCCAGGAGTCTGTCCCCCCTCCTCCATCTGTGTGCAGTCCCAGGGGTCTGTCCCCACTCCTGCATCTATGTGAGGTCCTGGGGGTCTGTCCCCACTCCTGCATCTGTGTGCAGTCCCGGGGGTCTGACACTCTCCTGCACCTGTGTGAGGTCCCAGGTGTCCGTCCCTGCTCCTGCATCTGTGGGCAGTCCCAGGGAGTCTCTCACAAGGGGTACAGAAGGGCCCTGGGCATCGACCTCACAGGTCAGGCATGTGCCTGCTGCATTCCACTCAGCATAAAAACTCAGCATGCCAGGGGCGGTGGCTCACGCCTGTAATCCCAGCACTTTGGGAGGCTGGGGCAGGTGAATCATGAGGTCAGGAGTTCGAGACCAGCCTGGTCAACATGGTGAAACCCCATCTCCACTAAAAATACAAAAAATTAGCTGGGCATGGTGGCGCGTGCCTGTAGTCCCAGCTACTCAAGGCTGAGGCAGAAGAATCCCTTGAACCCAGGAGGCAGAGATTGCAGTGAGCTGAGATCGAGCCACTGCACTCCAGCCTGGGCGACAGAGCTAGACTTCATCTCAAAAACAAACAAAAACAAACAAACAAACAAACTCGGCACAGAAGCACCACTCAGGACCTGTAGCTAGATCATTCTGGAAGCTCTTGATGTTTTCAGTTCTCCTCTGGGGTAAAATACACGTGCTTTAACTTGTCCTAACCTTCTGTCTTTCAGTGCTCAGCACGGGCAGGAAGCCCTCCAACACCTTGAGTTGAGTTCTGGTTTCATGGCCTGGATTCCACAGCCATGTGAGGTCCCAGTGGTCCCGGGACCTCACATAGATGCAGGAGTGGGGATAGACCCCTGGGACTGCACACAGATGGAGGAGGGGGGACAGACTCCTGGGACCTCACACATACACCAGTGCAGGGGACGGACCCCTGGGATCTCACACAGACTCAGGAGTGGTGACCTTGGGTGTGTTTTTGATGTGTGACTGTTGAGACGCCCCTCCCGGCTCTCTGTGACCAGCTGTGGATTCCATGTGGATTCCAAGCTGCTGATTGCAAGCTGTGGAAGAGCAGGCCAACTCGACACCGTGCGCTGGGGGAGCTCTCACCACAGTTCAGCACAGGCCAGTGCCCAGGGAAGCCTTTACCATGTGTCATGGGCTGGTGTCCGGGGAAGCCCCTACTGTGGTATAGCACAGGCCAGCATCTTGGGGAAGCCCTTACCGTGGTGTAGCACAGGAGGATGTCACTGCTGGTCATGTTGCCGTGCAGCAGATGCTCCTTCAGATGCTGGATGAGGGTGCCCTGCAGGGTAGACACGAGGAGTGGGTGCTCTCTGTTAGGCATACAGTACCAGGAACCTGGTACCTGGCCCACGCGCCACTCAGATGCTGCCAGGAAGAAGCCCCAGCAGATTCCCATTTTCCTTCCTGGGAGAAGCAGACTTGGGAGGCTCCCCGCTCTCCCCTGTGATGAGCCATGCCCCCATATCCCTCTGCCCCAAGAGCTAAGCGTGGCTTGTAGTCTGGAGAGGAAAACCCTGACAATCCTGTCTGCCCTCAAGCTCTCAGTGCCCAGGACATCAAGGGTACCACGGAGGCCCACCAGTTTCAGGCAGAACAGAAGTGACCCTTACTGAGAAGAGAGTCAACGAGCAAAAGACCAGGGCCTAACCCTTGCAGGACAGGTGCTAGCCCAGCCTCATGGGGAACAGGGAACACGGGGGTGAGGGGGATGTGGTGGGGGTGGGGCGCTGGCAACAGAGCAAGACTGTAGCTGGGACTCACGTTCAAGATCGGAGTTCAGGAATGCCTCAGCTGAGCGGACAGCACAAGACCCTGCTTCTGGCTAAAACACCCAAGCAGACCCGCTCCCTCCCACCCACTATACACTATTACCTTCAGTTTTGGTGCTTAATCGGCACTATATTTGCACGGTCCAGAACTCTGAAGCAGATACTATGAAAAGCCGTCCTCTCTCTCTGTCTTATACCCAGCTCTCCCCAGAGGCAGCCAGTCCTAGCAGTTTCCTGTGAATGTCTTTCTTGCTGATGCCAGCACATATTTATTAACACCATTTTGTTCATTGTGAGCCAGTGTCCCACACTTTGCCTTTTCCACCCAACAGCATACCTGGGACATCTTCCTTGGCATGCCAGGAGCTCCCTCATGTCTGTTTACAACTATATAATCTTCCACTGCCCAGAACACACTTGTTCCAAGCAACTCTGTGTGTCCGGCAGGGGCAGGGAGGAGAGGAAGCTTCCCATCGCCAGGCACAACAAAGACAGCAGAGCCAGCAGCCCCTGCACCCGTCACTCCACACTCCCAGCCTCGGTTTTCCTATCTTTCCAACAGATCTTGTACAAGATCCTGAGGACAGACGGCATGCTGCCCCTTCAGTGACCACTGCCCTTCAGTCTGGTCCACAGATGTGAGCCTCTGGCTCATGACAAAGGTGCTTCTGGTCGTGGAGGGCCTAGAGGGCTGAAGCAAGGACTTGTGTATTAAAACCCAGTCATGAAGGCCCTCATCATACCCAAGGAAAAAGCTTCCAAAAGCCAGTTGCAGGAGACGATCCCTTTAAGAGCTCAACAGGAACAATCCTATCCAACACAGGCTCCCATTCAGGAGCCAAAATTCTTATTCCAGAGTCCATCCCGAACAGGCAACCGCCACCTGGCCCACACACAGCTACAACTGAAGCCTCCAGAGACTGCCAGGCAGACGGGTAGATGCTGCCTGATACGGTTTGGCTCCACATCCCCATCCAAATCTCATCTTGAATTGTATTCCCATAATTCCCACATGTTGTGGGAGGGACAAGGTGGGAGATAATTGAATCATGGGGGCAGTTTCTCCCATACTATTCTCACGGTAGTGAATCAGTCTCATGAGAGCTGATGGTCTCATAAGGGGAAACCCATTTCATTTGGTTCTCATTCTCTCTCTTTGCCTGCTGCCATCCAGGTAAAACGTGACTTGCTCCTCCTCGCCTTCTGCCATGATTGTGAGGGCTCCCCAGCCACGTGGAACTGTTAAGTCCATTAAACCTTTCTTTTGTAAATTGCCCAGTCTCAGTATGTCTTTTTTTTTTTTTTAGAGAGTCTTGCTCTGTCACCACGCTGGAGTGCGGCAGTGCAATCTCGGCTCACTGCAACCTCCACCTCCCAGGTTCAAGCGATTCTCCAGCCTCAGCCTCCCGAGTAGCTGGGACTACAGGCGCACACCACCACGCCCAGCTAATTTTTTATTTCCAGTAGAGACGGGGTTTCACCATGTTGGCCAGGCTGGTCTTGATCTCTTGACCTTGTGATCTGCCCACCTTGGCCTCCCAAAGTGCTGGGATTACAAGCGTGAGCCACCGCGCCTGGCCCTCAGTATGTCTTCATCAGCAGCATGAAAACAGACTAATGCACTGCCCTTTTCTGCAGTCCCCCGAGACTGCCTCCAGGCTCTGGAAGCTGAGCTGCAGGGTGGAGTTTAACAAGAATCCCCATTGAGGGTCAAGAGACAGCCTCCCCTTCCCTTCCCCAGGCACTCAAAAGCTTCTTAGAAAGTTCCATGACACTCTGTTCTCATGGGCAGTGGGTAGGCAATAATTTGGGGGTGACAAACTTTTCAGGAACTGTCTCCACGAACTAAATCTTTCCACGAATCCACTTAAAGGACAGGGAACTCTGATTCTACGAGCCTGTGGCAAATCCCTCTCCCATTTTCTTTTTCACTTGAAATTAGCATTTAACTCTGCAGCTTCACCCACGTGGTCTGCTGAGAGCACAGCGGAGCTACAAGCCCGCATTCGTTCAGTGGTTCATTAGCCTCATTCTCTCAGACGGCACAAAACGAACAATGGGCCCTCCTCCTCTCCCAATGATTTCTCTGTGTGAATCTTAACAAGTTACATCCATCGTTTTTCCCTTAATTCTTAAATATTTATGGTCAAGTCTGAATGCTTTCCCTGAGGGTAAGGCAGCATAAACGGCATGGTTTCCTGGGTCTCAGCGCCGGAGAGTAATTTCATGTAAAGGAAGAGAACGGGGAACCACTTTCTGACACCCTTCATGGACTTACCAACAAACCAGTAAAATAATCCCCACCCCACTAAATCGGGAAGATTATGAGCCCCTGGGACTCTGGCCTATGTTGCCTCACTGTTTTCAAGTTTCTGGTCAAGATAACACTAGAAAACGAGCAAGATGCTTAGTCACTTCTCCAGAGATGCAAGAACCCAGTGAAGATGGGGTACATATAGTTTTTCCTGATTTTTCCACACTCTAAATATATCAGGCATGATCATTTTATGAGCAAGCTATATTATATCTAATACATTTTATGCCCCTCTTAAAAAAAATGACATGCACTATGCAAAGAGCACTAAAAATAAAAGTACAGTTACACATTTCCATTTATCCTAAAATGTCTTGTTTGGCCACATACACCCGCTCCCGCCCTTGTCTGCAAGATTTCTAAAAATGCTCATCTCGGTGGCTTATTAACAGACCTGCGCCCAGGTGCACGAGGGCTGCCCTTTCAGAGGGAAAATGCGATTCCAACTATACCTCATACTGTGAACACACCCCAGCTGGCTTTCATAAAATCAGATTATTTGAGTGACAGGACAGCTCTCGGCCTACAAAGAGGCAACTCGGTTGAGCCAGTGTAACTGCCAGAAATAAGGCCTTTGCCCCCCACCACTAACATCAGCCCCTTGCTCCCACTCCCGGGTTTCTTGAGAATTAACCTGTGTGGACAGGCTCTTGGACCTTCGGATCTATATCACAGCCTACAACAAGACCTTCAGTGAATCCAGATCTAGGTGATGATGAAGCCACATTGACTCCTTTCCACATTCTGATGAAAAGACTCTGTAAAAAGCCTAATAGGGCTTTCAAATGATTCCAGTATAAATGTTTCCTTTTTACAGAAGGGATTCGAACTGCTTCTAGGTAGAGGGAACATCTGTAAAAGCTAAATGAGCTAGAATAAAGGAACCTGTATATCTCCTTTTCAAATGCCACTGTCTTATCAAGCAAAGGTTTCTCCACTAGGAGAATTCTCTTCTTCTGAGTTTGGGGGGAAAAGTGGTGATCAGAATGTTTGACCAAGATATGGTGGATTTTTCTCCTCCCTGTGGGCTGAGCCAACTGAAAGGGAAACGGGGAAATGAGCTATGGGGAGAGCTGAAGAGCTGGCCCAGAGGAGAGCTAGAGCAGCTTGAGGGTGAGAGCCACAGCATGGAGCGAGCATCCTGACTCTCACAGACTGCCCCAGGAGAAGTCTAAGTGCAAGGTAAGGATTCAACAAGAAGCTCTCTTATCAAGCCCAGGGGCAGAGGAGGATCAGAGAAAGTAAGACGTGATAGCAGTTACTAGAAAAGAACTACATTCAACCGGGCACGGTGGCCCACACCTGTAAACCCAGCACTTTGGGAGGCCGAGGAGGGCGGATCACAATGTCAGGAGTTGGAGACCAGCCTGGCCAACATAGTGAAACCCTATCTCTACTAAAAATACAAAAAAAAAAAAACTTAGCCAGCCATGGTGGTGGGCACCTGTAATCCTAGCTACTCAGGACACTGAGGTAGGAGAATCACTTGAACCCGGGGGCAGAGGTTGCAGTGAGCCAAGATTGTGCCACTTCACTCCAGCCCAGGTGACAATGCTGGGACTCCATCTCAAAAAAAAAAAAAAAAAAAAAAAAAAAGCAAAGCACCACATTGATCCAGGCATTTCATTTCTGAAGACTGGCCTAGTGAAATCACAAAAATGAAATACACTGACGTTGTGTCCCCCCACCCCCCGATAGATGCACGGAGAAGAAAACAATACCCATTTCCAGGGTGTTCCCACCAAAGCTGCATAACCTGGACCTAACCACGAGGAGACACCAGTCAGACCCAAAGAGAGCCATTCTGCCAAACCAGGAGCCTGGGCTCTTTGAAAATGTCAGTGTCACGAAAGACGAAGAAGCCCGAGGAACTGTTCCAGACCCAAGGACGTGCAGGAGACCTGACGACTGACGTGCCACCACCTGAGCTGCTAGCACACTATTGGGAAACTGGCGACCTGAGTGTGGACCGTAGATTAGGGGACAGCACTGCACCAACGTCAACCTTCCTGAATTTGATGAGCATGTTACACTTCTGTAAGAGAACGTTTTTGTTCTTGGGAGATACGTGCTGAAATATTAAAGAGTGAAAGATCATTACGGCTCCGACGTACTCCAACGAGTTCAGCAAAAAGCAAACTAACAACATGTGTATATATGCTGAGAGAGAGAAAGAAGGCAAAAGAAGCTGTTAGGACATGTTAAAAATTGATGTTGACATCAGGCACAGTGGCTCATGCCTATAATTCCAGCACTCAAGAGGCCAAGGCGAGAGGATCACTTGAGCCCAAGAGTTCATGACCAGCCTGGGGAACGTAGCAAGACCCCATCTCCACAAAAATGAAAAAGTAGCATGTGCCTGTAGTCCTACGTACTTGGAAGACTGAGGTGAGAGATTGCTTGGGCCCAGGAGGTAGAGGTTGCAGTGAGCCATGATCACACCACTGCACTACAGTCTGGGCAACAAAGTGAGAAACTGTCTCAAAAAAAAAAAATGACATTGAAAATATTAAAAACAGAATGTTAACAATGGAAGAATCCAGCTGAAGGGTGCCATGGAGCTTACTATTCTTGCCACTTTTCTATCGGTTCTCTAGGTATTTTATTTTTTTCAAAAATAAAAGGTTTGGTTGAGCCTGGTGGCTCACATCTGTAATCCCAGCACTTTCGGAGGCCAAAGCAAGTGGATTACATGAGCCCAGGGGTTTGAGACCAGCCCGGGTAACATGGCAAAACCCGATCTCTACAGAAAAAAAAAAAAAAAAAAACAAGTAGGGCATAGTGGTACATGCCTATGGTCCCAGCTGCGTGGGAGGCTGGGTGGGGAGGATTGCTTAAGCCCAGGAGGCGAAGGTTGCAGTGAGCCAAGGTCGCACCACTGCACTCCAGCTGGGTGACAGATCAAGACTCCATCTCAAAAAAGTAAATAAACAAATAAATAAAAGGTTAAAAGTCACTAACCTATACGTATAAATTCTATTACATAGTATTAACATATTATTTCAGGTGCTTTAATAAAGTTAGACTTTTGGCGAAATAAGAAATATTAAAAGCATGTGTCATGGGCTGAACTATGTACCCCCAAAATTCATATATTGAAGTTCTAATCCCCAGTATCTCAGAATGTGACTAAATGGGCCTTTAAAAGGTGACGGAATTTAAATGAGGCTGTCAGAGCAGGCCCAGATCCGATCTGACTGGGGTCCTCAGGAGAAGAAGCTTGGACACATACAGGGAGATACCAGGGATGTCACGTGAAAGACCACATGAGGACACAAGCCAAGGCGCGAGGCCTCAGACAAGAACAACCGGGTGGCACCTTGGTGTTGAAGCCACACAGCCTGTGGTATTTTGTTATGGCAGCCCTAACAGACTCACAGCACAGGTAGGCTCTTTCTCAGTTAATTAGACTCTAATAATAACCTAATAACCTAGTAACCTAGCCTTCTAATAACCTAACCAGTGGCTTTCAAATATTTTACCACAACCCACGGTCAGATGTAAGTTTTACAAGGCCCCTGGCACGTGCACACATCCACTCCACATAATGACAGCTTCACAAAACAACACCCATACCTCTTATGAGTCTATTCTGTGCTAACATTTTATTTTACTTTTATTTTTTGAGACAGAGTCTGGCTCTGTTGCCAGCTGGAGTGCAGTGGCACGATCTCAGCTCATTGCAACCTCTGCCTCCTGGGTTCAGACAATTGTCCCACTTCAGCCTCTCGAGTAGCTCAGACTACAGGCATGTGCCACCATGTCCAGCCAATTTTTGTATTTTTTAGTAGAAATGGGGTTTTGCCATATTGGCCAGGATGGTCTCAAACTCCTGGGCTCAAAGCAATCTGCCCGCCTCAGGTTCCCAAAGTGCTGGGGTTATGGGCGTGAGCCACTGCACCTGGCACTGTGCTAATATTATCTATTCTTGTCTATTCTGATTCGTTCTTTTTAAAATAGGTGGCAGGGCCCACCTACTGAGTTCACAATCCTCCAGCTGGTCTGGACCTGCAGGGTGAATGTAGCTGGTTCAGCCAGCGCACCCCCCGCCCCCAAGGCACACTGCACTGTACAGTGACCTCCAAGCCTGTCACCATGGTGGTAGGTGCCATCCCAGTCCCTGAAGTGGCAGCTCTCCACTGCCCTGGGCCCAGTGCCGGATCTCCGCGCAGCACCCCACTTGGAGAGAAGCTGCATGTTGGACTCTCCGGGAATGGGGTGCAGTCTGACAACCCCAACGCTGCCATCATCAGCTGGGAGGCCCTGTTGGAGCAAACAGACAACAGGAGGCCCCTGCAGAGCTTTCCCCAGAGACCTACCCCAGCGGAATGCACCATGCATTTGGGTGCGCCCGTGGTGCCCGATGAAAACATGATGAACAGTGGGTGGCTGAAGGGCAGCTGCTCGAACTCCAGCTGCGGGGCCTGCTCGCTGGTGCCGGTGGCAAGAAAGTCGTCCAGAAACACACTGTGGGCCGAAAAGCAGGGAAACACACCATGAACGTCCCAGAATGCTGGACCGGACCCGCTGATTCCACCCATGCACTGCCCTCTGTTTCTACCCCAGAAAAGCCAGGATTCCAGGGGGATGGTGGCCTGATTTGGAAACTTTCTGGGACCAGCAGAGGAAGTCAGATCTCAGAGATTCAAGCTAATTGAAGTAAAACTCATTGATCGAGTAAAGGTTTCAAGTTGCTTAATCAGCACTGCTGACAGGGCCAAGGGCTGTCTTTTAGAGGATCTTTTGTTTTCATAACCACCATGGAGAAGGATCACTTACAATGAACAAGCCATGTGTGTACCAACACTGCTGAAGGAGGCTTTGGAAATGGCCTTGAAGTCTTCTGAGCTCATGTCCTTTGTTTGCTGTTCATCACCTGATTGGCAAATGCTTTGTTTCCAATGATCGACCAAAAGGAAGCACTTACCAAGTGGGTCTGAATTAAGATGCTTCCCCCGTGGGGAGATGGGAGAGGAGGAGATGCTAGATTAATGAGCCCTTCCTACAGATGTGGCGCCAATTTCCTAAACCACAGCTCCATGACAGAGAACCGCTCAGCAAATACCATGTGTTATCACTAACTTACTAGATCCTGAGGTTTACAATAGCAAGATACAAATATCTGTCCAAGAACAAATAAAATTCATCCCAGCTTTTGACTGTCACCCAGGAAGTGTGCCTGGGCTTACCCCCAAAGCTGACATGCAGCATTGCTGTAGGTGGCCAAGAACCATCAAAGGGGCAACACAAACAGAAGATTTGTTTTCTGCACTAGAAACAGCTGCAGAAGCCACAAGCCATCTTGGGAAAAGGTGGTTTTCTATTTTGAGATGAGCAGCACCACCCATCTGAACACACTGGCCCTATACTCAAATGACAAATGGAACTGTCTTTCAGGGAAGGAGGTGGGAATCAGTTAAACGCAGCCTGCAACCATTTGCTAGGGATAGTTACTCTGAAATACAAATGCCATACATCCTAAAATGAAGAATTTTGCTGTGCACCCTTAAAAGATAAAGGTTTCTCCTGGGGAAGACACGGTGGTTTAAAAAGGGCATCCAAAGTAATTCAGCTCTAAGCAAGAAACAAACAAAGCCGTCTGCTCCAGCGTGTCAGGAAAACTATTCACTGAGGAACTTTACAGCCAATGAAAACTCCATCCCACCTCTACCTCCTGTAAGAATCCCATTATAAAGTGCCCAAACTAATCAGACACTTCCCATGGAGAAAAGCCTTTTCTTTCAAATGGCCCATAAATCACAGCACACAACGATTACCTTTGTTAAAGCTCTTCTAAGAATGAAAAGCCCACAGGGTGGCTCCCCCGACCCCCGTCAGTTCTCCACAGACGGACACGTACCCTATTCTGCTTTATCTGTGGCATCCACAATCAAAGGACGGACTGCAGTGGGAGTCCAGCCCCTGGGGTGTCAACAGGGGGCTTGTGCATTGTATCGGACTAAATGAAGTGGCTAACACGATTCTGCCGGATGCCCTCATTTTATATCAACTGCTGATGAATATTATTCAGAAAAAAATAAAAGCCAGGCCAACCAGGGGGCTGGTAAACCCTGTCTGGTTTTCCTCCTAGCCTCCGTGCGTCATGGCCTCCATCCATACAGCTGGGGCGCTAAATCCGAGGTTGCATGAAATAAAGCTGGGCTCTGGCACCTGACTGTAATTTATTAAGGTCGGCAGGGTCCCACAGTCCACAGGGACAGGCACCTGGGCCTGCCTGTGAAGGATCCGCCCATCCTGACTCAGGTGCTTCAGGGGACAGAGCCCACCGCAGCCGCACAATGACAGGCGGGATCACTCAGAGCTGACTGTGCACGCTTTGCAGAGCAGCGGCTTATTTAATCCTCCCAGCCAGCCTGAGAGGATGGTGCTGACAGAGTGTGGATGTTTGTCCCCACCCTCATCTCATGTTGAAATGTAATTCCCAATCTGCAGGTGAGGCCTGGTGGGAGGCGTCTGCATCATGAGGGTGGATTCCTCGTGAATGGCACGGACTATCTCCTTGGTGATGAGTGGGTTCTCACTGTGAATTCACACGAGACCTGGTCATTGAAAAGTGTGTGGCACCCCGCCCCCCGCCTCCCTCCACTCCTGCTTTCCCATGTAAAGTGCCCGCTCCACTTCCCTTCCGCCATGATCACAAGCTCCATATGGCCTCCCCAGAAGCAGATGCCGGCACTATGCCTCTCGCACAGCCTGCAGAACCGTGAGCCAATTAAACCTCTTTTGTTATAAATTACCCAGTCTCAGGTATTTCTTTATAGCAAGGCAAGAACGACTTAAAACAGGTACCATCTCATCTCCATTTTACAGATGGAGACACAAGGTTCAGAGAGATTCCTTGCACAGGGTCACACAGCTGAGAGCTGAGCCTGACAAGTCGGATCTGAAGACCATGGCCCTCACCAACCACCACTTTGCCTGCAGCACCCTTCAGGCTCCGGAATGTGCCCTGCACACACAGCTGTCCCTAGACCCTGCTCATACCTCAAAGCCACCCCCAGATGCCACCTCCCCAGATCCTACAGGGAAAACAACCAGGCCCTGCTGTCAACTCCTGGGCACATCTTGTCCCTCCCACTCCCAGTGGTCACAGCTCATCCTTCCTGCAGGTGGGTCTCACCTCTCCACCTAGACTGCAACTCCTGGAGGACAGGACACATGCTTTGTACCTCCTGGTGCCCCTGGGAACACCCTGACAGATGGTAACAAGCCACGCACCAACTACCACTTGCTGGAACAAAAAGGCCTCCGCCATCTCCTCCTCTCTTCCACCTCTGGTCCCCGTGGCGGGCATGAAGCCACCCTGCCATGTCTACGCAGCCCCTCCTCACCAGGCCTCGAGGAGCCACGTACGAGGTGCCCTCCAGTGGCCCAGACCCGAGGTTCAAGGGAAAGCTTACCCCGTGGGGGCAAATGCCTGAGCTCAGAACCCTCTCCCCTCAACTGTTTCAAGAAAAAATAAAGGAAGGTAACTCTAAGAACTTTGGGACAAATTCAACTTTGACTAAACCATAATCCATTTCCTTAATCTCTATTCAAAATTAAGATTCTTACAATTCTATTTGGTACACAAAACATGTGGTTTATTCTTTTATAAATGTCAGAAAGCCAAGGAAGAAAGATGTTATCAGCAATGGGGAACACATGCGTGTCCTAAAGGGTGAAAAATACCTATATCAGTGTTCATGTATGCATAGCCATACATACACATGTACACATGCCTGTGCACCTGTGCGCATATGTACATGTGTAAATGCATATACATGTGTACACATGTAGATATGCATGTGTCTGTGTCGTGTGCATTGCATGCACCCACATGTGCACATACATGTACACATGATTTCCAATGCAGAACTTCTGTGGCCAATCTGGGAAGGTGGGCTTGGCCCCATCAGAGCCCCCTACACGAGGGACACCAGATCGGAAGAGTGAGGGTTCCTGGGACCTCTCTCTTCCGCCACTCATTTACTGTGTGGCCTTGGGGGATTTCCTCTGGGGCCGGCTTCAGGTGTCTCATCTACAAAATGACGCTTTTAACTAAAACTTCCTCCACTTCTAAAATCCTGAGTGACCCCCAGTGGGAGATCCAGGGGCCTACTTCCCCGCGGGAGCTCCAGTGGGTTCCACACGGACCTGTGGGTCAGAATGCGGTACATTACCTGTTGGGAATCTTTGAAAGGTCTATCTTCTCTCTGGAGGACACGTAAGGAATCACTACCACTTTCTTCAAGTCTGGTAGGCCTGGAAGGAGCGGGAGGAGAAAACACAAGGTTACAGGACAAAGATGCTTGGCTGCTGCTTTTTTCCCCCCCACAAAATATAACACCATCTGGGGCAGAGAATATAACTCAATCTGGGGCAGAGACTACCCAGGCTGACTCCTGGCAGACTCTGATGTACCGGCACACACACCCGGCCATGCCGGCTGGGAGCTGGAAGGGCCACACACCTTTAACCACCTGCTGCAGCTTTTCCATGTGGTTGTGCTCTTTGCCGTTATAGACAACGGCCTCCACAGAGAAGATGAGCTTCGGCTGAATTTGAGAAAACCGGTCCAGCACACCCTGAAAGCAGGAGGAGAAAGTCATCATTGATCATCCAAAAGGCAAAACCCAGCAGGCATGGTGGTGGGTGCCTGTAGTCCCAGCTACTCTGGAGGCTGAGGTGGGAGGATTGCTTGAGCCCAGGAGTTCAAGGTTGGAGTGAGCTACGCTTGCACCACTGCATTCCAGCCTGGGCACAGAGTGAGATCCTGTCTCTAAAACAACAAAATGGCAAAAACCTTCGGTAGCCACTAGGACCGCTGCATTTCACAGGAGAGAAAGGGCAACATCATCAGGTTGCATGGCCAGGTCCCTGTGTCCGCAGCACCCGCAGCCAATAAAGAAAGTAGATGTGGCCGGGCGCGCTGGCTCACACCTGTAATCCAAGCACTTTGAGAGGCCGAGGCAGGTGGATCACTTGAGGTCAGGAGTTCAAGACCAGCCTGGCCACTGTGGTGAAACCCCATCTCTACTAAAAATACAAAACTTAGCCAGGCATGGTGGCACAGGCCTGTGGCCCCAGCCACTTGGGAGGCTAAGGCAGGAGAATCGCTTGAACCTAGGAGACAGAGGTTGCAGTGAGCCGAGATTGTGCCATTGCACTCCAGCCTGGGAACAGAGTGAGACTCTGGTCTTTAAAAAAAAAAAAAAAAAAAAGGCAGGCACGGTGGCTCACGCCTGTAATCCCAGCACTTTGGGAGGCCAAGGCGGGCGGATCATGAGGTCAGGAGTTTGAGACCAGCCTGACCAACATGGTGAAACCCCATCTCTACTAAAAATACAAAAATTACCCAGGCATGGTGGTGCACGCCTGTAGTCCCAGCTACTCAGGAGGCTAAGGCAGGAGAATCGCTTGAACCCGGGGAGGCAGAGTTTGCAGTGAACTGAGATAGTGCCACTGCACTCCACCCTGGGCAACAAAGCGAGACTCCATCTCAAAAAAAAAGTTGATCAAAGCACATCTTATATCTGAGAACAACCACCATGCCAAGGAAGGTATCAATATCAAGAAATACCAGAAGTATTTACAGACATATACTGAAATAGGAAGAGTATAGAGTGTGTATTGCACTACCAAAAAGATTCCCCACTTCACAGAAAGAGCCTGTTAGCACAGCTCCACTAGTGTATACAAAAGAAGACTCATCTTCCAAACAGGCAACAACAGCAAAGCAAAGTGGTCCCATATTTTTGTTCTCGGAATCTTCAATTAAAGAGGAACCTGAATCCTCCAAGCAGTGCATTTATGCCAACCAATGGCATAAGCCTACATGTGCACACGCTAGTTAACGAGCCCCATCTTCAAAGGCAGGATCGCCACACCCATGTCTCCGGTCTGTACTGCACGTGGAGTCTGCAGTCCAGCCAACGGCACTGCTTTCCTGAAAGACGGGATTCCTCCCATGCAGGCATGGGCTTGTTCCTGGAACTCATAACATTCACTGATACTCCCTGAGTGTTAGTCCAGATTATTAGTTAGTAACAGATTAAAGCACTCTCAGACAAGGCTTCTATTCACTTCCCTCCTAGCCATCCTCCAGGTTACACTGTGTTAACAGACTGCCATCCACAAACATGGGTAGGCATCGCCCAGATGGCTGCTATTCCCTCACACATGAGCCTGATACAAGCGGTTCAAGACCAACACCTGGGGCTGCCCCCCAGGGCAC
Source organism: Papio anubis (assembly GCF_008728515.1). Taxonomy (NCBI): domain Eukaryota; kingdom Metazoa; phylum Chordata; class Mammalia; order Primates; family Cercopithecidae; genus Papio; species Papio anubis. The sequence continues at coordinate 119,530,906 of NC_044984.1, read as the reverse complement.
ACACAGTGGCCCCAGAACCTCTGAGTAAGGACTTCACAGGCCAGGGCTATCCACCCTGGCTGCCTGGTAGCACCACCTACGGTGGGACTATTAAGTTAATTATGCTCATTAGGATAACTAATTAACGGGTTAGGAGCGGCGGGCATTTGTTTTCAGAGCTGCCCCATGACTCTTAGCAGGGAAGCAGGGAAGCAGAAGCGCTGACTCTGCGGGAGTCTAAGGGGCAGAGTGTTGAGGGAGGGAGGCTGGACAGCTGAAAGTGTGGTCCCCAGGGCAGCCAGCGTCAGCCTCACCTGGAGCCCCAGACCTAATGAACTGGAAACTCTGCAGGGGGCCCAGCAATCTCTTCTCACCAGCCGTCCAGATGATCCTGAGGTGGGATAAGATTTGAGAATCTCTGGGCAAAGAGTTCTAGGATTGCGAGTTTATTCAACACTGTCCAGTTTCCCAAACTAGAAGCTGAATTAACAGAGAAGAGTAGGGAGTAGAAAGCATTTATTTATTCCATGTGCTAGGTGCCAGGCACCGTGCCAGGGAACCAGACAAACATGGTTCCCACTCCCCAGAACATACGATCTATCAGAAACACAACAGGAAAACAATTGCAAATGTTATTGTTTTCCATTTCCAATGTTTTCAGTAAACTACACTCAAAATTAGGTAGCCAGGGAAAGAAAAGGAGAGAAGAAATTAAAACCATAGGAAAAACTAATGATGGACTCGATCAGCAAAATCAAAAATCATTTTTCCAAAACAACCAATAACATAAGCCTCTTAGTAGGCACGGTGGCTCGCGCCTGTAATCCCAACACTTTGGGAGACGAGCTTAGACAGCCACAAAAATGTTTTTTTATTAAATTAGCAGGGCACCTGTAATCCCAGCTACGTGGGAGGCGGAGGTGGGAGGACTGCTTGAGCCCAGGAGTTCGAGGCTGCAGTGAACTATGTTCACACCACTGTACTCCAGCCTGGGCAACAGAGAAAGACCCTGTCTCAAAACAAAATAAAAGTAAGCTTCTTGAAATACATGATCAAGAAAAAACCTAGTATTTTGGCCGGGTGCAGTGGCTCCTGCCTGTAATCCCAGCACTTTGGGAGGCCAAGGCAGGCAGATCACTTGAGGTCAGGAGTTTGAGACCAGCCTAACCAAAACTGAGAAACTCTGTCTCTACTAAAAATACAAAAATTAGCCGGACACGGTGGCCCATGCCTATAATCCCAGCTACTCGGGAGGCTGAGGCAGGAGAATTGCTTGAGCCTGGGAGGCAGAGGTTGCAGTGAACTGAGATCACACCACTAACTGCACTCTGGCTTAGGTGACAGAGCAGGACTCCATCTCAAACAAAAAAAAAAAAAAAAAAAGGAAACCTAACATTTCCAGTTACCGCTTGCAGAACACTTACTGTGTGTCAGGTGCTGCCCTAAGCGCTGGACCGATACTTGCTCATTTACTGCTCAGACTAACCTTGGACATGGGTGCCCTTATCACCCTCATATTGCAGATGAATAAACTGAAGCATGTGGCCTCTCAAAATTAGAAGTCACACTTGACTACAGAAAAGATTCATGAGCCAGAAAACAATGTTTAATAGATTTTGAAACCCAGATAGAATGGATGACTTCTCAAGAAAATATAAATTACCAAAATTTATTCAAAAAGCAGCACGACAGCTGAAGTGACAAAGATCTACCTCCTCCAGGGACACCAGGGTGGGCAGCTCTGCAGGCGAGAGCACCACGTCTCTGTAAGCTACAGCATCCCTTCTGTGTAAGCCATTACAGAAGGCAGAGAAAGACAGGAAACACACAAAAGAGGGAGAGATTACAGACCAATGGTATCGACTACAGCAAGAGGCTAACGCAGGGGGAAATTGCAGAATTATCTTGGAAGCTTCCGATAAAAGGCAACGTGCTTTCCACCCATGCTTTAATCAGCTGGAAACTGAAGGAAACTTCCTCACTGACAATAGGTATCTGGCAGACACCTGATGGCACATATCGCACTTGGTAAAAGATGAGATGTCCAGTGAGAAAAGAACACGCAAGACACCCACCCCTAGCCCACCTGTACCTGTGCCAAACAACCCCACCTACGTCCCGGGGTGAGAACCAGAAATAGTTTGCCCCCGGCACACAACGGGAACAGTTGCACACAAAATCTGTGAAAATCTCCAGAAGAATCACTAGAACAAATCAAAGTTAGGCAAGATGGCCACATTTAACTCAATCCAGCAAAATAAATAGTTATGTTAAACCCCAGCAATACAGTTTGAAAAGGTAATGAGGGCCAGGCGCCGTGGAAAGCCAAGGCGGGTGAATCCACTTGAGGATCAGGAGTTCAAGACCAGCCTGGCCAACATAGTGAAACCCCATCTCTACTAAAAATACAAAAATTGGCCAGGTGTGGTGGCGCACGCCTGTAGTCTCAGCTACTTGGAAGGCAGAGGCAGGAGAATGACTTGAACCTGGGAGGCAGAGGTTGCAGTGAGCTGAGAGCGTGCCACTGCACTCCAGCCTCGGTGACAGAGTGAGACTCTGTCTCAGGGAAAAAAAAAAAAAAAGGTAATGAGAAAAACAGAACAAAAGAACATGAGAAAGTCACTGAAGGATTTTTTTTTTTTTTTTGGAGACTGTCACCCTGGCTAGAGTACAGTAGACAGATCACAGCTCACTCAGACTCCACCTCCCAGGCTCAGGATCAGGCTGTGCGTCACCACACCCAGCTAATTTATTTGTTTTTTGTAGAGATGGAGTCTCGCCATGTTGCCCAGGCTGGTCTCAAACTCCTGAACTCAAGTGATCCTATCAGGCTCAGCCTCCCAAAGTGCTGGGATTACAGGTGTGAGCTACCGGGCCCGGCCCTCTAAAGAATATTTAATCTGGGAGAGAGACAGAAGCAAACACTGGTGCAGAGCCACCTGTTGAAGGGTGTATACTGGATAGTAGAAAGGTGATTAAAGTTAAAAAAGAAAGAAAAGGAAGATAAAAAAGGTGTATAGTGGAGAGAAGCAGAAACGAGACTGGTCTGAAGCTACTGTGACGGCAGGCGTGAGCGACGGCAGTGCCTAGCCGGGGTCACGGAGGAACCGAGGAACCGCTCAATCAAACGTATGAAGGAGGACAGTGGAGAGGCGGCAAGAACAGCCAATGGTAGGGAAGGGAGTGAAAGGATGTGGGGCACAGCTCGGGCTCCTGGCTTGGCGGGGATTACTGAGATGGGGCTCCCCCTGGGGACTTGTGAGCTCATCTGGGGCTCCCTGAGTCTTGAGAACTTCTGGCAGCCCCCGCCAGTGCCAACTGGACAGGAGGAAGGAAGGCTGCAAGTGCTCTCAGGATGCACGGTCATGACAAGAACGAGGGGTCTTCCTCCAGCCGAACACGTTGGCCACTGCAGAAGGCACAGGAGGAGGCACAGACCGAGTCAAGCCTCTCTCTCTACTCCTGCCACTTCCTCTGCCCCTCAGCAAAGTTCAAGGCAGGCAGGTGGGTGGCAAGGGAATGAATGTGACATTATTACAGAGACGCCCTTGGAGCCACCCCAATGTACTTTTTTTGGTTTTGTTTTGTTTTGTTTTGTTTTTTTGAGACAGAGTCTCGCTCTGTGCCCCAGGCTGGAGTGCAGTAGCGCAATCTCGGCTCACTGCAAGCTCCACCTCCCGGGTTCACGCCATTCTCCTGCCTCAGCCTCCTGAGTAGCTGGGACTACAGGCGCCTGCCACCGCGCCCGGCTAATTTTTTGTATTTTTAATAGAGACGGGGTTTCACCGTGGTCTCGATCTCCTGACCTTGTGATCTGCCCGCCTCGGCCTCCCAAAGTGCTGGGTTTACAGGCGTGAGCCACTGCGCCCAGCCTGTTTTGTTTTGTTTTTAAGTGAAACATTGGCCAACTTCAGCGTCAGTTTAAAAAAAGTTCATAGGACATGCAATTAACAGGGACTTGGCCCCTGGCCTCAGGACATCAGGCCTTCGGTCATCATCCACCTCCTCCCTCCTTCATTTCAAGGGTACCCCCAGTACCCCATCCTCGGTGACACTCTTGGTGGACAAAGGCTATTTCCTACTTCTTCTTCTTCTACTCTAAACTGCTACACAGAGGTGGTGCAGAAAGCCCCAAAATGGTGCCCACCAGCAGCCCAGCAGCACCCGGGCGAGTCTGCAGGCAGGTGGCACCCCGGTCCCACCAGCATTTACTCCACAGGCCACAGGGCTGGCCCTCCTTGGGCCTGATGCTAACATACACCCTGCCCACACCAGAAAGCAAGTGATCATGTCCAGAAATGGCCCTTCCTGACACTCAGCCCTCCTGGACTGAGAATGCTACCCCTTCCTCCTCCCCAGCCACCTCTGATGGGCAGGAGACCAGGACAGAAGCATCTGGGAGAGAAGCCTCCACCCCCTAGACCAGCACCTGGGCACTGGCACTGGAACAAGGCATCCAAACAGAAGCTCACCCCCAGCCAGGTGAGCCCCTCTTCCCCATTCTCAGTACCCAGATGCATCCCCCGAGAGCAAGTGCCTGCCCTTCCTGGAAAGATACCACACCCTCTTACCTAAGTGCATGCACAGCGATTTCTCAGACTTTCATGTCCTGCTGGGACTTGGGTGTCCCTCTGTTTACTTCTGAGGCTAGCTCTATGCAAATATCAAGGTAACACATGCAACCTACTCTAAGTCCATGGTCCTTACTCCTCCCTTTCCTGGCCACATGGCCCTGGACAAGGCATCCCTGCACCTGGCTCCCTCCAGCCCGTCACCCCTTATGCAAAGTGAGTCCCAACACCCCTGACACCCAAGCTCCCTCACCCACAGGCACGGGGCCTGTCCAGACCTTTGCTGTAGCGAGCACACAATCCACGAATGGCATGTCTACACTGGTGCCCTCTCTGTGCCCAAGATTCTAAGATAGACTGAGAATCCTTGGTTTCATGGGGAATAAATGATTGCCAGTAAAACATATTGAGCATTTACTGAATGCTTACTATGTGCCAGGCCCCAGTTTGAGCTCATTAGAGGCACTCACTGCCCTTCACAGCCTTAGGAGAGGGGCAATAAGGCCGGGCGCGGTGGCTCACGCCTGTAATCCCAGCACTTGGGGAGGACGGGCAGGTGGATCACGAGGTCAGGAGATCTAGACCATCCTAGCTAACACAGTGAAACCCCGTCTCTACTAAAAATACAAAAAATTAGCCGGGCCTGGTGGCGGGCGCCTGTAGTCCCAGCTGCTCCGGAAGCTGAGGCAGGAGAATGGCGTGGATCCGGGAGGCAGAGCTTGCAGTGAGCCGAGATCGCGCCACTGCACTCCAGCCCGGGCGAAAGAGCAAGACTCCGTCTCAAAAAAAAAAAAAAAAGAATAAGCAGGTCCCACAGGGTAGGCGGGAGGGAGAAGAGGCTGTTCTGAAGAGAGGACACAGAGATCAACACCCAGGAGCAGGTGGAGTGGGGCCCAGAGGAAGACCAGCCAGGAAGCCCGAGGCCAGGAAAGAAACAGAGGGAGCCAGCCTGGGAGAGCCCCGGAGGGCAGCAGAAAATTTCCACAAGGAAGCTGGGATCTCAGAGAACTAGCCCAGTACAGGGCAACCAGGATCTCAGGGTGAAAGGACTGAGCCTGCCAGTGATCTGGGGCTCAAATGCCACAGGACCCCAGGCACAGTGACAGTGATCAGGGCTACAAAGACAAGTGTTTCCGAATCAGAGGTCTGGCCCCCAGCCCCGTGAAATGACTCAGGAATCACAGCCTCCCTGAGGCTGTGTCCTCTGACACAGCTGAAGTTTTCCTGGCTGGACCAGCAGGGGTCAAGATCTTGAGCATCCAAAACCAGCTGTCGGCCTGTCCTGGCCCAGGAGAGCTGCTGGAGGATGGCTTTCATGTTGCAACAAAATAAACACACCTATGAACATGTGTCTGACCCGAATACGGTGCTTAGCAACCAATCAAGCATTGAAACCAACAGCCGGTATTGAATCACGCTGACAGCCACCCAGAGCGAGCGAGAATGGCTGTCCTATTTACACACACACACACACACACACACACACACGGCCACCTGATGGCACTTCAGGAGGACAAGGCCTGCAGGCTACAGGCTGGGCTCTCTGGTGTGCGGGGATCAGAGGGTGGCCTTCCCTGACATCTCTGAAAATGGCAAAGGCTCAAAGGTAAACAGTGAAACAAAAAACCCAAAGCCATCAGAAGACTCAGGACCTAGAGATCTTGCTAGGGCGGGAAAGGTTGGGAATGCTGAGAACAGAGCACTTCTCCAACCTGGCGATGCCCTCTGAGCCCAAAAGCATTAGTAAGGCAAACTGAGATGCCCAGGCAGCCAGCAGAGAGCGGGCAGAGGGAGGTGGGCAGTGGTGGGAGAGAGCCCGGAATGGGTGGAAATAAAGCACAGGGAGTGACGGAGGCCAGAAATGCGTTCCCCCAATGTCATCGAGGAAAGATGATGCCCCAGCACTCCCTGGACAGCCCACTGCGGTCTGTGGCTCTGCAGCAGACCACAGCCAGCCGAGGAGCTCTCAGCGGACAGGCGCATGAACCCACGAGTCCAACGGTGCGACTCCAGCAACAGAGACCAGAAGTCAACGCAGGATTTGTAGGAGAGTGGCAATTTCCCTTTACAATATTCTCTGAGATTCAAAGAAACATAATTTCAAAGCAAGAGAAAACATGATTCCAAAGGGAAGACATTCACGTTTCATTGTAGTTTTCGAAGAGCGCCCCTTACTGAAAATGGGGCACCGTCTGAAGTTTAACATGGTGATGCTGGAAATTAAAAATGGGACCTCCTTTTTAAGTAAACCGATGCAGGGAACTGTCCACGAGCCCAGAACCCACCAGCCTCGGCTCAGTTCCAGCCCCACCTCGTCAGCAACTCCAGGAATTCGTTCCTGTTAGTTTTAGCCCCTGAACAAGGATAGTAAACAGAGAGTGAGCCGAGGCTTTGGCACGATCGACCTGTGCCAGGTCCTTACTCAGCTCCGACAGCGGGTGTCCAGGTGTCTGTGGGACCAAGCGCTGTGCCACATGGCATCCACACAGGGCCTCCCACGCTGGGTGCATGCGGCCAGGAGTGCTGCCCAATAATGCCTGCCACGAAGTCGCCAAATGCCGCAGACTCCCTGCCAACCGGCTGGATCTCGGTTCGAGTGCAAGTAACGCGAGTCACACACACCCCCATCTCCGGAAGGGTGGAGTCTATACCTTGGACACTAGCAAAATGAGGGACAGAGAGAAGCATCTCAGCAGGAGGGCGGGTGGCCCTGTTTTCTAACCTGAGACATAGCCACGACGCCTGGGACTATTCTCTTCCCAGAAGCTGCGGGAGCCATGGGGCGGGCAGAGCCATGCTGCCATCTAGTGCGCCCAGCAGCTCGGCCAGCACTTCCCACTCCAGAGGCGGCTCGGGGAGGCTGTGATTCCAGAAAACCCTGGACCAACCCCAGCCAGGAAGCAGTGTCCCAGAGACCACGTTTGCTACAGAGCCATGCATCTCTCCTGGGTCCTGCCAGGATGGGCAGATCCTGCTGGACTGGAGTCTGCAGGGAGTGACATGCACAGGACAATGACCCAGCAAGGCTGGATGAGGCCATGAGACAGGCTGGGGTCCAGCCCTGCCACTGCAGCCATGCAGAGTCAGAGGCTCTCCCTCCCTCCGCGCCCTGGCCTCAGACACACCACCAAAGGCACCATTCCAGGAGCTCTGATATCACCTCTCCAGGCAGAGGGGGCTACACTCCAGCCCTGGGAGGCCATGATCACTCCCCTGCCACATACGGCTCTCCTAGCCTCTTACAACCCATTTACAAAACGTCAGTCATAATTGAACTAAAAACACACCCATCTCCCAACTAGCTAACAGTAGCTAACACTTACTGGGCTGGCCTGGAGGGTCACACCCTGTCCCCAGCTCCACACAAACGTGGCCCCTACCATCTGCACGGGCTCCCCGCACTTGCATTAACATTGCTGCCGTTCGCCCTCTGGGGACACCAGGGCGCTTGCCCAAGGACACTGATCAAGGAAGCTGCGTGGAGCAGAGGCAGCCAGCCTGCCCGGCCTTGAGCACACCCGGCCATCTGTCATCTCGCCCTGGGGCCCTTCCCTCTGCCCTGGACAGCCTGGCTCAAGGTCGGCTGAGGGGTCTGAGTGTCCAGGAACCCCACCGCTCCAGACCCTCCCACAAGGACACCACTGGCCCCAGCAGCCCAGGCAGCCCCCACAGAGGGCCCTGGGGACAAGAAAGGCCACAGGTTGAGTTTCTGTCTCAGGTCAGTCCCTGCTGACCTGGGGATGGCCTGGGAAAGAACACAGAAAGTTCCAAAAGGCAGGGCACGCCATCCAGCCAAAGTCTGGATCTACAAGGTGGCCACGCCCTCCCTGAACCCAGCAGGGCTCCATTCTCAGCCCGGCTGGTGCTGCAGCCTGACGCATGGCCGGCCAGTCTCACTCCTCCAGGCCTGTGTCTGATCTCTCCTTCCACGGTGGGGAGAAAGGAGACTCCTCCTCCAAAATCTTACCGAAAAAGCAAGCCTGTAAGTGGACATGATTTCTAAGCTCACACCCAAAAGCCTCCCCTGTGGACAAGCACAGACACCAACTCCACGCACTGGGCTCTAAAGGGCCAGCAGCCACACTTGCGGCTGGTGCTGCTGACTGATGCACAGCACAGGGCCTGGCCCAGAACAGGGGCAGCTGGCACCAGGAGGAGCGATCAGGGACCCGGACGCTGCATGTCCTGTAACGGGGTCTCATGGCTCCTGAAGGTCCCTGACGTCCAAGGCTCTGCAGCCAGGAGAGGGCCCTGGCTGGGGAGTGGGGGCCCCAGGAAGACCCACTCTGTGGCTACTTCATTTGCCCCGTGGAGGGATTTAGAGGCCGGGGGGCCACAGGGGATCAGCACATGCTTCCGGCCCTGCCTGGGCCACTCTGGGCAGCTGGACACACGCTGGGGCGGTTTGGGGACAGAGAGGCCGCTCTCCCAGAGTGCACACCCACACAGCACGAGCACAGGTCCAGAGGAATGGGCTGGAAACAGCAGAAACCAACACAAGGAGGTCCCGGGGAACTTCTGCAAGTAAGACTTTGAGAACAAAAATCTTAAAAACTGTCCTCAGAGGACACAGACTTAGCAAACCTCACGTGGTCACTAAGTCCCAGGTGAGGAAGACAGGGCTAGACCTCACTAGACCTTAACAACACCGGCTGCTGCATACGCCACCTGCCCAGGTCTTCCATGAGCACGGCGGGGGGCGGGGGCCAGGGCAGGGCACGTCAGGACTGCTTGAAAGGAAGACCGAGACACAAGTCTTTCTGGCTTCTTTCCCCACAGAGGCCGCTGCAACGCCTCCTCCTCCTGCCAGGCTCACGCTGCTATCTGGCTCCCCTGGGAATTCAGCCCCTACAGCCGCTACCCAGGAAGCTCACAGGGCAAGGGGTGCCCCCTCTGCCACAGACCCTGACTCACATTCACACCGAAGTCTGGGGACGTGGAGCTCCAGATGGCGCCAATGCTTGCGGCAGCCAGCATCGCCTCAACAGCGTGCTCACTGTTGGGTAAATAACCTGTGGAGAAAACACAGGAAGAAGCCTTGGGTTCAGGGTATGGGAGGCAGCAGACATCCAAAAGGTTCCTCTGAGAGCCAGGGTCAGAGTGGACAGGGGGCTGGCCTTGAACTGCCTGAGGATCCTGACCACCATCCCCCACCCAGCTAAATCGCCTGCTGCCAGCCTGTCCACTCCCCACTATCCCCCTGCAATCCATTCTCCATGCTCTGATGACAGTGACCCTGCGGCCTCTCCTCCCTCTGCTCCCCCTCTCTCCCTGGGATCTGGTCACAGCAGCCTTCTTCCGACTCCTCAGTTGTCCTAATCGCCTCCTGCCTCAGGGCCTTTGCACAGCTGTCTGATCTGCTGAACACCAGCAGTCTCCACTCAGTGTGCGCTCACCCTGCAGCTCTTCACTCAAATGAAACTTCCTCAGACCAGCCTTCTCCAAGGCCGTCTTGCCCTCAACCTGGTGAACTCAGGTCCCCCAACTAGTAAACTTCGAAGCACACTGTATTTCTCCTTCACCAAACTTAGCATAACTGCAAATGAATAATCACCTGTGTAACTGGCTGTTTAGTATCTGGTTCTCACATGAGGGCTGGGACTTTGCGTGTCTTGTTCTTTGCTTTACCAAATGCCTTTTACCATGCCCTGCACATCAAGGGTCCTCAGATATTTGCTGGCTGGCAGATGGATGGATGGATAGATGAATGGATGGATGGAAAGAAGAAAGGATGGATGGATGGATGGATGATGGATGATGAATGGAGGATGGATGGATGAATGAATGGACGGATGACAGATGGAGAACAGATAAATGGATGGACAGATGGATGATGGGTGAATGGGTAGGTAGAGAGAAGAATGTATAGACGGATAGATGGATGGATAGATGGATAGTTGGATGGATGATGTATGAGGGATGATGAATGGAAGATGAGATGGATGAATGGGTAGATAATGGGTGGAGGATAGATGAGTGGATGGAGAGATGGATGGATGATGGGTGAATGGGTAGGTAGAGAGAAGAATGTATGGACAGTTGGATGGATGGACGGATGGATAGTTGGATGGATGGATAAGTGATGGATGATAAATGGAAGATGGATGGATGAATGGGTAGATAATGGGTGGAGAGATGAAGAACACAAGCAAGAGCCATATTCAAGCCCATAGAGGGCAGAGGTCCTCAGGCCCTCCACCTCCTAGCTGGTCGGCTTTCATGACAACAGAGGCAGGGAATCCTCATGGCCACAGAAACGATGATCAATTAACCAGATCACCCTACACAATCCAGAGGAAAGGACCTGTATAGTCAGGCAGAAGGCAGTCGCGAGACAAAGGGCCATGGCCAAGGCCTCATCAGAGCGAAGTGCAGCTGCCCAGGTGCGCCCCCAGGGGTCCCTGGTCGGCTGGCTCCCTTTGTCCCCCCTTCTCCCCTCTACAGTGGGTATTTCTGTTTGTCCAGATTCACACAAACAGAAATATCCACTGGTATCCCCTGCTGGGCCATAAGCATCCAGGGGGCAGGGGTCACACCACCATGGGGTTCCACGCACATCCGGCAGATGGATGGCGTTTACTGAGTTTGCCACAAAGATGAGACTTGGCTGTGAGTGTAAACTGAAGCATCTCAACACTGTCACCCCCAGGGGCAGGGCAGGACTCGGTGCCCAGGGGAGGCTGCTTAACCAGCTGACTCCGTGTGACTGACAAGTGAGGAGGAGCTGGCCCTTCTCCCATGGCACATCAGACACCAACCCTGGGGACCACTTCACAGACAAAGGAAAACGGAGCTACGCACAGCTTTAACTCCATCTTTCCAAGACTCTAAAGCATCCAACCCCATTTAATCCGCAGAATCATTTTCTAGTGTTTTCTGGGAAACTCAAAGTCCCAAATCCTAGTAACTGTGATCAGGTCAAACTGGTATCCAACTGAGACCCATGAAACGGCTGGGGCACAAGGGATTAGCTCAACTCTGAAGAGTCCAGGGCGTCGGGGCCAGGTGTCTCCTCAAAGAAAGCACAGCCCAGAGGAACCCTGACTGTCCCCAATATAACCTGTTCTGTCTCTCCTTCACTCAGAAATGTTTGCTTCAAAAGATTTTTTTTTTTTTTTTTTGAGACGGAGTCTTGCTCTGTTGCCCAGGCTGGAGTGCAGTGGCCAGATCTCAGCTCACTGCAAGCTCCGCCTCCCAGGTTTACGCCATTCTCCTGCCTCAGCCTCCCGAGTAGCTGGGACTACAGGCGCCCGCCACCTCGCCTGGCTAGTTTTTTTGTATTTTTTTTAGTAGAGACGGGGTTTCACCGTGTTAGGCAGGATGGTCTCGATCTCCTGACCTCGTGATCCGCCCGTCTCGGCCTCCCAAAGTGCTGGGATTACAGGCTTGAGCCACCGCGCCCGGCCCAAAAGAAGATTTTTTAAAATGAGAACTGGAAGGAAAAAAAAAAAAAAACTGGAGTTAGAACATTTTGCATTCCTTTGCAAGACCTTAAAAGTGTACAGATGGCCGGGCGCGGTGGCTCAAGCCTGTAATCCCAGCACTTTGGGAGGCCGAGACGGGCGGATCACGAGGTCAGGAGATCGAGACCATCCTGGCTAACACGGTGAAACCCCGTCTCTACTAAAAAATACAAAAAACTAGCCGGGCGAAGTGGCGGGCGCCTGTGGTCCCAGCTACTCGGGAGGCTGAGGCAGGAGAATGGCGTAAACCCGGGAGGCGGAGCTTGCAGTGAGCTGAGATCCGGCCACTGCACTCCAGCCTGGGCGACAGAGCCAGACTCAGTCTCAAAAAAAAAAAAAAAAAAAGATGTACAGATTAAATCAGACCAAGAAGAACCCAAAAAGTGAGGTTTCAGCCTCAAAAATGCCTGCTCTGTGACTAGACACAGCGGCTCACACCTGTAATCCCAACACTTTAGGAGGCCAAGGCAGGAGGATCTCTTGAGCCCAGAAGTTTGAGACCAGCCTGGACAACATAGTCAGACCCTGTCTCTACGACAAATACAAAAATTAGCCAGGCACGGTGGCATGTGCCTGTAGTCCCAGCTACGCAGGAGGCTGAGGTAGGAGGATCCCTTGAGCCCAGGAGTTCAAGGCTGCAGTGAACCATGATCATGCCACTGCAGTCCAGCCTGGGCAACAGAGTGAGACCCTGTCTCAAAAAGAACAAAAAAAACAAGCCTGCTCTGATGATCAGCCCAATACCCATAGTCATTCATTCAATAAACACTTCTTAGATGCTGCTGGGTGCCAGGCACTCTCTATGAAGTAAGATACAGCAGTAGAGAGAAAACAGAGCCCCTGCCCTCTAGTACCGAGGACACATGCGCACAAATACACCAAGATCCCTGCAGTTTCAGGTGAGCCATGAGGACTACGATGAAAGCAGGTGCGGGAAGAGTGGGATGCATTTTTCGAAGGCTAACCAGGAACGGCCTCTGAGGAGGTAACGTGTGAGCGGCAACCCCGACGAACCAGGGTGAACCCTGAGGATAGGCCAAAGGAGAACAGGCCGCCGAGGGCTGAGACAGGAGGCAGCCGGCATGCCCATCACTGGATTCCTTTCTAGTCAGCTACCAAAGGCTAAGCACTAACTCCATGCCCAGCCCTGTTACTCAAGGGGGAGGCGGGGCAGGGTAGTGGGGCCTGGCGCACAGGATTCTTGGTCCAGCCGCTTACTGCACTTATAGACGACAAGGCTGCCCAGCTCCTCCTGCCTCTTTGCAAACAAGCTGAACAGCAATCTGCAGTAAGTTCCCTCGGGAGAGGCACCCCCATGCCAAACACCAAGGCTCCAAAGCCCAAGCCCCTCCCCAGCGGCTTTTCCTGCCACCCAACTCCTGTGGTCCTTGTCCCATGATACGGAGGGGAAAGGGAGGGAGGTCGGGAGCCCCGACCACCAGGGCTGCACTGGAAGATAAATCTCCTTTGTCTACACCTGCTCATCCCCATGTACACACCTACCTGCATCTCAATTAACTAACAAGTTGCTTGGGGTAAAGAACGGGTCCATGCACAGGCCTTTACATTTTTTCCAGAAGTCAAGGTGAAAGGAAAATTGTGAGAAAAATACCTAAGTAGGGCTGGGCGTGGTGGCTCACGCCTGTAATCGCAGCACTCTGGGAGGCCAGCAGGCGGATCACAAGGTCAGGAGATCGAGACCATCCTAGCTAACACAGTGAAATCCCATCTCTACTAAAAATACCAAAAAAAAAAAAAAATTAGCCGGGCATGGTGGCGGGCGCCTGTAATCCCAGCTACTCGGGAGGCTGAGGCAGGAGAATGGCATGAACCCAGGAGGCGGAGGTTGCAGTGAGCCAAGATCACGCCACTGCACTCCAGCCTGGGCGACAGAGCGAGACTCCATCTCAGAAAAAAAAAAAAAAAAGAAAAGAAAAATACCTAAGTAGTTCTTAGTGGGAAATCCTCAGTTGCTATCCCAGGGAAAAAAGGAGGGCCCCGGCCCAGAGCAGGAGGACAAGCCACACCTCAAGGTCTACAGATTCCAGCCCCTGCTCCTTCTAGAACAATCCCCAAATGGGGCCTGCTTTTCCGTCCTACTTCCCCTGCTTTATGGCTCAAGGCAGGAAGGGCAGTCAGAACGGACCAGCACCTCAGGAAACTCTAGGCAGAGCAGAAGAAGGTGGACGAGGCCTTTGGGATCAGACCTGGGCACCTGCCCCACCTCCTGCCCTCCATGTTCCACCCCACAGAGCTCGTGTAGACGCCTCCTGCTCACTGCCTCCAGGCCTTTCACAGGCCATTTCTGCTGCCCAGACTGCCCTTTCCTGCCCTGCCCCACTGCAGGGCTAACTCCTAAATGCACCTTCATTCCTCCAGCAAACCCATATTGAACGCACTCCCTTGATGTTCCTGGAATTGTTTCAGGCTCTGGGACAAAGCAGGGAACAAAGCAAAGCAAATTCCTGACTTCGCAGAGCAGCATATTCTTTCAGCAATTTTCCTTCATCTCTTTTTTTGCCTTGCATTTAGAGTCCAAGTCCCATCAGGTTCCATGTAATAGGACATGACTCCACCTCACTCAAAAGTTGTCTTGACCTTCACACCACCCATTCTAGCTTGGTCTCCTCCCTCAAACCATCACCAGCACCCAAAATACTTACCAACGACCCGATCTCCTTTCTTCACACCCATTTTCCTCATTGCTGCTGCAAACAAAGCCACTTCTTGCCTCAGCTCTTCAAAAGTCACCTTCACAATTTCCTCTTTGCCTTCCCCTGGGAAGAGAAAAAGAGTAAACTGTATACAGACCACTGCAAAAAGAAAAGTTGCAAGCCAGACACTGAATGAAAAATCCCACCTGTTTCAATGCAGGTTATTAATCCACACCCAGGGAAAACAGACGCAGGGAACACAAGCAAGATACAGGTCAACTTAACTTCATGCAGAAGAAAGGCTGTGTGAGAGCCAGCCGAGTAAATACACTAACACCATGCGCTGCACAAAGATTCTCTATTGGGCTGGGTGCAGGGGCTCATGCCTATGATCCCAGCACTTTGGGAGGCTGAGGTGGGAGGATTGCCTGAGCCGGGGAGTTCAAGACCAGCCCTGACAACAGAGTGAGAACTCCATCTCTACCGAAAATGTAAAAATGAGCCAGGCATGGTGGCACGCGTCTGTAGTCCCAGCTACTCAGGAGGCTGAAGTGAAGGATCACGTGAGCCATGATCACACCACTGACCTCCAGCCTGGGCGACAGTGCAAGAACCTGTCTCTAAATAAATAAGTAAATAAGATTTTCTATTGGGAATGCTTTTATTAACTGAAGAATCTTTTGATTATAATTGTAGGGGTTTTTTTTTTAATAATTACAGATTCACACGAAGTTTCAAAGAAAGTACAGAGAGGTCCCATGAACCCTCACCCAGCTTCCCCAGTGGTTATATCCTCCACAGTTAGAGTACAACAGCAAAGACAGGAAACAGAAATGGATGCAACATGCGTGTGGTTCCACGAAACAGACGTGGATACAATGTGTATGTGTGTGGTTCCACAAAACAGACGTGGATGCAACGTGCATGTATGTGGTTCCACAAAATAGACATGGATGTAACATGCATGTGTGTGGTTCCACGAAACAGACGTGGATACAATGTGTATGTGTGTGGTTCCACAAAATAGACGTGGATGCAACATGCATGTATGTGGTTCCACAAAATAGACGTGGATGTAACGTGCATGCGTGTGGTTCCACGAAACAGACGTGGATACAATGTGTATGCATGTGGTTCCACGAAACAGACGTGGATGCAACGTGCATGTATGTGGTTCCACAAAATAGACATGGATGTAACGTGCATGCGTGTGGTTCCATGAAACAGACGTGCATACAATGTGTATGTGTGTGGTTCCACAAAACAGACGTGGATACAATGTGCATATGTGTGGTTCCACAAAACAGATGTGGATACAATGTGTATGTGTGTGGTTCCACGAAACAGACGTGGATACAATGTGCATGTGTGTGGTTCCACAAAACAGACGTGGATACAATGTGTATGTGTGTGGTTCCACAAAACAGATGTGGATGCAACGTGCATGTGTGTGGTTCCACAAAATAGACGTGGATGTAACGTGCATGTGTGTGGTTCCAGGAAACAGACATGGATGTAACATGCATGTGTGTGGTTTCACAAAACACATGTGGATGCAATGTGCATGTGTGTTTCCAGGAAACAGACGTGGATGCAATATACATGTGCGTGGTTCCACAAAATAGATGTGGATGCAGCGTACACGTGCGTGGTTCCACGAAATAGATGTGGATGCAATGTGCATGTGTGTGGTTTCACGAAATAGATGTGGATGCAATGTGCATGTGTGTGGTTTCACAAAACAGATGTGGATGCAGTGCGCATGTGTGTGGTTGCAGGAAATAGACATGGATGCAAAATGCATGTGCGAGGTTCTTTGTCACCTTACAGAATTTCCTGCAACCACCACAATTGAGACATAGGACATTTCCACCACCCCAAGCCCTTCCCTCCTGTTGCCCCTGTATAGTCATCCCTGACCCCTACACCACCCTCACCCCGGGCAATCACTTACATATTCTCTAGCTCTATAATTCTACCATTTCAAGAATGTTATATAGGCTGACAGAAGGGGCTCATGTCTATCATCCCTGCTCTCTGAAAGGTTAAGGCAGGAAGATCACGTGAGGTTAGGAGTTCAAGACCAGCCTGGGTAAGACAGACTCTACAAAAAATGTTAAAACTAAGGCTAGGCAGGGTGGCGAATGCCTGTAATGCCAGCACTTTGGGAAGCCAAGGTGGGCAGGTTGCTTGAGTTCAGGAGTTCGAGACCAGCCTGGGCAACATAGTAAAACCTCGTCTCTACAAAAAATTTTTTAAAATATTAGCCGACCATGGTGGTGCGCACCTGTAGTCCTAGCTACTCGGGGTACTGAAGTGGGAGGACCACCTGAGCTCAGGAGGTTGAGGCTGCCATGAGCTGAGATCATACCACTGCACTCCAGCCTGGGTGACAGAGTAAGACCCTGTCTTGGAAAAAACAAAAAAATTAAAACTAGCCAGGCGTGGTGGTGTACACCTGTAGCCCTAGCTACTTGGGAGGTTGAGATGGGAGGATCACTTGAGCCCAGAAGTTTTAAGGCTGCAGTGATCTATGTTCATACCACTGCACTCCAGCCTGAGCAACAGAGTGAGACCCTATCAAAAAGAAAGAAAGGAAAGGAAGGAAGGAAAGGAGGAAAGGAAGGGAGAGAGAAATGTTACATGAAATACAGAAAGTGGGCCGGGCGCGGTGGCTCACGCCTGTAATCCCAGCACTCTGGAAGGCCAAGGTGGGTGGATCACAAGGTCAGGAGATCGAGACCATCCTGGCTAACACAGTGAAACCCCGTCTCTACTAAAAAATACAAAAAATTAGCCGGGCTTGGTGGTGGGCACCTGTAGTCCCAGGTAACCGGGAGGCTGAGGCAGGAGAATGGCGTGAACCCGGGAGGCGGAGCTTGCAGTGAGCCGAGATGGCGCCACTGCACTCCAGCCTGGGCAACAGAGCGAGACTCCATCTCAAAAAAAAAAAAAAAAGAAATACAGAAAGTTATCCGTTTTTTTTGTTTTTTGTTTTTTGTTTTTTTGAGACGGAGTCTCGCTCTGTTGCCCAGGCTGGCATGCAATGGTGTGATCTCGGCTCACTGCAACCTCTGCCTCCCAGGTTCAAGTAATTCTCCTGCCTCAGCTTCCCAGGTAGCTGGGATTACAGGCACCTGCACCTAATTTTTGTATTTTTAATAGAGATGGGCTTTCACCATGTTGGTCAGGCTTATCTTAAACTCCTGACCTCAGATGATCCACCCACCTGAACTCCCAATGTGCTGGGATTATAGGTGTGAGCCACCACACCCAGCCACAAGGTGACCTTCTAAGACTGGCATTTTTCATTTGGTGCAATGTCACTAAAATTCACTTAAGTTATTGCATGCATCAATAATTTACTTCTAGGCCGGGCACGGTAGCTCACGCCTGTAATCCCAGCACTTTGGGAGGCTGAGGCGGGGGAATCACCTGAGGTCAGGAGTTCAAGACCAGCCTGGCCAACATGGTAAAACCCCGTCTCTACTAAAAATATAAAAATTAGCTGGGCGTGGTAGTGGGTGCCTGTAATCCCAGCTACTTAGGAGGCTGAAGCAGGAGAATTGCTTGAACCCAGGAGACGGAGGTTGCAGTGAGCCAACACAGTGCCACTGCACTCCAGCCTCAGCAACAGAGTAAGACTCTGTCTCAAAAAAAAAAAAAAATCACTTTATTGCTCAGTAGAATAATTTTTTAGAAGATTAAAAGTGACACAAGCTCACTGTCAAAAACTTTGATAGTGCAGAAAAAAATAAATAAATAAAATGATCGACGACCCTAGTTATCAAAGAAATATGTTAAAACAGGAAGATACCAATTATCGCCGAACAGACTGTACAAATAGGAAGGGACAGTGTGTAGCCAGCCTCCACGATGGCCCCCCGTGACCCCTGCCCACTGGTATTCACACCTGACCTGGGGAATCGATGGGTTACTGTGGAGATGACAGTGACTTCTGAGCTGTGGTCATAAGAGACTGCAGTTCCCATCTGGCTCACTCTGGGAGATGCCAGCTGCCATGCTGTGAGGTCACTGAGGCAGCCTCTGGAGAGGCCCACACGAGGAGGAACGAGGCCTCCCACCAACAGCCATGTGAGCACATCATCTCGGACGTGGTTCCTCTAGCCTCAGTCGAGCCTTCAGATGGCTGGAGCACCTGCCAACATCCTCACTGCAACTTGATGAGTGATCACCCAGCTAAGCCACTGCAGGATTTGTAACCCACAGAAACCAGGAGGTAAGGAATGTCTGTTCTAAGCTATGGCTTTCAGGTAATCTTCGACACGGGAAGATAACTAATACAAGACTCAGTGTTGTGAAGGTACAGGAAAATGATCTGAAGACAATTTCTACAGTATAGAAGTTAAATCTTTTGACCATCACCCTTAATGCAAATATTTTGCTCCTGACTGATCATCGCTTTTCAATTCTATAACATGAATTATCTCTTTGTGTGTGTGTGTGTGGTTGTTTTTTTTTTTTTTTTTTTTTGAGACAGAGTCTCACTCTGTCGCCCAGGCTGGAATGCAGTGGCACTCTCTCAGCTCACTGCAACCTCCACCTCTCAGGTTCAAGTGATTCTCCTGCCTCAGCCTCCTAAGTAGCTGGGATTACAGGCATGCACCACCACACCAAGCTAATTTCTGTATTTTTAGTACAGACGGGCTTTTACCATGTTGGCCAGGCTGGTCTCGAACTCCTGACCTTGTGATCCGCCCGCCTCGGGCTCCCAAAGTGCTGGGATTACAGGCATGAGCCACCGCGCTGGCGAATTATCTCTTTTAGAAAGTGAATAAACATCCTAATTTCCCTTTGGCATAAATCTGGCTTTTTCCAGCCAGGTATTATAGCTCACACCTGTAATCCCAGCACTTTGGGAGGCTGAGATGGGAGGATCACTTGAGCCCAGGAGTTCGAGACTAGCCTAGACAACATGGGGAGGAACTGCTTGAGCCCAGGAGGTCAAGGCTGCAGTGAGTCGTGACTGCACCACTGCACTTCAGTCTGGGCAACAGATCAAGATCCTGCCTCAAAAACAAAAAACAAAACAAAAAAATCAGGCTGGGCGCAATGGCTCATGCCTGTAATCTCAGCACTTTGGGAGGCGGGAAGATCACTTGAGGTCAGGAGTTCAAGACAAGCCTGGCCAATATGGTGGAACCCTTCTCTACTAAAAATACAAAAATTAGCTGGGCATGGTGGCATGTGCCTATAATTCCTGCTACCTGGGAGGCTGACGCAGAAGATTATCTTGAACCCAGGAGGCGGAGGCTGCAGTGAGCCAAGATGACACCACTGCACTTCAGCCAGGGCAACAAGAGTGAAACTCCATCTCAAAAAAAAAAAAGTCTTTTTTTTTTTTTTTTTTGCCTATTTGCCTAGAGTTGTAGGCATTTGCCCTTTATCCTTTCTTTGCTGCCCTGGGGTAGCCTTTTCATTACCTCTCCCACATTCCCAGCCCAGAAAACTTTCTATCATGTGAAAATACTTGGTAAGCTGATAGCTACTCTTCAAAAGCGAAATGTGCTGCGCAGGCAGCTGTTCTAACAATCTCAACACGGATGGGCTAATGCATGTCATTTGCTCCACTCACTGGAGCATGAAGGCAATTGTGCACATATATGTATCTTTTTAAGTAGGGCATTGCATGGCCTCGACGGGGATTACCCATAGGAGAGATGAGTTCTGCTGAGAACGGCTGAGCGCAGAGCAGAGCGCCGTGAGCACCTGTACCCAGCTGGGTGAGTAAGGAACAAGTCAGGAAAACATGCAGAAAACAAAACACAATGATCTTAAAGCCCCCGAGCCAATAATCGGCTGCTCAGGCCCCTGCTTAAGTAAGGGATGCGATTTGTAAACTAACTGTGATCACTGGCTTGAGGGTACTTATTCCCACTGCAACTATAAGGAAGGGAAGAGTTCATTAAAAGAAGGGGCTCTGCCAGGCGTGGTGGCTCGCGCCTGTAATCCCAACACTTTTGGAGGCTGAGGCGGGCGGATGACTTGAGGTCAGGAGTTAAAGACCAGCCTGGCCAACATGGGGAGAAACCCCATCTCTACTAAAAATACAAAAATTAGCCGATGTGGTGGCACACGCGTGCAACCCTAGCTACTCGGGAGGCTAAGGTGGAAGGATCACTTGAACTAGGGAGGTGGAGATTGCAGTGAACCGTGATCACGACACTGCACTCCAGCCTGGGTGACAGAGCAAGACACCATCTTAAAAAAAATAAAATAAAATAAAAAGGCCGTGCACGGTGGCTTACACCTGTAATCCCAGTACTTCGGGAGGCCGAGGTGGGCAGATCACGAGGTCAGGAGATCAAAACCATCCTGGCTAACACGGCGAAACCCCGTCTCTACTAAAAATACAAAAAATTAGCCAGGCGTGGTGGCAGGCACCTGTAGTCCCAGCTACTCAGGAGGCTGAGGCAGGAGAACGGTGTGAACCCAGGAGGCGGAGCCTGCAGTGAGCCGAGATCGCGCCACTGCACTCCAGCCTGGGCTACAGAGCAAGACTCCATCTCAAAATAAATAAATAAATAAATAAATAATTAAAAATAATTTTAAAAGGAGGGGGGCTCAAATATTTAAAAGGGAAGAGATGGTGGAAGGGAAGAGGAGAGAGGCTACGGTAAAGGGGTAGGGGGTGTGAAATGGACACAGAATTTTAACCCTGCCTCCTTAACCCACCCTCAAGACAGGACTAGGTTTAAAAAAATAAAAGGCAACTGGCTGGGTTCAGCCAATACTGTATATAACTGAGAGGGAGAGAGACACCCCACCCAGCTCAGTCTCCACCCAGACACCCGTATTACCAGTTCTGGGAAGACTGGCTTATTTCGTCACTGGGAATCAAGTATATTTTTAGTTTTTTAGTGTGGGGTTTACATTTTTAGTTTTGGGTTTTGGGGCTTTTTCTTAAGAAGATTCACATTTGACTGTTCCCACTTTCCAGGAGAAACCAGGACCTCATGAAGCGTCTGAGACATTGGGTTAAAGCACACGCATTTAAAAGGACCAGGAAAAGAAAAGAGACGCAGCGTCCTCATTCTCCTCAGGATTACGAAAGAGGTGACTGGGTTGGCACCCTAGGGAGGTTCCCACGTGCACTGCAGTGCCTGGGGCAGGCCAGGCTCATGGGAGCCTCTTAGGGATCAATGAAATGTGGTCTGTCCGTACTGTGGAAGATTATTAGGACATAAAAGGAATGAAGTACGGATGCACGCTACGATGTGGATGAACCTTGGTAACACTGTGCTGAGCGAAAGCAGCCAATCACAAAAGGCCACATATCGTATGATCCAATTATACAAAATGTCCAGAACAGGGAAACCCATGAAAGAAAGCAGAGAGGTGGGTGCCAGGAGCTGGCAGAGGCAGGAACAGGGAGTGACTGCTAATTGCTATGGGGTTTCCTTTCGGAAAATGGAAATGCTCTGGAACTAGGGGTGGTGGCTGCACAACCTCTTGAAAATGCTAAACACCACTGAGCTGTGTGCTTTAAAAGGGTATTTCCGTGGTATATGAATTATATGCCAATTGGAAGAAAAGAGCTGGCTGGGCGCGGTGGCTAATGCCTGTAATCCCAGCACTTTGGGAGACCAAAGCGGGTGGATTGCTTGAGCCCAGGAGTTCGAGACCAGCCTGAGCAACATGGCAAAGCTTCATTTCTACAAAAAAATTTAAAAAAAAAAAAATTTAGCCAGACACAGTGGTGCATGCCTGTGATCCCATCTACTCAGAAGGCTAAGGTGGATCACTTGAGCCTGGGAAGTTGAGGCTGCAGTGAGCCACGATCGTGCCACTGCACTCCAGCCTAGGCAAGAGAGTAAGACCCTGTCTCAAAAGAAAAAAGAAAAAAGGGAAAAAAAAATCTCTAACTCCTACCATTCCCCTTCCCAGAGCCTGGGTCCACTGACTCTCCCACCCGGGTCTGCCCCAGACTAATGTTTGAAGATTCACATGGACACACTGAGGGCCTGCCTAGTTACACAGCCAGCACGCTTCTGAAACACTGGTGTAAACCAAGTCTTCCGAAACAGTGAGGGAACTCATTCGACTTAAATAATTTAAAGAAATCCTGGAGGCAATGTTCTCACTCATCCATCTTTATGAAGCTGGGACTTAATATCATGGTTTTCCTAAAAGCCTGGTACCACTGGTGGACACATCCACAAGCCCCAGAATCTTGCCTCTAACCCACCTCTACCACTGTCAGAGGTGACCCTGGGGACACAGAGATGGAGCACGGAGCAGGCTCCAAAGTCTCGTTTCCCATGATGCAACCCCTTCCCGTTCTCCACCCAGCAGCCAGGTCACCACAGGATCACCCAGCCCTTGCTCAGAACCCTGAGGATGGCCCACTTCCTCTCACACCTCCCCATGCTCCTGGACCCACAACCGAGGCCCCCCAGCTCAGCCTTCCTGGCTGTTCCCCACAGCCATAGAGCCTCCTCCAGCCCAGGGCCTTCTTCTGGCTGTTCCCTGTGCCTGGGAACATGACTTCTGCAGAGGGAGGAGGAGGAGATTCCAGGTACAGGGGTCAGCCAGAGGAAGGCTGCTGCTTCTTCAAGTTCCGTCAACTCCTCCAAACAGGCCTTCCCTGGTAGTCCTGTCTGAAACAGCCCTGCACCCCACCCCATCATACCTTTTCCATCACGATGCTTATTCTTCCAAGCATATGTTTTATTTATGGTTAAACCACCATGCTTTCCCCTCAGAACATGGGCCCCTCCCAGGGCAGGGAGCTTGTCTATCTCATTCAAGGTGCTGTCTTCCCAGCACCTTTCACAGAGGCTTTTTTTTTTTGAGACGGAGTCTCGCTCTGTCGCCCAGGCTGGAGTGCAATGTCACAATCTCAGCTCACTGCAACCTCCGCCTCCCGGATTCAAATGATTCTCCTGCCACAGCCTCCCGAGTAGCTGGGATTATGGGCGCCCACCACCACACCTGGCTAATTTTTTGTATTTTTAGTAGAAACGGGGTTTCACTATGTTGGCCAGGCTGGTCTTGAACTCCTGACTTCAGGTGATCTGCCCGCCTCGGCCTCCCAAAGTCCTGAGATTACAGACGTGAGCCACTGCACCCAGCCCTCAGGAGGCATTTAATACAGGTTTGAGGAACGAATGGATGAACAGACAGGTGGGCACACAAAGGGCAAGGGAGAGCCAGTCGGAGCCCTGACCCCAGACCACCCATCTACTCTTCCCTGACTGTGTCAAGGCTGAGAATCAAGGAAAACAGCAGTGGAACACTGACCAGCCCAAATGGTATGTCAAGACTTTGCTCCATGGCTCTTCCCCAGGAATGCGCATCAGAAGTGCCCACGGGCTTTGAAAATACATGGAAGCCTGGGCCCCAACCCTGGAAGATGTGTTCCAGCAAGTCTCGGTGGGAACTGGACTGCCATGAACTTTAACAACTGCACAGGGTCTTTTGGTCCTTCCCACAATGGCAGAAGGGAGGCCCTGCTCTGTAGCCTGGGCAGGGCCACTCACTGCCTGTTTCCAGTGGTTTGGTTTTTTATGCTGATCTAGGGAGTGAGTGAAGTTTCTTGGAAATATAAGAAAATGGAAATTCATTTTCTGATGAGTATTTTACACCATGGTGCATTAATCTTTCTCTGGCTTCTAATAAAAATTGCCAACTCAGGCCGGGCATAGTGGCTGATACCTGTAATCCCAGCACTTTGGGAGGCCGAGGCGGCCAGGTCACCTGAGGTCAGAAGTTTGAGACCAGCCTGGCCAACATGGTGAAACCCTGTCTCTACTAAAAATACAAAAATTAGCCGGGCCTGGTGGTAGGCACCTGTAATCCCAGCTACTCGGGAGGCTGAGGCAGAAGAATCACCTGAACCCAGGAAGCAGAGGTTGCAGCAAACCTAGATCACTGCACTCCAGCCTGGGCAACAGAGGAAGACTCCATCTCAAAAAAAAAAAAAATTGCCAACTCGGAGACTCATTTTGGCATTTAATATAGACTGTCAACTGTTTCTGTGTACGTTGGCCTTATTTCCATGATTAGAATGTAATATTCTGGAGGCAGAAGACGACTTCAGTTTATTTTTGAGTCTTACATCGCAAGATGTCTTAGACACAACGAGGGTCCAATAAGCTCTTGCTGAACATACAATTTAAAAATAATAATAAATTGTTAAAAGCCACACAGGGGCCGAGTACAGTGGCTCATGTCTGAAATGCCAACAGTCTGGGAAACCAAGATGAGAGCACTGCTTGAGCCCAAGATTTCAAGACCTGCCTGGGCACCATAGCAAGACCCTGTCTCTACTAAAAAAAAAAAAAAAAAAAAAAAAAAACAGGCCGGGCGCGGTGGCCCAAGCCTGTAATCCCAGCACTTTGGGAGGACGAGACGGGCAGATTACGAGGTCAGGAGATCGAGACCATCCTGGCCTACACGGTGAAACCCCGTATCTACTAAAAAATACAAAAAACTAGCCGGGAGAGGTAGCGGGCACCTGTAGTCCCAGCTACTTGGGAGGCTGAGGCAGGAGAATGGCGTAAACTCAGGAGGCGGAGCTTGCAGTGAGCTGAGATCCGGTCACTGCACTCCAGCCTGGGTGACAGAGCGAGACTCCGTCTCAAAAAAAAACAAAAAAACAAAAAAACAGAAAATCAGCCAGGCATAGTGGTGTGTGTCTATAGTCCCAGCTACTCAGGAAGCTGAGGTAGGAGGATTGCTTGAGCCTGGGAGACTGAGGTTGCAGGGAGCCATCCATGACCATGCCAATGCACTCCAGCTTGGGCCACCACACCGGTCCTCTGTGCCCAGCCTCAACTTTATTTTAAAAGGAAAAGCCAATGGGAAGAGATTCTAGTTACAGTTTCATCACTAACTTTCTCTGTGACACAGCTAGCTACTTGAGTATCTCCATTTTGCCCATAAAGCATGACCACACACTGGCCCTCTCCCCTCCGCAGCAAAAATAAAGTCAACAGAAATCTTCATTAGGTCAGAAAGGTGCCAACATATGGTTTGGAAATCCTGTCTCTCCAACTACGTGGCACCGCATGCATGCACCATCTAGAACTTCCACGGAGGAAACCCCGGGTCTCGCCATCAGGACTCACTCGCAACGTAAAGGGCAACTCTGTCATTCTCTTTGTGCCGCAGGAGGTTTTCCGCATAGTTAAGCCGACTGCCTTTGAACCACTCGGGGACATCTGCGATTCCTTTCGATGTGTCCACAACCTGTAGAGAACGACAACACACCAAGACACACACAACATGAGTCCTCCGCCACAAATCAGCAAAAGCGATTCTGCTTCCCGGGGAGCCAGCTCACTCATGGCCCAGAGCATTCTTAAATCATTTTATGGACTGAACTCTGAACCAGCCTAAAGGCTAGACACTGAAAGTAGGGATTAATGCCAAGGGAAAACAACCATCCCCAGTAATGTATGTGTTCCACAAATATTCATTAAGCACCTACACAACGAGAGATCCTGAAGACAAAGAGGACGCCCAACACGTCAGGCTCTGCCCAGACACACGGAAACCAGGAGAGCAAGCTCCGGGACCAGCTGCCCCTTGACCACAACTTTTGGGAGTTTCAGCCTTTGCTTCCTTCCTTGGGGTGCTGGAACCTTGATTTTTATTGTCAAAGTCCCAAAAGATCAACATTTCAAAATGGTTTGACCCAAAGAGACAGTAAATTCAACTTTGAACGGCAGGACTCCCTTTTCTCAGATATTTATTGATTTACAATGTAAAGAGTCGAAAAGTTTTCTCTAAACTGCAGGTTAAAAAAATAACAAAACTCCAGCCGGGCGCAGTGGCTCATGCCTGTAATCCCAGCACTTTGGGAGTTTATATGATCACCGAGTCAGGAAAGCTAATGACCAGCCTGGCCAACATGGTGAACCCCGCCTATCAAAAATACAAAAAATTGGGGCCAGGCTGCATGGCAGAAGTCGTGGGCCCCTGCATGGAGGCTGAGGCAAGAGAATCACCTGAACCCGGGAGGTGGAGGTGGAGTGAGCCGAGATACACTGCAGCCTGGGTGACAATGGAAGACGCTGGTCTGAAAGAAAGAAAGAACCTGAACCCCAATAGTTTGAAAAATGGCCGGCAGCGAAAGTGGCTCGCCTGTAATCCCAGCATCTGGGAGGTCGTGAGATGGGCGGATCACGGCGGTCAGGAGATCGAGACCATCCTGGCACATGGTGAAACCCCCACCTCTACTAAAAAAATACAAAATCCAGCTTTGTGCCAGGTGGCGGGCCAGTCAGCTACTGGAGACTGAGGTGGAGAATGGCTGAACCTGGGAGGCATGGAGCTTGCAGTGAGCTGAGATCTGGCCACTGCACTCCAGCCTGGCAGGTGAGCCAGACCGCCTCAAAAAAAAACTATGGCCAGGTGCAGGCGGTCATGCCTGTAATCCCTGCAAGGTTAACTTTGGGAGGCTGAGGTGGGCTGGACGCGGTCAGGAGATTGAGACCATCCTGGCCAACATAGTAAAACCCCATCTCTACTAAAAATAAAATTAAGCTACAGTAGGGAAAGGCAATTGTAATCCCAGCTACTTGGGAGGGTGAGGCAGGAGAATCACTTGAACCAGCCAGTTGAAGGCTGTGTGGCGGTTTCTGAGATCACTTCACTGCACTCCAGCCTGGCGACAGAGCAAGACCCGCCTCAAAACAAAAAACAAACAAAAAAAACTATGATTAATGTGGCCAGGCAGGGAGCCATAAAGCCTTGGGGACATCCTCAGCATCTTGAGGCTGAGGTGGGTGGATCACCCGAGGTTGGAAGCTCTGAGGCCAGCCTGGGCAACATGACAGTCCCTGTTCTGAGCCAAAAATACAAAAATTACCGGGTGTGTAGGAGCAAAGATGATCATCCAGTTACATTGGTGCAGGCTGAGGCAGGAGACTAGAACCCGGAGGCAGAGGTGCCGTACCAGCTTAAAGATGGTTCCCACTGCACTCCAGCCTGGGCACAGAGCAAGACTCATCTCAAAAAAAAAAAAAACCTACAACAATGTAAATGTACTTAACATCACTGAAGTGTACAGTTTAAAATAGTTAAGATGGTTACATAAAAATTTATGATATATGTACTTTAACATAATTAAATATTTTTTGTTTTGTTTTGTTTTGTTTTGAGACGGAGTCTACTCTGTCAGCCCAGCTATGCAGTGGCCAGATCTCAGCTCACTGCAAGCCCGCCTCCCCGGGTTCACGCCATTCTCCTGCCTCCCAGCCTCCCGAAAAGGCCAGGACTACAGGCTCGCCACCGGGGCTTCTGGCTAGTTTTTGTATTTTTAGTAGAGACGGGTTTCACTGCAGTTAGCCAGGGATGGATCTCCTGACCTCGTGATCCGGGCCCCATCTCGCCTCCCAAAGTGCTGGGATTACAGGCTTGAGCCACCGCGCCCGGCCTAAATATTGTTTTTGAGACAGGGTCTGTCTCTGTTACCCAGGCTGGAGTGTGGCGCAATCACAGCTCACTGCAGCCTCGACCTCCTGACTCTCCCACCTCAGCCTCCTGAGTAGGTGGGACCACAGGCATGCACCACCTTGCCCAGTTAATTTATTTTTTTGGAGACAGGATCTCGCTATATTGCCTAGCCTGCACTCAAACTCCTGGGCTCAAGGGATCCTCCCATCCTAGTCTGTCAACTGCTGGGATTACAGGTGTGAACCACTGCACCCAGTCCCAAATATTCAAAAATTAAAAACAAACAAAAAAACTACTATTTAGGATCACTCAAGTTCCCAGGACAGGGCCTGGGGTCCCCACACAACAGAGGATTAACGGGCTGAAAAGTTCTCAACGAGGTCTGTGATAATTTAATGCCAGTTCTCTAGCGCAATGACTTTTTCCTATCCGCATGAGGTTGTAAAAAGAAGATACGATTCAGTATTCCCCAAAATTAGCATTTCACTTTGAAGCACGACCACAAAAAGAGACCACGTCCATGGAAAATCTCTACTTACCTCATCGTACGCGCGTGAGAAGACAATTCCACTGAACTTCCAGAACTCTGCCCAGAAGTCTGAATACGACTCAACGGACCAATGGTACAAGTCATCATAATTCTCTAAAAATGAAATAGCTCAGATTAACCTTAAAAGGGAAATCTTGGCGATGGACACACCTCAGGAGC
Organism: Papio anubis; assembly: GCF_008728515.1. Classification (NCBI taxonomy): domain Eukaryota; kingdom Metazoa; phylum Chordata; class Mammalia; order Primates; family Cercopithecidae; genus Papio; species Papio anubis. The sequence continues at coordinate 119,502,105 of NC_044984.1, read as the reverse complement.
CTGGGGCATGTCCAAGCGAGCCAAATTCATCTGAGGAGAAACGGTCTGTGGGAGGAAGGAGCTTAATTTTTATTGATGCAAACCCAATACCTCTAGATCCCCAAAAAGAACAAAAGCTGAGGCGGTGATGTTTTGAGTCATCTTCAGTGATTTTATATCTTAACCACCATGCCTAAGAACACAGATTCTACAGCCCGAATGCCCGGTCTGAATCCTGATTCGTTTCACTCATTTTAGCTTTTGTGACCTCAGGGATACCTTCAATAGCCCTCCACACAGGGCTGCTGGGGAGATTAAAAGAGCACATGTAGAAAGTCCTTAGAATGGGGCCTTGGAAATTACCACAGTGGCATTAGGAGTTCGCCATTATTATACCACACAACCTTAGGAAATTTATAGTCAATACAATGGAAAACCCAGAAGTTCAAAACTGGTAGTCTGTTGATGACTTCTCAAGGCCAGTATAGCCATTGGGGTAAGCATACTTATTTTGATTTTGAGACGGAGTTCGCTTTCTCTGTCTCCTCAGGCTGGAGTGCAGGCCGGATCTCAGCTCATCAAGCCCGGGCCTCCCGGGTTGCCCATTCTCTCAGCCTCCCGGTAGCTGGGACTACAGGCTCTCAGCCACCTCGCCTGCTGGGTTTTGTATTTTAGTGAGACGGGTTTCACCGCGGTTAGCCAGGAGGTGGTCTCTGGGATCTCCCTGGACTTGCAGGATCCCGCCTGTTCGCTCTCAGCAAGTTGGGATTACAGGCTTGAGCCAATCACCGCCTTATTTTGATTTTTGAATATGCAATATGTTCACAAGACTCAAAATTACAAAAGTGTAAAAAGTTATATGGAGGCCGGGCACGGTGGCTCATGCCTGTAATCCCAGCACTTTGGGAGGCTGAGGCAGGTGGATCACGAGGTCAGGAGCTCAAGATCAGCCGGGCCAAGATAGTAACACCCTGTCTCTACTGAAAATACAAAAAAAACTAGCCGAGCATGGTGGCGGGCGCCTGTAATCCCAGCTACTTGGGAGGCAGAGGCAGAGCTTAAACCTGGGAGGCGGAGGATGAAGTGAGCCAAGATCGCACCACTGCACTCCAGTCTGAGCGACACAGCGAAACTCCGTCTCAAAAAAATTGTCGGGCATGGTGGCTCATGCCTGTAATCCCAGCACTTTGGGAGGCCGAGGCGGGCGGATCACCTGAGGTCAGGAGTTCAAGACCAGCCTGACCAACATGGAGAAACCCTGTCTCTAATAAAAATACACAAATTGGCTCTCACATGGTGGCACATGCCTGTAATCCCAGCTACTTAAGGAGGCTGCTGAGGCAGGAGATCTCACTTGAACCTGGGGAGGTGGAGGCTGTGGTGAGCCTAGACTGTCATCATTGCACTCCAGCCTGGGCAACAAGAGCAAAACTCTGTCTCAAAAAAAAAAAGTTATATGGTAAAAGGTCTCCCTCCCCTTTCTTTATTCCACAACACCCAACCTCTATGCCCAGGAGTTCCCCCTTGCAGATTCCACTCAGTTATACTCAAAACAGCTTTTCCCCACCATCAAGACATGAGTTGGAAACTTGATACAAAGAGATGTATTCAACTCCTAAAGGAAATGTGACTTCACTGCAAAACTGACCCCAGCCTAGCTAAGGACTTTTTACCCTCTCAACTGCATAGGATCCAAGTGGACTGGCCACAGTGAGCCAATCAGTCCTCAGGGATAGCAGAAATTTATCCTATCAGGGACCAAGGGAAGTCATACAGTGCTTCTGTTTCAAAGCACAGCCTTGCTGGGGCTCCAGGAAGGCAGAGACTGGCAGGGATATAATAACATATCAGGAAGATGGCCAATGAGGTATCACGAATGGGGGAAAAGGCATACTACAACCGCTGAGCTGAACTACCTCACTGCCATCAGTCAATTCAAGCGTGCCCATCCTCACTGTTCCCAGCCCCGGCGGGGGAGAGAGAAGAGACACGATGCTTCCTTCAGCAGTGTCCCCTCTGACTGTGGTATCCAGGAATGGTCCTCAGTTATGCTGGACTCCGAGGGATGACAAGAACTGGGACAGAGACAGCTGAGGATCGCTTTAGCCCAGAAGCTTGAAGCTGCAGTGAGCTATGATCCTGCCACTGCACTCCAGCCTGGGTGGGTGACAGAGTGAGACACCATTTAAAAAAAAAAAAAAAAGGCTAGGAGCGGTGGCTCATGCCTGTAATCCCAGTCCTTTAGGAGGCCCAGGTGGGTGGATCGCTTGAGGTCAGGAGTTTGAGACCAGCCGGACCAACATGTCGAAACCCCATCTCTACTAAATACAAAAAATTAGCTGGGTATGGTGGCACATGCCTGTAATCCCAGCTACCCGGGAGGCTGAGGCAGGAGAATCTCTTGAACTCGGGTGGAGGTTGCAGTGAGCCGAGATCATGCCACTGCACTCCAGCCTGGGCAACAAGAGCGAAACTCAGTCAACAGCAACAACAACAACAACAACAAAGCCTATCACAAAAGTTCATTCACCAACAACATCACTAAGGAAGTCAGACACGACCAGCCCCGTGAATCTGGAAGGATGCAGCCACAATGGCATCTTGACACCACAAGGACCCTGGGAGACGACAGCGAAAGTGGCCGACTTCATGTGGAAACTTTCCCAGTCAGCAACTCAGCCCTCTCATCAAATGTGACTCTTGAGACACACTCTTCCGCTCCCACGCTCCCCGCCTCTACCGGGGAGGACGCTGCAACCACAAGCCCAGGTCTGATTTAGCCTGTGCGAGCTGTTCACACTTAAAAGCCTGTTCTTGCTTTTTGATGGACTACTTCATGAATTTGCATCTCCACCTTGTGCAAGGATCATGCTAATTTTTCTACCTAGTATATGTGCTGCCAAAGCAAGCACATAAATCCATTTTTAAATGAAATTCTGGCTTCTCTGAGAAGAGTGAGTACCTGACTGTGGTCGTCAGCCAATAATTGTCACCTCCAGGCATTCATGGCCCTCCATGGTCGTCCCCTTCCCAACCTGAGAGGGCTGATCTGTGTCACCAACAGGGTACTGTGGAAGTGGTCAAATGTGACTTCCAAAGCCAGGTTGTAAGGGTCACTGCAGCCAGGTGGCTCTCTTGGGTCACCTGCTCCGGGAGAAGCCAGTGAGGATGCTCATTCAGTCCTAGGTGGCATATGGCAGACACCTCCTGCACTACCTTGCTGCCACCACCAGCACTAACTTACCGCCGTGTGAGTGAGCTCTCAGCTCTCGGGGATGGCTGCATTCCCACTGCAGCTCCTCGGGGATCCTGAGCCAGAACCGCCCAAATAGCCACTCCCCAATCCTGACCCACAGAAACTGAGAGGTAATAAAGGTTTATTCTTGTTTTAAGTCACCAACTTTTGGGCTGATTTGTCACCAGCAATGGGTAACAAATGCATTGTCCACACCAAACAGTGACCGATTAGCTAGAACTGGGAACTGCTGCCTCATCAGGCCCTCAAGCAAATGCCAGAGGCAACAACTAACCAGATGGCAGACTACAGCTCCACCGCCTACAGCTACAAAGTCTTAACTGAGACTTCGTGCCTTGGTTTGTTCAGCTGTGAAATGGGGCTACTACTACTACCCACTTGGTAGGATTACCAAGAGGATGACATTAGTTGATACATATCAGGTGCCAGATGGAGCCTGGCATATAGAGAGAGCTCACTAAATAGTAACTATTATTATATTGGGCACCTGTCTGGTCCCCACAGGCTTCTGAATTTTCAGCCCTTCTTCCTCTCCACCTAGGAGAATATTAGCCAGTCTACACCTTCAAATCTTAGCTGAAGATTTTATCTGCCCTTTTTTTAATTATTCATTTTTTTAGAGACAGGGTCTTACTCTTCTGCCCAGGCTGGAGTGCAGTGGCATGATCATAGCTCACTGCATCCTCTAAGTCCTGGACTCAAGCAATCCTCCTGCCCCTGCTGCCCAAGTCACTGAGATGACAGGCTATCTGTCCTTCTAAACCACATTCTCTGCTACACCCAGCACACTGCTGTTGTGCTGGACCCCCATTAACTCCAATAGATGGCACCAGATTCCAGAGATCTGGAAGCAGTGAGCCAGACACGGGGTTTATTGGAAACTTACCTGCAGGGATGGTCCGGGGGCAGCAGGCTGGACGGAGAACCGCAACTGCTTGTAAAATGCAAGCAGTTTATACAGCACCTTCACTTAGCACGCTCTCCTAGCAACTTCCACCTGGTAACCTTCACTTATTTCAAAAGAAAGGGCCTCAATCCCCCTGTAGAGCTTGCGTTCTATGGGGTGGGCCAGGGCTTCAGATGTTCCTCATAGACAAGGAATAAATCCGGGTTGGCCACTCCCAGATTCCTTAGCTTGGAACTCTGAACATACATTCTTCTGAAGTTACAGCCGTCAGGTACATCTGCCATACAACAGTGCAATACTCAGAACGTCAACACCAGTGCCCCATTCGTGGAATGCCCAGCGTCCACTAACTTGTGGCACTATCTTCACATGAGCTCTCTCCCCTAGCACCCGGAGCTATTTGAGAACAGGGCCCAAGCCTTCTATTTGTTGGCAAACTCCATCCCAGCTGCTTGCACAGAGAGCCGACGTGCAGCTTGTGGTACACAGAAGGACACTTGGCATAGTCCTCCAAAAGAGCATGCCTTTGAAACTGGTGCCACCTCTCTGCCCCCTAATTACAGAGGGCTAGTACATGCAGCATGTCTGCCAGAGCTTGCTAGAGGCCTGGAATCACAGGCACATATGCCAGGCTGGAGCTGCACCCGACCCCAAGGAAGCCTGCGTCAGAGGACCCCAGAGCCCCATGGGGGTGTGCAGGGAGTGCATAGGTGGGTTCAGCTGGAAGCAGTGACAGGAACCAACCAACCTGTGGCTCTGGTAGTGGAAAAGAGGGTAGGTAACCCTACCAGAGCCTCCCAAAATGCAGGGATAGAAACTTCCTGCCAACCTTGGTTCTGGGAAGACCGGCTCACGGACCGGCCGGAGTGGGGAACGCCCCTCCCTTCCTCCATGAAGGCTGCAAGGCTGGAGCAATGCCACTGAGGATGTGTGCCTTGCTCTCTACTAACATCCAGTCCAAAGCATGGCCCCATACTGTATACAGGCTACAAGTGAGCCCCTGCTGGGACACAGAGGAGAGGATACAAGTTCACGGGCACTGTCTTTAAGCAATAAGAATGCTCACAAATACACAAAACAGCAGGGCAGAATGAAAGCCCAAATTACATGCGCTTGGAGAGAAGAGGGAAGGCAGAAATCTTCAAAGAGAATAATCAAAAAGAAGATTGAGGCCGGGCGCGGTGGCTCACGCCTGTAATCCCTGCACTTTGGGAGGCCGAGACGGGCGGATCACGAGGTCAGGAGATCGAGACCATCCTGGCTAACACGGTGAAACCCCGTCTCTACTAAAATACAAAAAAAATTAGCCGGGCGCGGTGGCGGGCGCCTGTAGTCCCAGCTACTCGGGAGGCTGAGGCAGGAGAATGGCGCGAACCCGGGAGACGGAGCTTGCAGTGAGCCGAGATGGTGCCACTGCACTCCAGCCTGGGCGACAGAGTGAAGACTCCGCCTCAAAAAAAAAAAAAAAAAAAAAAGAAGATTGAATTTGAGCTGGATCTTCAAGCGAAGCCCAAAGCGTCCGGGGCCAGGAATAAGAAAGGGGAGAGAGGTGGAAATCACCGTCAAGAGTGGTAAGAGGAGAAAAGGACAAAACCTGAGCTCTAAATGCCCTCCTCCAGACTAAAGGGAGGGGCCTCGCTCAGCTCAGACAATGCTCCGGACAATGCTGCCACGTTGGGAATGCAGACCCAGCATGACAGGCCTTGGAATTCTCAGAGGTTGGAAAGCTTGCTTTTCATATGTGGTCTCCCAACTTTTATTTATTTGAGACAGACTCTTACTCTGTCACCCAGGCTACAGTGCAGTGGCGAGATCTCGGGCTCACTGCAACCTCCACCTCCTGGGCTCCAGCGACCCTGCCTTAGTGTCCAGAGTAGCTGGGATTACAGGCGCATGCCACAATGCCCAGATAATTTTTTGTATTTTTTGTAGAGATGGGGGTTTCACCATGTTGCCCAGGCTGGTCTCGAACTCCTAGGCTCAAAAGATCCACCCAGGCCGGGTGCGGCGGCTCACACCTGTAATCCCAGCACTTTGGGAGGCTGAGGTGGGCGGATCACGAGGTCAGGAGATTGAGACTATCCTGGCTAACACGGTGAAACTCCGTCTCTACTAAAAATACAAAAAATTAGCCGGCGTGATGGTGGGCACCTATAGTCCCAGCTACTCAGGAAGCTGAGGCAGGAGAATGTTGGAAGGATGGCATGAACCCAGGAGGTGGAGCTTGCAGTGAGCCGAGATGGCACCACTGCACTCCAGCTGGGTGACAGAGCGAGACTCCGTCTCAAAAAAAAAAAAAGGAAAAAAAAGATCCACCCACCTCAGCCTCCCCAAGTGCTAGGACTACAGGTGTGAGCCACCACGCCCAGTCCCCTCTCCTAACTTTTAAATGCAGGCAACTCAATAGTGTGTCTGCAGATGAGACCTGGCCCATGGGCCACCAGTCTGAGAGCCCTGAAGGACGGAAAGGAGCTCCGCAGCCGTGCTTGGGCCCTCCCAGCACTTGCTCATGTTTAGTCCACCACCCCAGGGGCCCAGGGCAGAGCTGAGCACTGGATGTGACCATCTCCTGTCACCTGCACACCCACTCAATGACTCAGGTCCTGTTATGCCCATTTTACAGATGAGGAAACGAGGCATGGGGAGATCCAATGACTTCCTCCTGATCACAAAGCTGGTAAGCGGCAGAGCTGGTTCAAAATCCAGGTACTCGGCCAGGCACAGTGGCTGACACCTGTAATCCCAGCACTTTGGGAGGCTGAGGCAGGTGGATCGCCTGAGGTCAGGAGTTCTAGACCAGCCTGGCCAACATGGTGAAACCCCATCTCTACTAAAAATGCAAAAATTAGCCAGGCGTAGTGGCAGGCATCTGTAATCCCAGCTACTCAGGAGGCTGAGGCAGGAGAATTGCTTGAACCCAGGAGGCAGAGGTTTCAGTGAGCCGAGATCGCACCATCGCACTTCAGCCTAGGGGAGAAGAAATCTTTTTTCTCAAAAAAAAAAAAGAAATCCAGGTAGATTACAAATCCCTTCTCTTCAACACCTCCCATGGAGGAAGGTGGTTTCACCCATCTAACAGGGCTGCCCGTATCTGAAATTATTCCATAACATCAGGGCTGGACAGGCACCAGACCAGCATTCTGTTATTGCTGGCAGAGGAAACAGATGGAATCAAGGCAAGGTGACACAGAGGAAGAACGTCATCCCACATGGCAGCCTCCTGCTTCTTCCAGGGGTCTCCAGGCTGCCCTAATCCAACACACAGTCATTTACCAACTGCTGGGCGGTGGGTGGGGGAAGCCCCCAGGGCAACAGGCTACACCTGTCTCCAACGGAGAGCAAGGGAAGGAGAGGAACGGCTCAGCCCGGGTTAGCCTAAGAAACGACTCCGTGGAAGCTCCCCCCTGCTATGGAGGGCCTGGAAGCTGCCAGGCAGCAGTCTGCAATTCTGTGGTCAACAAGGAACCACTGAGAACTTCTGAGCCAAGGAGTGACAAAGTAAGACCTGTGTGCTTCAAGATTACTCTGGTAAAGCAAGCAGGATGCAAATGGGTGGAAAAGCAAGAAGCAAGAAAACCAACCACTGTTCCGAGAGGACGAAAGGAGGCCCCAGAACCCCTGGCACGGGGCTGCAAAGGAGGAGATGTGAGAAAGACATGGGGCCGTGGCAGAGGACTTCTGGTGTGGGCCAGGTGACTGGGTGTCCATTCCTGTGAGCCTGAGCAAGAACAGGACGCCACCGACAGAAACAAGGGAGGCCCTGCGCTGACGGAGGGGGTGAGGAGAGACCATGAGTTTAAAATCCCCTAGGGAGGCTGGTGGCCGTTGCTCATGCCTGTAATCCCAGCACTTTGGGAGGCCCAGGCGGTCAGATCACCTGAGGTCAGGAGTTCGAGACCAGCCTGACCAATGGAGAAACCCCATCTCTACTAAAATACAAAATTAGCCAGGCATGGTGGCTTACGCCTGTAAACCCAGCTACTGGGAGGCTGGCAGGCAGGAGAATCGCTGAACCCGGAGGTGGAGGCCGCAGTGAGCCGGCATCACGCCACTGCATTCCAGCCTGGGCAATAAGAGCAAACTCCTCCTCAAAAAGTCCCTAGGAACACCCGGCTAAGACAGGTGTGGAGGGGTGGAGCTGGTAGTTGGACAAGCCAGCTAGAGCTCAGGAAGAGCACCCTGAACGGTCACCCCACGGAGAAGGGGCCTCTGCCCCACCCACACCCAGAGAGGCGGTTTCTGATGTTCAACGTGATGGGTGGAAAGAGAGTCTTTTACTAGGTCCTGTTTGTGGGGCTGGGAGTGTAGACATGTGGACAGGGCCTCCTACCTGGCCATCCTTCTAGGTGCTGGCCTCTAGAAGGGGCAGCTGGAGATGGGGGAGGTCGGGGGGCAGAGTGCACGGCACTGAGGACTGGCAAGGGAACCCCACAAACAGAGTGAAAGCTGCGTCGTGCTGCCCTATGTCCGGGGAAGCTCTGGCCAGGCTGGAGGTCAAGACTCCAGCGAGCACCTCATAGGTAGGAAAGCCTAGCAGGGGACCACCCAGCCAACAGGCAGCTGGCCCTCGCGAGGGGTGACACTCCTGGGGAGAGGGTGACGCCCACATGCAGAGGAGACGCTGCAGAGTCAGGAAGTGCCAGGAGGTGCTGTGGAGGGGTGATGTTCCCCAAGAGAGGGGGGAACCCCGCAGCCAGAAGGCCTCCCCGCCATCAAGTGGCTCCTCCAGCCCCAGAAGCATGAAACTAGCAATGGGGAGACCACCCAACCACCCTGCACGGCCCCCGCCCATCCCCCGCAGGCCCGGCCGCCCGCCCGGCTCTCACCCAGCGCCAGGCCGCACGCGGCGCCCACAGCCGCCCGGAAGCGGTCCATCTGCGTGTTCTTCTTACTGTCAGGCTCCCACATCACCTGGCACTCCAGAATCTCTTCCCGCCCGGCGCGCTCCTCCTTGGACATGGCGGCGGCGGGCCGCCGGGGCTGCGATGAGGGCTGGGGACCAGGGTCCAGGGACCTGGGTCCGGGGGAGGCGACGGTCTGGAGCGCCTGGCGGGCTGAGACGGAGACGGCAGCGGCGGAAAGCAATGGACTGAACGGCAGCCGCCGCCTCCGGCGGGCCACTTGGCCCAGGCCCCGCCTCGCAGGCCCCGCCGCGAATCCCCGCCCCCTTCCAGGCCCCGCCCCCCCCGCCTGTAACCCTCCGCTGAGTGCAGCGCCACGCAAAGGAGTGCTCGCAGCCGCCGACTCCAGCGTGCGCGGCCGACGGTCGTGCGAGTGAGGGGCGCGCAGCCCCGCCTTCACCTGGGGCCAAGGGAGCTGCCTTGGCCCCAGCTCCCCGACCTCATCTGGAGCTGGAGGACATTAGGGCAGCGCAGGAGCCAGGCGTCCGAGTCCGCTGGTTCCTACACGTGTACATCCTTCATTCGCTATTTCTTCCTGCAGGTCCTTACTGAGCGCCTGCGGCATTCCGGGCACTTTGGGAGCTTTGCGGATACAGCAGCGAACAAAGCAAAATTCTTGCCCTCTGTCAACAGGAGAGGAGGAGTACAGATGTGAGGAGGACGGGAGACGATTAACAAATAAATACATCGTGTATTTACACCAGATAATGTCATAGTATAATACAATAATATAGTATGCCAATGGGTATCAAAATATACATTTGTGAAAGGAAAATAAATCTTGGGGCCCCACTAATCTACAGGGAAAGGTCTACCTGGGAACTGCCTAGGACCAACCCGCCTCCCATTCTATCAGTCACCCCTGGGCTGAGATAAATGCATACCTGATTGCCTTCTTTGAGAGGCTAATTAAAAACTCAAAAGAATGCAACCTTTGTCTCTTACCTACCTACGACCTGGAAGGTCCCCTCCCGCCTTTGTTTTTTTGTTTGTTTGTTTTTTACTTTTTTTTTTTTTTTTTTGAGTCTCACTCAGTCGCCCAGGCTGGAGTGCAATGGCCCAATCTCAGCTCACTGTAACGTCTGCTTCCCGGGTTCAAGCGATTCTCCTGGCTCAGCCTCTTGAGTAGCTGGGATTACAGGCACCCGCCATCATGCCCAGCTACTTTTTGTTTTTTGGTTTTTGGTTTTTGGTTTTTTGTGTTTTTTTTGAGACGGAGTTTCGCTCTTGTTACCCAGGCTGGAGTGCAATTGCGAGATCTCGGCACACCGCAACCTCGGCCTCTCAGGTTAAAGCAATTCTCCTGCCTCAGCCTCTCCAGTAGCTGGGATTACCGGCATGCGCCACCACGCCTGGCTAATTTTGTATTTATAGTAGAAACGGGGTTTCTCCATGTTGGTCAGGCAGATCTCCAACTCCCGGCCCCCAGGTGATCCCCCGGCCTTAGCCTCCCAAAGTGCTGGAATTACAGGCGTGAGCTACCGAACCCGGCTAATTTTTGCATTTTTGTAGAGATGGGATTTCACCATGTTGACCAGGCTGGTCTTGAAGTCCTGACCTCAGGTGATCCGCCTGTCTTGGCCTCCCAAAGCGCTGGGATTACAGAAGTGAGCCTAGGTCTGAGAGCACCCCCTCCAGAGACTCCCTGATCTCCCAAAATTTGGTGGAGATCTAAAGTTTATTTTGCTGTACAACTTCTCTTTTCTTTGCAGTTTTACTTGCTTCCAACAAGGAAGGCAAGATTTCCTGTTTCCATGACAGTGGAAGGCAGGTAACTCCTTTATGGAGTTTGAGCTCGCTTCCAACAGGGAAGATGAGGCCTTTTTTCCTGCTTCTAGGATGGTAGAGAGCAGTCTACAGCCTAAGACCCATCCCCAGGTAAGTAACTGAATTGGGGTTTGTCTTGGCTGAAGTTATGGTTAACAACCAGCTGGTCTTAATGTCAGAGGCATTTGAACCAGAGCAGCTCCATCTTAAGTAGGGACTGGGTAAAACGAGACTGAGATCTACTGGACTCCATTCCCAGACAGTTAAAGTGTTCTAAGCCACATGATGAGATGGGAGGTGGGCACAAAATACAAGTCATAAACACCTTGCTGATAAAACAGGTTGCAGTAAAAAAGCCAGCCAAAACCCTCCAAAACTAAGATGGTGATGAAAGTGACCTCTGCCTGACCTCGCTGCTACACTCCCATCAGTGCCCTGACAGTTTACAAATGCCATGGCAACATCCGGAAGTTACTCTATATGGTCTAAAAAGGGGAGGCATGAATAGCCCACCCCTTGTTTAGCATATCATCAATAAATAACCATGAAAATGGGCAACCAGCAGCCCTCAGGGCTGCTCTGTCTATGGACAGAGCATTCTTTTATTCCTCTACTTTCCTAATAAACTTGCTTTTGCTTTAGTCTACAGACTCGTCTTGAATTCTTTCTTGCACGAGATCCAAAAACCCTCTCTTGGGGTCTGGATCGGGACCCCTTTCCTCTAACATTAATTTATCCTTACCATTAGAGTGCGCTCAGTGATCATATACGTTGTGCCATTTTTTGTTTGCCTTAAATGCTTTTTTTGTTGTTTGTTTGTCTCTGTTTTTGTTGTTGTTTTGGTCTTTTTCCCATTGGGTTTGATCAACTATCTGACTTGATCAAATCAAAAGGAAAGTTCCAAATTGTGGGGAACAAGGACTCTAAAGTGGCTAAATTCACACACACACACACACACACACACCCTTGTAGGGGAGGAAAACAACTAGCAAAAGAAAAAAATTAAAAGAGGAAAGATGTTTGATTTTAACTACTAAAGGGGCTTTATTTACATAATAAGGCCACCTTTTTGCTAGCCAGGCAAAGTGAAAGCAATGAGTGTTGCCCCAAGCTGCAGTTCCATAGCTAAGGCTCTGCCTGCTTTTTCCAACCATGACAGCCTAGATTTGGTTCCTAAATCAAGCCCTTTCTGGTTTGATTCTTGGTACTTCTGAAATAGCAGCAACTTCTCCTAACAGAAATATAGTAATGAGATTTTAAAAGATTTTTTTAAAGGAGCTCAATGGTTAAAAGTCAGCTTAATTAAAAGTTAACATCCAAGATGTATGTGTGCATGTGCACGTGTTTGTATTTAAAAGGCTGTCATGTTTTTGTTTTTGTTTTTCTCTCCTAGGACCCGATGCTTTTTTTATGAGCAAAGGTTTTTGTCTTGTTTTGTTTTGTTTTCCTCAGTTGACTGAATTCTGTTTTCTTCATTAACAGCTATTGCAATAGATGCTACTCTGGGGTTTTTAAGAAAGAGTGTAGTTTAGACACTTAGAAATGTCTTTGTTATCCAGGCACAGTGGCTCACACCTGTAATCCCAGCACTTTGGGAGGCTGAGGCGGCTGGATCACGAAGTCAGGAGATCGAGACTATCCTGGATAACATGGTGAAACCCCATCTCTACTAAAAATACAAAAAATTAGCCAGGCATGGTGGTGGGCACCTGCAGTCCCAGCTACTCAGGAGGCTGAGGCAGGAGAATGGTGTGAACCCAGGAGGCAGAGCTTGCAGTGAGCCGAGATTGCACTACTGCACTCCAGCCTGGGTGACAGAATGAGACTCCATCTCAAAAAAAAAAAAAAATTTAAGTGCACTGTAAAAGCATCACATTGTCTAACTTCAAAATAATTCTCCCTTTTTGGAGACCCAGGATTCAGTGTGGGCTTTGCCCAGAGCTCAGAGATGCAGTTAAGAGGTAGGTAGTCCTGGTCAGGCGCAGTGGCTCATGCCTGTGATCCCAGTACTTTGGGAGGCCGAGGCGGGCAGATCACCTGACGTCGGGAGTTCGAGACCAGCCTGACCAACAATGAGAAACCCCATCTCTACTAAAAATACAAAATTAGCTGGGCATGGCAGCACATGCCTGTAATCCCAGTTACTCAGGAGGCTGAGGCAGAAGAATCACTTGAACACAGGAGGCGGAGGTTGTGTTGAGCCGAGATCGCACCATTGCACTCCAGCCTGGGCAACAAGAGGGAAATTCTGTCTAAAAAAAAAAAAAAGAAGAAGAAGTCTGAAGTAATCTGTAATCTTTTTAACTTTTTTCTTAAAACATTGCTGATCTTTTTGTTTTTCTGAGTGAAGAAAACTTTTAAGCTATTTACAGCTTTTAACAATTGAGTATAGTATACTCCTATGAACAAAATTTGGAGCAAATTTGTTTCTCTCTTCTACCTGATTTCTACAAAATTTTGGAAACTATTTGTGAGTATTCTTAACTTACAACAACACAGTTAATCGCATAAGCTCAATAAGAACCTGTTTTCATTTGTAACGGGACACAATTGGAGAAACAAGGCTTTGACTGAAATGGTGTGCTTTCCTTTAAGGGATCAACTTGACTTATGGAGCCAATAAAAGCCCCTTGGGAAAAGCTAGCCTCATACCTTTGCCTACACAGTCCCTGTACAGGATTCCTGACCTGTGGTAAGTAAAGAATGTCACTTTCTGACAGGTCCAGGAGCCCCAAGTTTATCTTGGAACCTCAAGGGGAGAGGGATCCAACCAACTCATAGGTATTTGGTGGTACAAATCCCTTCCTGGACTCAGCTTTAAAAGGTCTCATCTGAGATTCCTTCTGTGGAACAAAGTTCCATCAAAGCCAATTTAAAAGCCTATGTTAAAAAAAAATTATTCTTGCAGCATTGTATACAAATAATCAGGCCAAGTATAATAAAGCAAATCAGTCCTACCATTATTTGTTCTTAGTAAAAATGGGAAACTGGAGAAAGAAAAATTATGTTTCAGGCCGGGCGCGGTGGCTCAAGCCTGTAATCCCAGCACTTTGGGAGGCCGAGATGGGCGGATCACGAGGTCAGGAGATCGAGACCATCCTGGCTAACACGGTGAAACCCCATCTCTACTAAGAAATACAAAAAATAGCCGGGCGAGGTGGCAGCGCCTGTAGTCCCAGCTACTCGGGAGGCTGAGGCCGGAGAATGGCGTGAACCCGGGAGGCGGAGCTTGCAGTGAGCTGAGATCCGGCCACTGCACTCCAGCCTGGGGGACAGCGGGAGACTCCGTCTCAAAAAAAAAAAAAAAAAAAAAAGAAAAATTATGTTTCAAAAACTTATAATACATCTGTTGTTAGATTCTAGTCTTGCCTAATGTTTTTCAATTTTTATTATTGTCTACAGTTTGGACCAAATTCTAGTTTTTCTTGACTACAAGCCTATAAAATAACGTTTTCAATCTTTTTTTCTTCTTTTTTCCCACTTTTCCTAATTTGGAGTCACCAAAAACTAAGTTATGCTTTCATAAAGCCCTGCAAACTGAAGCTAGACAACTTAAACATCAGAAGAAAATAACAGCAACCTATTTACATACATAAGACATTTTCATACCTGCCTACTGATATACGGACTTTAGGGTAATGTGGCCTATATCGATTTTCCAGGATTATTCTTTGGTTTGTTATTGCTTTTCTCCCTTCCTTCCCCTATTTTCTCTTCAAAGGACATGAGATTCACAACCTGCTAAAAATGAGCCTTCTTAATAACTTGGGTCCTACCTGTCTAGGAATAAACCATTCTAGTCATGAACGATCAGATGAAACCTGAGAGCAGAGACTCCTTTTCTTCTAAAAATGCTTTCTCCAAAAGATTTTTAAAAAGAAAAGGGAAAATGTGATAGAAAAATAAATCTTGGGGTCCCCAAATCACTAAGCTAAAGGGAAAAGTCAAGCTGGGAACTGCTTAGGGCCAACCTGCCTTTCATTCTATTCAAAGTCACCCCACTGTTCACTGAGATAGATACATATCTGATTGCCTCCTTTGGAGAGGCTAGTCAGAAACTCAAAAGAATGCAAGCATTTGTCTCTTATCTACCTGTGACCTGGAAGGCCCCCTCTGGGCTTCAAGTCTTCCCAGCTTTGCTTCCAGTTGTCCCACCTTTCCAGACAGAACTGGTGTTTTTGCATATGCTGACTGATGTCTCATGTCTCCCTAGAATGTATAAAACCAAACTGTGGGCCGGCGCGGTGGCTCAAGCCTGTAATCCCAGCACTTTGGGAGGCCGAGAGGCGGAAGTAGAGGATCGAGTCAAGTGAGACCATCCTGGCTAACACGGTGAAACCCACGTCTCTACTAAAATACAAAACTAGCCAGGCAAGGTGGGCTGAGCCTGGTCCCAACTACTCAGGGAGGCTGAGGCAGGAGAATGGCGTAAACCAAGGGAGGCAGAGGTTGCAGTGAGCTGAATCCAAGCCCCTGCACTCCAGCCTGGCTGACAGAAGCGAGACTGCGTCTCAAAAAAAAAACTGTGCTCCTGACCTTGGGCACATGTTGTCCAGGGCCTCCTAGTCTATGTCATGGGGCACATGCTTAACCTTCAAAATTAGCTTTCTTTTTTTTTTTGGGGCCGAGGTCACCAAGCTCTGCCGCCAGGCACAGATGCAGTGGCGGATCTCAACTCACTGGCTCCGCCTCGAGGTTCACGCTCTCACCTCAACACCTCCAGTAACTGGACTGGCGCTCCGCCCTGCGCTTCCGACTGGATTTTGTGACCTGGTAGAGGCGAGGAATTTCACCGTGTCGATCTCTGTTCGCCCGTCTCGGCACCTCAAAGTATGAGACTCCCGAACGAAACCACAGCTCCGACCTAAAAATAACTTTCTAAAATCGAGGTGAGGACCCTGGATTTTCTGGGTTCGCACATTTATAGGGAATACATGCTGTAGCAATATGTATGGCAGATATTCGCTGGGCACAGTGACTCCACACCATATGATCCCTGTAGCCCTTTGGAGGCCAAGGCAGGCAGATCGCGGGATCGGAATTCAAAACCAGCCTGGCCAGCATGGTGAAACTCATCTCTATAAAATACAAAAAAATTAGCTGGGTGTGGTGGCACATGCCTGTAATCCCAGCTACTTGGGAGGCTAAGGCAGGAGAATTGCCTGAACCCAGGAGGCAGAGGTTGCAGTGAGCCAAGATCGTGCCACTGCACTCCAGCCTGGGCAATAGAGCGAGACTCTGTCTCAAAAAAAAAAAAAAAAACAGAAACAAAAAATCAGAAAGGTATTAAGTGCTATGGAGAGAAAGCAAGGGAGACGTACAGAATGTGGGAGGAGGGGTGTTTCTCTTTAAATAGGGTTGTCAGGGAAGGCCCCCTTGAAAAGAAGACTTCTACCAGTGACCTGAAGAAGGTGACAGGAGTGAGCAATTCAGTCTCCAGGCAGGGGAAACAGCCAGGGCTCAGACTTTGACGCAGAGAGTGCTGGGGGTGCTTAGAGAACTTTGTAAGGAGGACACAGTTTTTGATGTGAGAGACCTGGGGTAGAAGATTAAGTCAGCAGAGGAAGGGGTGGCAGCTCAGTTAGGTCCTGGAGCCCAGTGGAGACTTTGGCTTTTACCCTGGGTTAAGGTGAGACCACTGGCAGGTTTTGAGCGGAGAGGGACCTGCTGTGACTGTGGCTGTGATAGGAATCCCCCTGATGCTGAGTTGAGAATAGTCTTCAGGGGCAAAGGCAGGAGAAGTTATGCAAAAGATGATGGTGGCTGGACCAGGGTGGAGATGGAGAGAAGAAATGGACTTCAGGTATATTTTGGAGGTTTATTTATCATACCCCTACTGTGGGCTCCGTGTTAGAGACCATCCCAAATTGTTTGTCTTCTTTTATCTCAGCCACCCAATCAACTTCCCCAAAAATAGTTTTTTGCAGTGTTGGAGCTTAATTTGTTTTTATGTTTTAGAGACAGACGAGGTTTCGCCGTATTGCCCAGGCTGGAGTGCAGTGGCGCAATCATAGCTCACTACAACCTCGAACTCCTGGGCTGAAGCCATCTTCCTGCCTCAGCCTTTGGAGTGGCTGGGATTACAGGATCGCGCCACCATGCCTGACCAGTATTGGAATATTATGAAGTAACCTCCCACTTCCACCACCTAATTTTAAACAGCTTCCATCTCCTGATCACCACATATAAACAGAGATTCGAACTTAAAACAGGGTGCTTGCTATATAAACATGACTTCCAGGCCCCGCCCTGGCCTCCAAATTCGGGGCCACCTCTGGCTGTTTGTCACCATGTTATTGCATTTGCCAGACATGAGTCCATTTCCACCCAGAGGGAGATTCACCTTTGAGAGATCTATGTATTTGTGTTCATTCCTTTAACACCAGAATGCAAATTCCACAGGGGCAGGATCCTTGTCTCGCTAGCACACCACGAAGTCCCCAATGCCTGATCCACAGTAGGATTTCAAGAAACATTCATTCCCTCAGCACGTGCCTAGCGGTTGCCTGCTGTGAGTTGGGCAATGGGGACCCAACTGTGTGAAGCACAGACCCAGCCCTCATGCACGTGGAAATCCACTTTGACCAGTGGGTTGACCAGTTTTCATGGGGCAGGGAGAAGCCTGGATTTATATATCTGACAGCCACTTGATTCACTCCTAATTCCTCCAGCTTGGCCCACCCAGCCAGACACAGCACCTGTGAGGCAGCACAAGGCAGAGGTAAGCCACAGCCAGAATGACTGCAGACTTAGCCCTCACCCCCTGTGACACACTTCCTGACACACACGGGCCTTTGGAGGTGTCTTTTCAAGCCCTACCTTGCTTCCTCTCCCATGTCCCTTTTTTTTTTTTTTTTTTTTTGAGACAGAGTCTGGCTTTGTCTCCCAGGCTGGCGTACAGTGGTGCAATCTCGGCTCACTGCAAGCTCCGCATACTGGAATATATTGAAAGGGGATTCATGTAAAAGGCATGAGTATTTGGAAACAGCAAAGATATTTCCCAAAAAGGCCCAAATGGATGGTCTGGAAGAGGAATGGCACCCACAGTTGAGACAGAAACCAGAGGTACCCGAGGATAGTCCATGTGCTCTGGGAAATTGTAATTTCACTTTTCTCCTCCCTTCGCAAAGCTTGATAACTCTTTGCACACATAAAAACAAAAGCCAAAGTGCTAAGAAGAAGCTGGAAAAATACAAAATTTCTGTCTTAGGGAGAGAGTCAGTAAAGAAAATCAACATGGCGGACACCAATGGCTGCCTGCTCAGTGAGCATCCCCCTGTCTTCCTTGCCAAAGAATCCCAACTTTAGAGTCTCTCCTGACAGGACTGTGTGCAACCTCAGGGTCTGTATCCTGACTTAAGTTGAATTCTACACATTTTCATCACAGGCTTAAATGGTCATGAAAAATGAGCACTTTATATCAAAATAAGAGGTGGATTGGTTGTAATTGGAATAAATATGTCGTGATGTGATTGAATAAAATAAAATTTGTATGTACTGTATTGAAGAATGCACACCACATCAGAAAGAAGCCACATTTTTTTTTTTTTTTGAGATGGGCAGATCACTTGAGGTCAGGAGTTCGAGACTGGCCTGACAAACATAATGAAACCCCATCTCTACTAAAAATACAAAAATTAGCCAAGTGTGTTGCCTCGTGTCTGTAGTTCCAGCTACTCAGGAGGCAGAGACAGGAGAATCGCTTGCACCTGGGAGGTGAAGGTTGCGGTGAGCCGAGATCATGCCATTGCACTCCAGCCTGGGCAACAAGAGCGAAATTCCGTCTCAAAAAAAAAGGCCTGTGCGAAGCTTCCTACTATGGCTTCCAGGGAGACCCGGGTGAGCGCTGCCAGCTTGGCCAGTGAAACTCTGGAAATACCAGACAACGTGGGAGATTGGTCTCGGGGCATCTACCACTTTGCCACTGATAGAAATGACTTCCGGAGGAACTTGATCCTCGATTTGGGACCCTTTGCTGCGGGAGTTTGGCTGGCCAGGGACTTGAGTGACACTGACCACTTGGCACCTCAGCCAGGGGTGTAGCCAGGTAGACAAATGGAATCCTGTGCTGAGCCCGAATCTTCCAAAAGCAGCCTACAATCTGTGGCCACCACAAGATGTGCCCTGATGGCAGCCGAAATTTGATTCACATGGCCACTTTCCTTTTCCCTTTCCCTGCCTAGTTTCCTTTTGTCCCTTGAGTCCACGCAGAATTCCATTCTCTGGTCAGCAGAGAGGCTTAAGCTAAAGTATTGCCTCTGTTCTGTAAAGTTCTGTACATAGTTCCTAAGCTTCTGCAGGGGTTGATCCTTGCTCTTGTCCTGAGAAATAACAATGCTGTTTTAACAAACACTTGAGATAAATATTGCACACAAAGACAGTCATTTTATTATTTTAATAAGAAACTTTTGCTTACAAAAACAAGATGTGAAAAGTCAAGATTCACAAAAATAGTAAAAACATGATTTATATTTCACACTTGAGAGACAAAAACAAGCCCCAAACATGGAAAAAAAAAAAAAAAGATCAGCCTGGCCAACACAGTGAAACCCTGTCTCTACTAAAAATACGAAAATTAGCTGGGCCTGGTGGGGGGCACCTGTAATCCCAGCTATTCAGGAGGCTGAGGCAGGAGAATCTCTTGACCCGGGAGGCAGAGGGTGCAGTGAGCCAAGATTGCAGCTTTGCACTCCAGTCTGCGCAACAAGAGCAAAACTCAGTCTCACCAAAAAAAGAAAAAAAAAGGGAAAAAAAAGTGGTCAAGGAAGGACCTCCCTAATGAAGTAACATGAGCTGACACCTAAATGAAGGGACACATCCAGCCCAGTGCTGATCTTCAGGAAAAGCCTTCCAGAGGGCATAGCAAATGTAAAGTTCCTGAGGCCTGCTTGGCATAGTCTTAACGGCAGTGGCCATATGGGGCCTTGGGAGGCCATGGGATAAATACTTTGGGTTTTATTCAAAGTGTGATTAGAAGCCACTTGGAAGCTTTTGAGTGGGGAAGTGACATGACATACATTTTGAAAGGATTATTCGTCTGTTGTGTGGCCATAGAGTGTGGTTAGGTTTGAGGGGTGGATGGAACAGTATAAAAAATAAATTTATGGGCCGGGCATGGTGGCTCATGCCTATAATCCCAGCACGTTGGGAAGCCGAGGCGGGCGGATCACAAGGTCTGGAGCTCAAGACCAGCCTAGCCAACATGGCAAAACCCAGTCTCTACTAAAAATACAAAAATTAGCCGGGCGTGGTGACAGTTGCCTGTAATCCCAGCTACTGGGAGGCTGAGGCAAGAGAATCACTTGAACCCGGGAGGCGGAGGTTGCAGTGAGCTGAGATCGTGCCATTGCACTCCAGCCTGGGCGATAAGAGCAAGACTCCATCTCAAAAAAAAAAAAAAAAATGTATGGCCAGGTGCAGTGGCACATGCCTGAAATCAGTGAGCGGAGACCCCACCATTGCACTCCACACTGGGCAACAAGAGTGAAACTCTATCTCAAAACATTAATAAATGAATGTATATATTTACATAGTGGTATATAGAGCCATAGATATAGCACTGGTTTCTCATAGGGCAAATAAAGGGACTGAATTTAGGGAGGGATTTCCAAGATACTAGTCATCCCCCATTAAGCTGGGCGGTGACTACTTGGTGTGCATTTATTATTTCATAAACTGTACATACATGTTATATTCAGATAGCTCTATATCCCACAATGTAAATATATACATGTATTTTTTTTTTTGAGACGGAGTCTCGCTGCTGTGTCACCCAGGTTGGAGTGCAGTGGCGCTGATCTCGCTCACTGCAAGCTCCGCCTCCCAGGTTCACGCCATTCTGCCTCAGCCTCCGAAAAGTAGCTGGGACTACAGGCTCTCACCACCACGCCTCGCTAGTTTTTGTATTTTTAGTAGAGACGGGTTTCACTGTTAGCCAGGATGGTCTCATCTCCTGACCTCAGGATTCACCTCACTGCCTCCCAAAGTGCTGGGACAGGCTTGAGCCAATACCGCCTACATGTATTTTTATATAAATATAAATCTGTGAATACCTCTACATACATACAACTATTTTGGAAGGGAGAACCATCAGGATATGCTGCTGGATTCGATGAGTACTTGGAGTCAGACTAGATAAGAACAAGTTCAAGCCTCTGATTTTACCCAAGTCATAACCAAAGCAACAGTGCAATGAGACGGAGGGAAAGACTGGAGGCACAGAGGGACAGGAAGCCACAGCATCTGCACGGACAGCAGCTGCTGACACAGTGGCCCCCTGAGGTCAGGCCAGAAGAAAGGGAAAGTGGTGATTCGAACTGCAGACTCAGCCAGGTCCCCTGAGTCCATCAGGCCCAAAGGGTTACTTGAGGGTTTCTTTTTCTGGCCTCCATAGTGTGGTTGCATCAACACTCCCCACATGCCCATGGGGCTGTGGATATTGAGTGGGTGCCAGTTACTAAGTACAAGATGTGCCAGAGTTGATGTCTCAAGGTTGAGCTTCCCCACCTCCTCTCCAGCCCCGCAGAGGAGAAAATACGACCACACAACTTGAAATCCTCAACAGGAATAAAGATAAGAAAATGATGGAACCGGCTGCGTGCGGTGGCTCACGCCTGTAATCCCAGTGCTTTGGGAGGCGAACCTGGCAGATCACTTGAGCCCAGGAGTTCAAGACCAGACTGGGCAACATGGCAAAACCTCATCTCTACTAAAAAATACAAAAATCAGCCAGGTGTGGTGGCGGGCGCCTGTAATCCCAGCTACTCAAGAAGCAGAGGCAGGATAATCGCTTGAACCCAGGAAGCAGTTGCAGTGAGCCAAGATCGTGCACTTGCACTTAGCCTGGGCAACAAAACTGAAACTCTGTCTCAAAAAAAAAAAAAAAAAAAAAGATCCATATGTATTAGAAAAACATAAAGACAAACAAATAAATGCTTAACCATATTCAGGGAAATGGTTTCTTCTAGGGCAAATAAAAGAGCTGAATTTAGGGAGGGATTTCCAAGATACTTAATAGGTCATGCCCTATTAAGCGGTATGGTGAGTACATGGTCCACATTTATTATTCTGTAAACTGCACATGTATGTTATTCAGTCTTTTTGTATGCTTTGTTCATCTCACAATTTAAAACAATAGGCCAGGCGCAGTGGCTCATGCCTGTAATCCCAACACTTTGGAAGGCCGAGGCAGGCAGATCACTTGAGGTCAGGAGTTCGAGACCAGCCTGGCCAATATGGTGAAACCTCATCTCTACTAAAAATGCAAAAATTAGTGGAGTGTGGTGGCAGATGCCTGTAATCCCAGCTACTCAGGAGGCTAAGGCAGGAGAATTGCTTGAACCCAAGACACAGAGGCTGCAGTGAGCCGAGATCGCATGCCACTGCACTCCATCCTGGGCAACAAAGCGAGACTCTATCTCAAAAAAAAAAAAAGTAAAAATAAAAATAAAACAATTAATAAAAGCAGGGACCTAAGACTCTGGGTGAGTCTTACTTCACTAAACCTAGGGTGAAAAATTGTAAACTAAAGTCCTCCAACATGGGAATGGCAAAGTATAGTATAATCCATACTGTACAATACTATGCACATCCACTAAAAACAATAACATTCACTTACAAACATCACAGTTCTCAAAGAGATTTTTTTTTAATAGAGATGGGGGCTGGGTGCAGTGGCTCACCCCTGTAATCCCAGCACTTTGGGAGGCTGAGGCAGGAGGATTGCTTGAGCCCAGGAGTTCAAGACAAGCCTGGGCAACATAGTGGGACTTTGTCTCAATAAAAAATAAAAAATTAGCCAGGTGTAGTGACATGTGCCTGTGGTCCTAGCTACTCAGGAGGCTGAGGTGGGAGGATCACTTGAGCCCAGGAGGTGGAGGCTGCAGTGAGCTATGATTATGCCAATGCACTCCAGCCTGGGTGACACAGCAAGACCTTGTCTCGAAAAATATATAAATACATAAATAGAGACAGGGTCTCCCTATGTTGTCCAGAATGGTCTCAAACTCCTGGGCTCAAGTGATCCTCCTGCCTCAACCTCCCAAAGTGCTGGGATTACAGGTATGAGCCACCGTGCCCAGCCTCAAAAAGACTGTTGAAGAAGATAGAATAAATTGCAGAATGACATGTACAGTTGTAGAAAAACACATACAAGAAAACATTTGTGTTTGACAATTTCTCTGTTGACATATATATATATATATATATATATTTTTTTTTTTTCTTCTTCTTTTTTTTAAGAGATGCAGTCTTGCTCTGTCACCCAGGCTGGAGTGCAATGGCATGATCTCGGCTCACTGCAAGCTCTATCTCCCAGGTTCATGCCATTCTCCTGCTTAAGTCTCCCGAGTAGCTGGGACTACAGGTGCCCACCACCACGCCTGGCTAATTTTTGTATTTTTAGTAGAGACGGGGGTTCACTGTGTTAGCCAGGATGGTCTCGATCTCCTGACCTCGTGATTCGACAGCCTCAGCCTCCCAAAGTGCTGGGATTACAGGCGTGAGCCACCTCGCCCAGGCTAACATATATATATTTTTTCTATACATTAATGTATATGTGTAGAAAAAGAACTGGAAAGGGCTGGGCATGGTGGCTCAGGTCTGTAATCCCAGCACTTTGGGAGGCCAAGGTGGGAGGTCAGGAGTTCAAGACCAGCCTGGTCAACATGGCAAAACCCCGTCTCTACTAAAAACACAAAAATTAGCTGGATGTGGTAGTACACACCTGTATTCCCAGCTACTCAGGAGGCTGAGGCAGAAGAATCACTTTTACCTGTGAGGTGGAGGTTGCAGTGAGCTGAGATCACACCACTGCATTGCAGCCTGGGCGACAGAGTGAGACTCCATCTCAAAAAAAAAAAAAAAAAGTATATTATCTTTTATGTCAGAAAAAATTCAGATGATTGTATTCTTATTCATTGCATCTAAATCAAGAAGATTAAGTCATAAAATGCCATTTTCTGTAAGTCGGTAAATCTTGAAAATTCTGCTAAATCACTGAATTGATTATTTGGCAAATTGACTTTCAATGAATTGATTTTCGATGAATCGGCCCACTTCTGCTGGGATCACCTGACCCTGACTCAGCCAGTCAACAATAATTAAATGTTCCTCCCCCTCCAACCCCAGGCACTGTAAACATGATCTTGTTTTGCTTCTTTCAAGTGCAAGGCCAAATCATCCTGATTATTCATTTCAATGAAATTAATACAATGAAATTCCATGAAAGCTGGGACCTTTCTCCTTGTATTCACATGTGGCAGGCACGCAATAGATACTTGTTACATGAATGCATCTTATGCTACAGCTCACAGATATCTGCCACTGAGGGCTCATAGGAAATACTAGGAAGACACAGCTATATTTCTGTTACTCTCTGTATGACACCCTGTAATTCAACATCACCAACAACCAGGCGATATACCCTAAGAGGGGGTTTAGGCAGTACTAAAACTTATTAGCCTAAAGCTAATAGTGAAACAAAGGATCTCCTTAAACAGAAACCTCATTTAATCCCAAAGAGACTCAGACCAGTCAAACAAGCCATCTGAAGCTTGCTACGCTCTGCTCTCTTGCTTCTAATAGGGCAAGAAAAGGTGACCAGATGAGGTGACACTCCATCCTCTGGCTTCTTTCTCCTCTTATGTAAGTGTGAAGTTCTCTCTTCAGTAGCCAGGCTTCCGGGGAAAAGGATCCTGAAAAATACAAAGTCCCTAGTGTATTCAGCTGGCACATACGGTGAAGGGAGGGGGTATAGATGTTGTAATAAGATGCAAAGAAATCTTACTTGCGCGCACACACAAACGTCCCTTTCCTTTTTTGTACCACCTCTTATGCAGATAAAGGCCTGGAGAAGGCTGCTCCTAGATTAGCTGTCTTTCCCCCGTCCCCATGTCATAGCACGTGGTTACAATTCAGAGGAGGGCCCAGATTCTCCACTCCATCACCCCACTGCACTTTCATCATCTGAAATGAAGCCCTTTACGTGCCTCCAAGAGCAAACGCCCTAACAGCCGGGCTCGGGTCCCCGTGGTTCCCTTGGGGGTTACCCAGCGCCTAGCACGAGGCGGGGCACTCTAGAGCACCAGCTCCAGAAACATTTCCAAAAAGACTGCAGGTGTTAAGGCTGCAGAATTTGCAGGTCTCTTTTGTCTATACTGTAAGTCGATGTTGCGCATTTCTTTTGGACATTTTGGGCACTTTAAGCCTTTATTTTATTAGCCTTCCTTTATTTTGTTTTCATGATTCGTTTAGTGGTGTTCCTTTTTAACTTTTAAATTTATTGATTTATTCTTTAGGGTGTCACGCAACAGTCTGAATTTGCAGGAGGGGTCCTTAGTAGTAGGTGAAGACTCCTGGCAAAGCTGCCCGGCCTCGCTCGGTTCTCCTCCATCTGCCAGCACACGCGTCCTCTACGCCTTGCCCAAGTCAACCTCGCGGGCCTCCTGCGCGTCCCCGCCCCATCCCCTCCCAGGACCCTCCCTTCCGGCGACCCAACGCCCCGGCGGCGGAGGGATCCTGGACACACTCACGAGCCACACGTAGCCCGCGCGCTGATTGGCTGGCAGAGGACTGGGCCCACATCGGCCCAGACCACCGCGTAGCGCAAGATCGGCCTGAGCGCCAACCAATCGCGACGCGTTCCGGTTCACAGGCCGCACCTCTCAGCCAATCCTGAGGGAGAGCCGGAAAAGGGCGTGCCCAATCGGAGCTGAGCAATGGGGCGGAGTCACCCTCGACCAAGGCAGAGGCCGGGCGCTGTCACCTTGACAACCTGACCGGCCCTGGCAAGTCGGTCCTGCCTCACTGGCTCTGTTCCCCAACCCGAAACCACAGAGACTCCAGGACGTCACGACCTCTAGCTTGACATCTGCGCTGCCGAAGGGGGGTTGTGCCTAAAGTGCCTGGGGGATGTTTATTCTTCCGTGTGTGCATTCAAATACGCAGATGAGCTCCTAGGATGAGTGCGTTGGGGAATGGGAGGGAACCGCACTAAGCCCAGTGGGAGAAAGTGAGCACGTTTGCAAGCTGAGTTAGTAATTAATGCCCTGAGATAATAAAAGGGCCACAGAATAGTGGCTGGGGCTGCTTTTGATAGATAGGATGGTCTGAGTTAAATTTGGGCTCTCTTGGCCCGGTGGGGTGGCTCATCTGAGGTCAGGAGTTCGAGACCAGCCTGGCCAACACGGTGAAACCCGTCTTTACTGAAAATACAAAAAATTAGCTGGGCGTGGTGTCGGGCACCTGTAATCCCAGCTACTCGAGAGGCTGAGGCAGGAGGAGAATCGCTTGAACCCGGGAGGCGGATGTTGTAGTGAGCTGAGATCGTGCCATTGCACTCCAGCCTAGGCAACAAAAGTCGAAACTCCATCTCGAAAAATAAATAAATAAATATAAAATTGGGCTCTCTTGCATATACCTTGTGGTCGGTGGCAGGTGGCATTTCCCCACCGTCCCCTCTACTTGGCTATGGGGTGAGCAGAGGCAGGGAACGCCGGGCTGAATCCCACAAACCCAGAAGGGAGATATTTTTGTAGGGCAAAGACTAAATGCCATGTCTTCCTCCCTCTCCCTTTTCCAATGGGTCCAAACCAAATTTCTTATTACCCCTCCCAAACACAAAATGGGTATGGGTAACTATCAGCTTGCCTCTTTAGGGCAGGGCCTGGATATATCCGTTGTGATTTGCCTGTTATTTAGGTTGGGCCACCTTGGGGTGAGATCTGATGAACTGAGGAACCTTAGGAACAGACATGGTGACTAGTCAGATCTCATGACACCCATGAGCCAGGCAGGCATTTCGAGGCCGCATTGCATCTTGGAGCGTTTACATCCCTTCACTACAGTGTGCCCCAACTCCCCTGGGATAAAACCACAGAAAAATGACCACTTTTCCTTGTAGAAGTTTAGTCTTTCAATCTGTCCAGAGCACTTCTTCTCTAAGCACCCAACCCAACTCAACTATCCACCCAAACTCAGAAGATTAAAAAGAGGGCCGGGCCTCTAAAATTCTTTTTTGTTGTTGTTTTTTAACTATAAGAAAAAAGTAGGCCAGGCCTATAATCACGCCTATAATCCCAGCACTTTGGGAGGCCGAGGTGTGCAGGTCACCTGAGGTCAGGAGTTCAACATCAGCCTGGCCAACATGGTGAAACGCCGTCTTTACTAAAAATACAAAAATTAGCCGGATGTGGTGGCATGCGCCTATAATCCCAGCTACTCGGGAGGCTGAAGCAGGAGAATCACTTGAACCCAGAAGGCGGAGGTTGCAGTGAGTCAAGAGTGCACCACTGCACTGCAGCCTGGGCAACAAAGCAAGACTCCGTCTCAAAAAAAAAAAAAAAGTAAATATCAAGGTTGTATAAAAAGGACTGGGTGCGGTGGCTCTCGCCTGTAATCTCAGCACTTTGGGAGGCTGAGGCAGGCGGATCATGAAGTCAGGAGATCGAGACCATCCTGGCTGACACGGTGAAACCCCGTCTCTACCAAAAATACAAAAATTAGCCGGGCATGGTGGTGGGTGCCTGTAGTCCTAGCTACTTGGGAGGCTGAGACAGGAGACTGGTGTGAACCTGGGAGGCAGAGCTTGCAGTGAGCCGAGATAGCGCCACTGCACTCCAGCCTGGGCAACAGGGCGAGACTTCGTCTCAAAAAATAATAATAATAAATTAAATAAATGTAAAAACACGTATGTGTGGCTGATAATGCTAAAGTCGAATGACAGAGGAAAAGGATACTATAATCATATAACTCTAGAAATGAAAAGATAATTTAGCCTGAGCTCACAGCTTCCAGTTCTGGTAGGGCTTCATACAGATCCATTTCCTTTTCTATTATTTTCCCCAGTTCTGTTCTTTTAAACATTTTCTTTTCTCTTTTTTTTTTTCAAGATGGAGTCTCACACTGTTGCCCAGGCTGGAGAGCAGTGGTGTGATCTCAGCTCACTGCAACCTCTGCCTCCCAAGTTCAAGCTGTTCTCTTGCCTCAGCTTCCCAAGTAGATGGGACTACAGGCATGCACGAGACCCAGCTAATTTTTGTATTTTGAATACAGACAGGGTTTCACTATGTTGGCCAGTCTGGTCTCAAACTCCTGACCTCGTGATCCGCCCACCTAGGCCTCCCAAAGTGCTGGGATTACAGGCATGAGCCACCGCATCCGGCCTCTTTTAAACATTTTTCTAAACATACAGATATATATAGCATATTTATGTGTCAGTTATATATAGATTCTCAGCTTTCTAAAATCAGTTTTTTGTGTTTTTTTTTTTTTTTTTTTTGAGATGGAGTCTTGCTCTTACCGCCCAGGCTGGAGTGCAATGGCGCAATCTTGGCTCACTGCAACCTCCACCTCCTGGGATCAAGTGATTCTCCTGCCTCAGCCTCCCGAGTAGCTGGGATTATAGGCACCTGCCAAAACACCCAGCTAATTTTTGTATTTTTAGTAGAGACGGGGTTTCACCATGTTGGCCAGGCTGGTCTCGATTTCCTGACCTCATGATCCGCCCAACTCGGCCTCCCAAAGTTCCAGGATTACAGGTGTGAGCCACCGAGTTCGGCCAAATCAGATCTTTTTAATGATGGTATTATTTTTCAACCGACCCTTAAACAGAGACCTGCAACCACTGAACTAAAACCCTTTGAGAAAAATTTTTGATGCAGAAAAATAAATGTAAGAAAGGAGATAATTTATTGTCATAATGTAGGGCAAATTGTAGGCACTCAATATTTAGTTATTGACAGATGCATTTTTCCACATAAGTCTGACAGGTCACAAGGGTAGGGAGGCAGTGAGGGAGAAAACATCATCTCAGCATTGATTGGGGCTTTTCTGACTTTTATCTGGACGTGAACAGGTTTGATCACTTCATCCCTTCTAAAGGTTCCATTTCTTACTCAAAGTGGTTGACCCTTAGATGCCAATTTTACACTCTTATGTGATAAGTTCTTTGCAGTGGTTTTTTAAGCTAGTTCTGCTAATTTTCATTTTCACAGGCTGCACTTTGCATTTTCCCAAACCTTATGTTTTATGATTTAATCAATATCCAATCCATAGCCACCCTCTGATATTAAAGTCAGGTATAGATATAAGAATGAGAAAATTTTTTAATTCACCAGTGATTGGAAGTAACTGGCATTATGTCTTTAGTAATTATAAGGATGAATGGCTAAGGATGACTGTTTTGAATATTAAATACAATAAGTTGAAACTTTATTATAAAATATCTTGTCTGGCCAGGTGCAGTGTGGCTCACACCTGTAATCCCCAGAGCTTTGGGAGGCTGAGGTCGGAGGATCACTTGATCCCAGGAGTTCAAGATCAGCCTGAGTGACATAGCAAGACTCTGTCTCTGCAATAAATTTTAAAGTATATTTTAAAATTATCTTCCTGGGCCAGGTGTGGTGGCTCATACCTGTAATCCCACCACTTTGGGAGACCGAGGCAGACAGATCACTTGAGGCCAGGAGTTCAAGACCAGCCTGGCCAACATGGTGAAACCCCGTCTCTACTAAAAATACAAAAAATTAACTGGGCGTGGTGGCACACGCCTGTATCCCAGCTACTTGGGAGGCTGAGGTGGAAGAATAGCTTGAACCCAGGAGGCAGAGTTTACAGTGCACCAAGAGCACAGCACTGCACTCCAGTCCGGGCAGTGGAACAAGACCCTGCCTCAAAAAAAAAAAAAAAAAAAATTTGGCCGGGCACAGTGGCTCACGCCTGTAATCTCAGCACTTTGGGAGGCTGAAGTGGGGGCGGATCATGAAGTCAGGAGTTCGAGACCAGCCTGACCAACATGGTGAAACACCATCTCTACTAAAAATGCAAAACTTAGCTGGCATGGTGGTGTGCGCCTGTAATCCCAGCTACTCAGGAGGCTGAGGCAGGAGAATCACTTGAACCCGGGAGGCAGGGGTTGCAGTGAGCCAAGACTGTGCCACTGCACTCCAGCCTGGGCAATAAAGCAAGACTCCATCTCAAAAAAAATAAATAAATAAAAATAAAAATAAAAACAAAAAAGACCCTGTCTCAAAAGAGTTCTAATCCCAGAATCGTCAATATGTGTTCAAGACTTGTAAACTTGCCTGTTGTGAGAAAATAATCTTTTTTTCCTTTTTTTTTTTTTTGAGACAGTGTCTTGCTGTGTCACCCAGGCTGGAGTGCAATGGTGTGATCACAGCTCACTGCAGCCTCTGCCTTCTGGGATCAAGGGTTCCTCCCACCTCAGCCTCCCAAGTAGCTGGGACCACAGATGTGCACCACCATGCCTGGCTAATTTTTATCTTTTTATTTTTTGAGATGGAACCTTGCTCTTTCTTTTCTTTTTTTTTTTTAGACAGAGTCTCGCTCTGCCACCACGCCTGGCTAATTTTTTGTATTTTTAGTAGAGACAAGGTTTCACCATGTTAGCCAGGATGGTCTCAATCTCCTGACCTCGTGATCTGCCCGCCTTGGCCTCCCAAAGTGATGGGATTACAGGCAGGAGCCACCGCGCCAGGTCAGCTATTTGCATTTTTAAAGCGATACACACAAGGGCCGGATGCTCACGCCTGCAATCCCATCTCTTTGCGAGGTCGAGGCAGGAGGATTGCTTTAGCCCAGGAGTTCAAGACCAGCCTAGGCGACATAGTGAGACCCCTGTCTCTACAAAAAAGTTAGAACATTAGCCAGGTGTGACAGTGCACACCTGTAGTCCCACTTAGGAGACTAAGGCGGGAGGATTGTTGGAGCCCAAGAAGTCGAGGCCACAGTGAGCTGTGATCACGCCACTGCACACTAGTCAAACATAGCAGGACTCTGTTCCAAAAACAAACAAAAAAAAGATACATACGTATTTGCTCATGTAGTCATCAAATATCCCTAACAGGAGCCACAAGATACTGGTAACAGGAATTGCCTTAGGGCAGCAGAATGTATTGGTTGGGCACCAGGCAGGAGCTCAGTGTTCATTCAACACCCAGATGTGGCTTTGAATTGTGTACTATGTGGTGAATTGCCTTTGCCAGCAGGGTTTCAGGACATGTGTCCTGAAACTTACTGAGGACCCCAAGAGCTTTTGTTTCTGTGGGTTATATCTATCCATTAAAATTAGTAGCACAACTAGAAATAATTACCGAATTATAAGTAAAACTAAGAAACCAAAAAATATGTATGTGTTAATTCAAAATAAAAAGGATAGGCCAGGCCTTGGCTCACACCTATAATCCCAGCACTTTGGGAGGCCAAGGCAGGTGGATCACCTGAGATCAAGAGTTTGAGACCAGCCTGACCAACGTGGAGAAACCCCATCTCTTCTAAAAATACAAAATTAGCTGGGCGTGGTGGTGCGTGCCTGTAATTCCAGCTACTCAGGAAGCTGAGGTAGGAGAATCGTTTGAACCCGGGAGGCAGAGGTTGCGGTGAGCCGAGATCGCACCATTGCACTCCAGCCTGGTCAACAAGAGTGAAACTTCGTCTCAAAAAATAAAAATAAATAAAGTAGAATAGAATAAAATCCAAGGCCAGGCCTTGGTTCACGCCTGTAATCCCAGCACTTTGGGAGGCCAAGGCAGGTGAATCACTTGAGATCAGGGGTTCGAGACCAGCCTGGCCAAAATGGCGAAACCCCGTCTCTACTAAAAATAGAAAAATTAGCCAGGCATAGTGGCCGGCGCCTGTAATCCCAGCTACTTGGGAGGCTGAGGCAGGAGAATCACTTGAACCTGGGAGATGGAGGTTGCAGTGAGCTGAGATTGTGCCACTGCACTCCAGTCTGGGCAACAGAGCACAATTCCATCCCAGAAACAAACAAACAAACAAAAAAACCCAAAACCAAATTTCTGTTTTGTATAAAGCTCAGAGAGGTTAAGTGACCTCACAAAATGGAACAGCTAATAAGGAATCATGGAAGTCAGGACTGAAACCCAGCAACTCTGACTCCAAATTCTGTTTTCTGCTGCACTGCACAGAGAGTGCAAGGTCCAGGGGTTCCCTCTGTATTGTGAAAATTTACAGAGTTATCTTTTAATAGTTTTTTTTTTCAAATGCATGCCTTTGGTCATTCTCAGTCAGTTAAACCAATCTCAGGGGAACCTTTGCTGGGATTGATCTTTTCTGGACACTTTTTGGCCTGCAGGGGTCTCGAGTTGCCCTCTGCAAAGAGGCTATGTTTGACGAGGCTTGAGGATCTCGTACCAGGCAGGGTTAAACTGTTCTTGCTATTCATCTTGGGAGGAGATAAAACAAGTAGACTAATTCTCCTCTCATCAACTTTGATTTTGAAAGGCTGAAAAATTGCTCCTCTGTTTTTAGATCCTTTCTTCATATTGCACACCCTGTGTGAGTTGTGGAAAATCATTTAAATGTTATTCCAATTTTTTTTTATTCTATTCTATTTTATTTATTTTTATTTTTACTTTTTTTTTTTTTTTTGAGGCGGAGTCTTGCTCTGTTGCCCAGGCTGGAGTGCAGTGGCTGGATCTCAGCTCACTGCAAGCTCCGCCTCCCGGGTTCAGGCCATTCTCCTGCCTCAGCCTCCCGAGTAGCTGGGACTACAGGCGCCTCACGCCTCACCCTCGCTAGTTTTTGTATTTTTAGTAGAGACGGGTTTCACCCCATGTAGCCAGGGATGGTCTCTGGATCTCTGACTCGTGATCCGCCTGCCTCGGCCTCCCAAAGTGCTAGGATTACAGGCTTGAGCCACCAAGGGCCTGCCTTTTATTTTACTTTTTGAGACAAAGTTTCGCCTCTTGTCGCCCAGGTTGGAGTGCAACGGCGCCATCTCATCTCACCGTGAACCTCTGCCTCCTGGTTCAAACAATTCTCCTGCCTCAGCCTCGAGTAGCCAGAATTACAGGCACGCACCACCATGCCCAGATACTTTGTATTTTTAGTAGAGACGGGGTTTCCGTTGGTCAGGCTGGTCTCAACTCCCGATCTCAGGTAATCCGCCTGCCTTGGCCTCCCAAAGTGTTGGGATTACAGGCTGGAACTCACTCACGCTTCAGGATTTTGTATTTTTAATTCAAAATTAAGTATTTTGAAAGCCACAAGCATCTTAGTTTTAACTTTGAGAACTCATTTCTTTTTTTTTTGAGATCAGTCTGGCTCTGTCGCTTCCCAGGTTGGAGTGCAGTGGCCGGATCTCAGCTCACTGCAAGCTCCGGCCTCCCGGTTTACTTATTCTCTGCCTCAGCCTCCCCGAGAAGCTGGGGACCACAGGCTACCGCCCACTTCAGCCTGCTAGTTTTTGTATTTTTTAGTAGAGACGGGTTTCACCATGTTAGCCAGGATGGTCTCGACCTCCTGACCTCGGATCCACCCGCCTCGGCCTCCCAAAGTGCTGGGATTACAGGCTTGAGCCACCGCGCCCGGCCGAGAACTCATTTCTTTTAGAATAGGTTTAATATAGTGTCAAACATCGGATGCTTTATTTTGAGCTTATAATTACTGCCATTTGAAGATAACCAAGAAAAAGGCACTGCACATCCCTTCCCTGTTTTTGATGTAATGAACTAGAACTATTTTTTGAGATGGAGTCACTCTGTCACCCAGGCTAGAGCACAGTGGCACAACCTTGGCTCACTGCAAACTCTGCCCCCCAGGCACACCTCAGCCTCCCAAGTAGCTAGGAACACAGACGCACACCACCATGCCTGGCTAATTTTTGGTGTGTTGCCCAGGCTGGTCTTGAACTCCTGAGCTCAAGTGATCCGCTTGCCTTGGCCTCCCAAAGTGCTGGGATTACATGGCTTCACCGCTACTTAGCTAGAATCAGGAACTTCCACCGCTTAAGATCAGGGAGGCCGGGCTGGGTGGTCAAGCCTGTAATCCCAGCACTTTGGGAGGCCGAAGGGCGGATCACTTCAGGTCAGGAGATCGTGACCATCCTGGCTAACACGTGCTAAACCCCGCCTCTACTAAAAATACAAAAAACTAGCCGGGCGCAGGCGATGCCTGTAGTCCCAGCTACCGGAGGCTGAGCCGAGAATGGCCTTGAACCTGGGAGGCGAGTCTGTAGTGGTCGAGATCGCTACCACCTGCACTCCAGCCTGGGTGGACACAGCGCCGGTGACCCGGCTCCCCAAAAAAAAAAAAAAAAAAAAAAAAAAAAAAAAAAAAAGATCAGGGTGAAGGGCTGGCGCCGTGGCTCAAGCCTGTAATCCCAGCACTTTGGGAGGCCGAGGCGGGTGGATCACTTCAGAGGTCAGGAGATCGACTATCCTGGCTAACATGGTGAAACCCCGCCTCTACCAAAAATACAAAAAACCAGCCGGGCGCGGGTGGCGGGCGCCTGTAGTCCTTGGCCACTCGGGAGGCTGGAGGCGGGAGAGCGGGCGCGAACCCGGAGGCGGAGCTGCAGTGAGCCGAGATCACGCCACTGCACTCCAGCCTGGGAGCACAGCCGGTGACCGGCTCAAAAAAAAAAAAAAAAAAAAAAAAAAAGATCAGGGAGAAGTGATGTCGCGACTGATTAGAAGCCTAGAAACCAGCACTTTTAGAAATTCCAAACGCGGCCGGGCTTCGGTGGCTCACTTCGTAATCCCAGCACTTTGTCGGTGACTGGGCGGATCACGGTATCAGCAGATCGAGACCATCCCATAACCCAGTGAAACCCCACTCTACTAAAAAAAAATACAAAAAACTGGCCGGGCGAGGTGGCGGCTTGCAGTCCCAGCGCTACCGGGAGGCTGAGGCAGGAGAATGGCGAAACCCGAGGCGGAGCTGCAGTGAGCTGAGTCCGCCACTGCATTCCAGCCTGGGCGACAGGCGGGACCACTCCAAAAAAAAAAAAAAAAAAAGAAATCTAAATGTAATATACACACGTACTCTTACACTTTCTCACATAAATGCATGCTTGACACACGTGTATACACATGCACCAAAGTTTCTTTTTTTTTTGAGACGGAGTATTACTTGTTGCCCAGGTAAGGCTGGAGTGCAGTGGCTTGATCTCGCCCACGGCTCCTCCGGGCCCGCTGCTCAAGCCATTCTTCTGCCTCAGTCTCCCAAGTAGCTGGGACTACAGCAGCATGCTACTACCAACCGGTAATTTTGTATTTTTAGTAGAGATGCGGGTTTCACCATATTGGCCAGGCTGGTCTCTCAACTCCTGACCTCGCGGATCTGCCTGCCTCGGCCTCCCAAAGTGCTGGGATTACAGGCATGAGCCACCGCGGGCCACATGCACCAGTTTCTTTCCACCACTAGGATCATTTCCCTGATGGATGTAACCTCCTCTAGGGGGAATAAGGGAACATTTCATCTACTATATAGCTATGCCTAAATTAGTGGGTAGGAATGTAAAAATTAGGTGGGCCAAGCTACTATCTGGGGGTGATTTAGGGACTGCATCAAATAAAGGCTTTTGGCAGGGTGTGGTGGCTCACGCCTGTAATCCCAGTACTGGGAGGCTGCTGATCACCTGGAGGTCAGGAGTTCAAGACCAGCCTGGACCAATCAACATGGTGAAACCCTGTCTCTAATACTAAATACAAACACTAGCTGGGCATGTGGCACATGCCTGTAACTTAGCTACTCAGGAGGCTGAGGCCAGAGAATCACTCTTTGAACCCAGGAGGCAGGGGCTGCAGTGGAGCAAAGATTGTGCCATTGCACTCCAGTTCTGGGCACCACAGCTTAAAACTCTTTGTCTCAAAAACAAACAAAAGCCTTTGTCATTTTAATTTTTCTATACAGAAGGCAACCGGCCTGCCCTAGTAAGGTTGGAATGCTGTAATACAATACTATAGACTAAATATTTATTTCCCCCACACACTGCCCTGGAGGCTGAGAAGTTCAAGAGCAAGGTACTGGCAAACTCAGTATTTGGCAATAGCCTTCTCCCTAGTTAAAAAACAGCCACCTTCTCATGTCTTCTTCACATGGTGGAGTCAGGAGGGGTGTCTGGTCTTTTCCTCTCAGAGTAAGGCCAATTAGTCCCATTATGGGGGTCCACTCAGACTCAACTAGACTAATCACCTCCCCAAAGACGCCTCATATCTAGATCAATCACTCCAAAGACTCTGTCAACTAAACTAATCACCTCAAAGACCCTCTCAACCAGACTAATCACCTCCCCAAAGACCTCTCAACTAGACTCCACCACCTCCCCAAAGACCTTCTCAACTAGACTAATCACCTACCAAAGACACCCATCTCCAACACCATCACATTGGGAATTAGGGATTTAACATTTACATTTTGAGGGGCCATTAATAATATTCATTCTGTAGCACTGTGACCAGCTCACAAAACCATTATACTACAAGGACTTGCATGATGTTGAGTACTCACCCCCAATAGTCCCCTTTGTTAACATTGTGCTACCTGTTGCTTCATGGCCTGCAGGAGTAGCATATATTTCATCATATTTAACTAATCCTAGCATTATCTACATACATTGAAAGCCACCAATGTAATCAATGATGAGCAGTTACTAAATAAAAGAGATCACTCACCAACAGAGTGAAACCCTGTCTCTACTTAAAAAACAAAACAAAAAAGTGCAAATTAGGCTGGGTGCGGTGGTTCATGCCTATAATCCCAGCATTTTGGGGGCCAAGGTGGGGATCACAAGGTCAGGAGTTCGAGTCCAGTCTGACCAACATGGTGAAACCTCGTCTCTACTAAAATACAGAAGTTAGCCAGGTGTGGTGGTACATGCCTGTAATCCCAGCTACTCGAGGCTGAGGCAGGAGAATCACTTGAACCTGGGAGGCTGGAGGTTACAGTGAACAGAGATTGTGCCATTGCACTCCAGCCTGGGCTTACAAGAGCCTAAACTCCATCTCAAAACAAAAACAAAACAAAACCTTATAGATTACTTTATTTTGTTAATTTTGTTAATCATCATCAAGATTTGACCACATTGACCATTGACTTGGTTTGTTTTTCTTTTTTTTTTTGAGACGGAGTCTCAGCTCTGCCGCCCAGGCTGGAGTGCAGTGGCCGATCTCAGCTCACTGCAAGCTCCGCCCTGCTCACGCATTCTCCTGCCTCAGCCTCCAGAGTAGTTGGGACTCATACCACCTCCCACCGCCTCGCTAGTTTTTGTATTTTTTAGTTGAGACGGGGTTTCACCCTGTATAGCTGTGGGATGGTTCTGACTCCTTGACTCGTGATCCGCCTCGCCTTCGGCCTCCCAAAGTGCTGCTGATTACAGGCTTGAGCTAATCATGTACCGCTCTGGTTTGCTTTTCTTGGGCTTTAGAACAGGTGCTTTGATATATGCATGTTATCATTTTTCAGTGGTTACTTCATACTGTGAAGATCAAGTGTTGGCTAATGTATGTAATTCAAGAAGATTTCCACAGCTGTTTATTGAAATTGTTTACACTTGTCAGAAATAAGTATTTTGTTTAATGAAAAGCATGGTTAGCTAGTGTTAAGACCACACCTGACAGGCTGGGCATGGTGGCTCACGCCTGTAATCCCAGTACTCTGGGAGGCTGAGGCAGAGACTGGGGCTGCAACATAGTGAAATCCTGTCTCTAAAATGAAAAATGGAAAAAAGTAAAAAGAAAAAGGACTTCAGGCTGGTGGCTCACATCTGTAATCCCTGGGAGGCCAAGATGGGGAGCATCACTTCTGAGTCCAGCAGTTGAAGACCAGCCTGGGCAACATAGTGAGATCCCATCTCTACAAAAAATCAAAAATTAGCCTGGTGTGATAGCACACACCTGTAGTCCCACCTCTATGTGGGATACTGAGGTGGGGAGGGATCAGTTCTCGAGCCTGGGAGGTCAAGGCTAAAGTGAGCTGTGACTGCACCACTGCACTCCAACCTGGGCAACAAAAGCAAGATCCTGTTTCAAAAAAATTCATATAAAAAGAAAAAGAAAAAAAAAAAGACAATACCTATTAGTAAGTGAATATATGTTTGGTGAAACAGCTGATCATACCAACTATTGGTGAGGCTATGGAGGAACTGGAATTTCACGACAGTGGGTAGGAATGTAAAATGCTACAATCACTTTGGAAAACAATGTGTTAAAAAAATTAAACCTATATCTACAATATAATCCAGCTGTTCTGGTCCTAAGCATTTACCTGGGAGAAGTTGTACTATGTTAATAATTAAGTCCTATAATGTATGTTCATAGTTGCTTTATTTGAAATAGCCCTAAATAGGACACAAACTGAAAGTCCATCAACAGGTGAACAGATAAGCAAATCAGGTACATCCATACAACAGAATACTGCCAATAAAAGCAAATAAAAAGGAGTGAACTATTGATATGGGCAACAACTGGGATGGATTTCGTAATTATCTTAAGTGAAAGAAGCTGGGTGGCATGGGGAGACACATGCTGTTTCAACTTCTATTTATATAAATGTTAGAAAATGCAAACTAGGGCCAGGTGTGGTGGTTTCACACCTATAGCCCTTCCACACTTTGGGAGGCTGAGGTGGGCAGATCACAAGGTCAGGAGTTTGAGACTAGCCTGGCCAATATGGTGAAACCCTGCCTCCCCTACTAAAATACAAAAATTAGCTGGGTGGTGGTGGCTTCTGTAGTCCTAGCTACTCTGGGAGGCTGAGGTGAATTGCTTGAACCTGAGGTGGAGGTTTGTAAGCCAAGATTGCCCCACTGCACTCCAGCCTGGGCTTACAGGGCTGCAGACTCCATCTCAGGCTCGCACGGTGGCTCAAGCCTGTAATCCCAGCACTTAGGAGGCCGAGACGGGCGGATCACGAGGTCAGGAGATCAGACCATCCTGGCTGGACACAGTGAAACCCCGGGCCTCTACTAAAAATACAAAACTAGCCGGGCGCAGGTGGCGGGCTTCTGTAGTCCCAGCTACTGGGGAGGCTGAGGCAGGAGAATGGCTGTGAGACCTCGGGAGGCATGGAGCTTGCAGTGAG
The DNA here is from genome assembly GCF_008728515.1 of Papio anubis. NCBI lineage: Eukaryota > Metazoa > Chordata > Mammalia > Primates > Cercopithecidae > Papio > Papio anubis. The sequence goes on along the minus strand of NC_044984.1, from coordinate 119,463,452 downwards.
CTGAGATCCGGCCACTGCACTCCAGCCTGGGCCACAGAGCGAGATTCCGTCTCAAAAAAAAAAAAAAAAAAGCAAACTAATGTCTAGTGACAGAGAGCAGCTCAAAGGTTGCCTGGGGATGGAGAGCAGTGAGAGGGACCCCAAAGGGCCCTGAGGTGATGGACATGTTTGCTATTTTGATTGTGGCAAGCTCGACGTACATGGTGTACACATATTTCAAACGTTACCCAAGTTACACTCAAACCTGTGCAGTTTATTGTATGTCAGTTTTACATTGATAAAGCTGTTTTTTTGTTTTTTTCTTTTTCTTTCAAAAAAAAAAGGGGGCTGGGTGCAGTGACTTATGCCTGTAATACCAACACTTTGGGAGGCCGAGGCAGGCAGATGACCTGAGGTTAGTAGTTCAAGACCAGCCTGACCAACGTGGACAAACCCCGTCTCTACTAAAAATACAAAATTAGCTGGGCATGGTGGCACATGCCTGTGTGCTTGGGAAGCTAAGGCAGGAGAATTGCTTGAACCCAGGAAGCCGAGGTTGCGGAGAGCTGAGATTGCACTGTTGTACTCCAGCCTGGGCAACAAGAGTGAAACTCCGCCTCAAACAAAACAAAACAAAACAAAACAAAAACAGCCTGGGCGGTGGCTCACGCCTGTAATCCCAGCATTTTGGGAGGCCAAGGCGGGCAGATCATTCAAGGTCAGGGGCTCAAGACTAGCCTGGCCAACATTGTGAAAACCCATCTCTACCAAAAAATACAAAAATTAGCTGGGCATGGTGGTGCATGCCTGTAATCTCAGCTACTAGGGAGGCTGAGGTGGCACGGTTGCTTGAACCATGCAGATGGAGGTTGCAGTGAGGCGAGATCTCACTACTGCACTCTAGCCTGGGTAACAGAGTGAGACTCTGTCTCAAAATAAAATAAAATAAAATAAATACCCAGAAAAACAAAACAGTACAGGGGGCCTTAGTTAGAAATAGGAGTGTAAACCAAAAAGTGACTAGGGCAGGTCTCAATGGATTAGTGACTTATATTGCCAAGGGTGAGGCCGGGCCCAAGGGAAAGAAACAAGTCACAGTAGGATCTGTGGCCTGCGCTGTCTCCGAAAAGGGTTTTGAGGACTTCAGTATTTAAAAGAGATGAGCAAGCAGGTGGGGAAGGACGGAGGAAAAATGTGGGGAATGGTAGGCAGTGAGGCAGGGCTCAGAGTCTTGCTTGGCTTTGATGAGCACTCATGAATCTACATTTTACGTATTTATGTATGTATTCATTTTAATTTATTTTTCTGAGACAGAGTCTCACTCTGTCGCCCAGGCTGGAGTGCAGTGGTGCAATCATGGCTCACTGCAGCCTCAACCTCCTGGGCTCAAGTGATCCTCCCACGTCAGCCTCCCGAGTAGCTGGGACTACAGGCACAGACACACGCCACCGCGCTCAACCAATTTATTTATTTTTCGTAGAGGCAGGGTCTCACTATGTTGCCCAGGCTGGTCTCAAACTCCTGAACTCGAGTGATTCACCCGCCTTGGCCTCCCAAAGTGCTGGGATGACAGGCGTGAACCACCGCGCCCGGCCACAAAATAATAATTTTGTTTTTGAGATGGAGTCTCACTCTGTCACCCAGGCTGGAGTGCAGTGGCGTGATTTCGGCTCACCACAACTTCCACCTTCTGGGTTCAAGCAATTCTCCTGCCTCAGCCTCCCAAGTAGCTGGGACTACATGTGTGTGCCACCATGCCTGGCTAATTGTATTTTTAGTTGAGATGGGGTTTCACTGTGTTAGCCAGGATGGTCTAGATCTCCTGACCTCGTGATCCGCCCGCCTCGGCCTCCCAAAGTGCTGGGATTACAGGTGTGAACCACCGCGCCCGGCCAAAATGATTACTTTAATAGCAGGTATTGACTTTACTCAAATGAGCTGTCCCCGTCATTCTGGTTTGCTTCTCACCCCACGCTGTTACTGTCACTACTGCCTACTGCATGTCCTCCGGTGCCTCACTGCCTCCGCTCACCTGCCTGCTTTCCCAGTGACAGGCCACGCAGGCTGCCCCCAGATAACTTCACAATAACTAGCCTCAAATTGTCCCCGTATCGACCTACGTGAGACTGTCTTTGCATAAAAACCAGGAGCAGTACTCATGGGTCAGAAGTGTATTTAACTTGATTAGACTACCGTTACATTTGCTCCTAAATGTTTACTGAGAATAGGATTTTTAGGGCTGGGCATGATGGCTCACGCCTGTTTCCCAGCACTTTGGGAAGCTGAAACGGGCACATCACTGAGGTCAGGAGCTGGAGACCAGCCTGGCCAACATGGTGAAACCCCATCTCTACTAAAAATACAAAAATTAGCCAGACATGCTTGCTTGAGCCCAGGAGATGGAGGTTGCAGTGAGCTGAGATCTTGCCACTGCACTCCAGCCTGGGTGAGACTGTCTCAGAAAAAAAAAAAAAGAAAAGAAAAGGATTTTTAGGACCCGAGAAAGCAGCATGGGTACGCGGGTTGGGGTAGAGAGGCGCATATCATTGTGCTAGGACTGTCAGATTTGGCAACTAAAAATACAGGAAACTTGCTTACATTTGAATTTCAGATGAGCAGCCAACACTTCTACAGTATACTAAAACACCACTGGTTGTTTATCGGAAATTCAAATTTAACTGGGCATCCTGTATTTTATCTTGCAACCCTACCTCCAACTGAACACATAAATTCAACGTTTATGACTCTTCTCAGATTGAGAATAGAACCACAGAATCCTGGTTACATATCAAAACTGGGGAAACTCCACAAATGTTTGGTTAGAAGTGATGAAATATATTTTAAAAGTCCATACGACAAAATTACAATAAACATTTATTAAGCTGTAATTTTCACAATATTTTAATTCTGCTCTGAGATCTACAAATATCTCTACATAACACCAAAGCCAGTGATTTAATAAATAAGAGGAATGTATATATCGCTTTGCAAAAAAATATGCCTGATACATTTATCTCTATATAAGATATTTGTAGAATCAATTTCCCAAGGCTCATGAAACTAAAGTGCACACACACACACACACCATGTACACACACACACTATTTAAATCAAATTGATTTATATTAAGTGCCAAATTAAATGCTATACAAAATTTATAACCAGATACACGAAATATGAAGTCAATCATGACTCCACTGTTGATAATGGATACTATACCTCACAAGTGTGATTTCCAGTTAAGAAGAGGGAAACAATTGCTTCATTGGATTTTTAGTGTGTGCTAATTACCATCACCATCACAAGTTAATCAGTTTAATTACACGGTATTCAGAGATTAAACACATGCAGATATTAAATGGACACTACAATAAAACCTTTAAATCTGCAAAAAGACATTAGAACACATGGTCAATAACACGCTGCCACAGTTTTTCAGTAGACAAGGCAAATGGCAATCAGCGTTTTAAGCCACAAGAGAAAAACTGGTACTGGTGCACCTCCTACATATCAAGGAAAAGCAAAACACAGAATAATTTAATATGCTGAATAAAATTTGTTTACACCAGATACTATACATCATACTGATGGTTGTCCAGTATGAATTTTAAGGGTATTGTGTTAGATTCTGCAAAATGCATTCCTATTATTCACAAGTGAGGAGTCAAAGTCCAACTATTCAAATGGCCATAAACAAAAATGTTGCAGAAGGTATAGATCATTAAAACTAAAAAGTCGGGAGTGGGTCAGCTGACCCCTTAGGAGCCTCAGGAATTCCTTTAACACTAGATAGATGGCAAGAGCCGGCTTTTTGGTTAAGTCGGCCAGTTCGAAACCTGCTGGGGAGAGGTTAACAGGTGTCAGCTTGTAAGGCAGATGTCATTCATCAAAAGCATCTTAAGAAGTAGCGGCGCTCGCAAAAATGAAGCAATTCAGGATTTCCACTAGCGACAAATTGCATTAACCATGTCTAGGCCATTTGACAGCTGTTATTCTTAACTGCTCCATAAGCCTGCGGAATCACAGGGCCAGATGAGTGAGTAAGCTGCTCACACCCTCTCTGCAAGGCAGCCCTCCTGGGAGTGTAAAAAGTCATATTAGAGTCTTCCTAATCACTGACCCGAACCTTTGTGTTCTTACTCAGTTCCCCAGAGGGGACCACACCACTTGGTTACCACCATCACAGTCATAAAGATACAGTCCCAGTTCCCTGACATCGCTGCCTCCCGACTCCTGCATGAGACAGGCTCTCATTTCTGGGGAAAGTGTATTAAACACCTTTCAAAGGCATTCATCTCCCCTTTGTGAATTAAGACACAGGCACGATTCACAAGGCCCGCTTCCCAGAAATTCTATTGCTGTGCTGTTACCAGAAATGATATGGGGGCTGAAACCCAAAGCAAAAGAAACCAAAGGGCGGATAATGCCGATTGGTTTTGGAAAGTAAGTGTGCGCGCGCACGTGTGTGTGTGTGTGTGTGTCTGTGTATATATAAATATATATACACACACACACTTTTTTTTTTGAGACAGGGTCTCACTCTGTCGCCTTGACTGGAGTACAGAGGTGCGATCTCAGTTCACTTCAACCTCTGCCTCCTGGGTTCATGCAATTCTCCCACCTCAGCCTCCTGAGTAGCTGGGACTACAGGAACCCGCCCGGCTTTTTTTTTTTTTTTTTTTGTATTTTTTTGGTAGAGACGGGATTTCACTATGTTGGCCAGGCTGGTCTCGAACTCCCGACCACAAGTGATCCACCACCTTGGCCTCCCCAAGTGCTGGGATTATAGGCTTGAGCCACTGTACCTAGCCTGGAAAGTATATTTATGAAAGGTTTACACTCCACAAAAGCATCTTTGCTAGGGTGTCAAGGAAGAGATCACTGAACCAACCCCAACACGCCCATACAATTCCAGCAATCTAGAGATGGCTGGTCCTTTTCCTTTTCTGGATTATTTTCTGTTCTCAGTAAAACAAGTATTTATTATGATACTGAAACACTGGGAAATTAACACTGATTAAGATCTTTTAAACACTGAGTCTTAATTATAACAGAACCAGTTTTCATGAGAATGCTTTTACATCACATTCAGTGAAGTGTTGCACTAATATATTCTACAGCCCTGAAGATATAAAAAAGGTTTCTCTCCAGGTATGAGATATGGTACAAAAATACATTTTTCCACATACAAAAGAGAGAAAAAAACAAAGAGATGAGGCAAGTGGCGAGGGGAGGCCCAATCCCAATACCTACAAGCTTCCATGGAATGGAGAAGGAACCAAAAATCCCCAATTATTTTGGGGTAAGATGTGCCCCCAAAAAGGTAAAATATATGCAATAAAACCCAAGTTTATTTCAAATCTAGCATCTAGGATTTCTATCAGAATTTCAAATAAGGTTCTACCCTGAGGTGACACCTACTAACTGTAGGTTCTTTCATTAAAAATGAAGACATCTTTCACCAGAATGTATCAAGCTATAAAATTGGCTTCAGAGCCTACACTTAGCCAAAGTGGAAAAAAATTGTGCATATTTTCGACAGCAATTTTGAATTGATGCTTGAGGTCTCAATCCACCAGCACCCAGATAACATGTTACCTCCCTCAGTCGAATACGAGTTAAAATGATGATCTTACCGAGATCTCAATAGAGCGCAGTGACCTTCATGTTTCCGGTAAGAGGGTGGGAGGAGGAAAGAAGCGGGTATTACGCGCAGCCCAGTGACAGCTTAAGCCTTAACATGCGGGCATCTCACAATGACCATAAACAAGGGAGGGGCCAAGGCAGGGCCGGCGATCATTGGCTTTGTGCACAGAACGCCAGTTTTCCATGGGCTAACATGAGCAAAGCTGTTTTAGTACCTAAACGTGATATAGCCAAATGCACAAAAGGAAAGAAGATGGAGATGACCTCCCGAGTTATTTATACCCTGTGCTAAAATAGATTCATCTACAAGTATCTAAATGACAAAACTAGAATGATTTCAACCCAGTAATCCCGTGTTCCAATGTGCATGGATAAAGATTTGATCCAGGCCGGGCGCGATGGCTCACGCCTGTAATCCCAGCACTTTGGGAGGCTGAGGCAGGCGGATCACAAGGTCAGGAGATCGAGATCATCCTGGCTAACATGGTGAAACCCCGTGTTTTTTAAAAATACAAAAAATTAGCCGTGTGCAGTGGCAGGCGCCTTTAATCCCAGCTACTCAGGAGGCTGAGGCAGGAGAATGGCTTGAACCCGGGAGGCGGAGCTTGCAGATCGCGCTACTGCACTCTAGCCTGGGTGACAGAGCGAGACTCCATCTCAAAAAAAAAAAAAAAAATTGA